>NC_051194.1:47969756-48285174 GCF_015220075.1 Falco rusticolus
TTAGAATTTATTTTAGCAGACTGATTATCAAAAGAAGAGGAGAAGGAAAAATGGGAGAGGAATAAGTGTGAAGGAAAAATACTAAGGGAGAATTAAGTTATTCTTAGTGAGAAAATTATAAATGAGATATTATAGGAAAAACTTTATCAGTGTAAGAGTAATGTTAGAGAATAAATGACAAGGGAGAATACAGGATCACTTTCATAGAAGGCATTCTTAAACTTAAAAACAGTTTAAGAATAATTAGCTCAGTCCTGCTATGATGGAAAGCAATGGAATAAGTGATCCACAAGCATCCCTATCCAGTCCAGATGCTCTATACGAGTATGCATGCTTTTGTGGTGCACTGGATAATATGTTAATTCCTCACAGTGAATCATGCCTTGTTTGCATGTTGGATGAAGGGATAAAGGGGAAATCATAGAATGTCTGTGCTCTATTTCTACCTGCTCTTGAACAGGCTGAACGTGGACTGCAGTCATTGCTGTCCTTTTAGCAGTTTGCTCTACAACACCTGGAGCTGGTTCTCTCACCATGGCTTGATCCACAGCAGCAACAACTGTAGCAACAGCTGCTGTTTTTTCACTGTCCTTTCTCACCTATATCAGTCACATCAAAAGACATTTTTTTCATGTTTTGTATACATTCAGAATCACAAAACCAGCACAGAGACAGAACGTTGCAAAGAAGCATTTCAATATTTACAGAACTCTCTCAACAGCAGATACACACACATTTTTATACACAGCCTCTCAGACTTTATTTAGCAGTGGTGAGTCCACACATAAAGCAAAACCAACGCACTTTCCAAAAATAGACTTTACCTCTCTAGCACCAGCTGCATCCTCACCAGCAGTAGCACCACTAATGGTAACTTGTTCTTGGACCCCATATCTGCCCTCCCATCTTTCTTCAGTTCTTATTTGGGTAGCACTTGTAGATACTCTTGTTTCCTTCATCTGGGCTTCTGTGGTTGCAGCATATCCTTCCTGCTTCCAAGGAGGAAGGACTTCGGCCCCAGCTGTTGTCACTACATGTGTTTTACGGATTGGAGATGGAGATTTCACTGGTCTAATAGGTGAGGTGGAGATTCTTCCAGCAGGAGAAACAGACCTAAAGAAAAAATAAAGTATTAATATAATTTATGTAGTGTCGTACCATGACAACTATACAAACAATTTCAGCCTGAACTTGAATTCACTCCCAATTTAAGGTATCTTCAGTACTTTGTAGTTTGATTTGTAAAAGGTTTTTGAGGTGTTCTACTTGTAAATTACACTTACCTGTTTTAAACATTATGCCTAATGTGTGTTTGTGTCATACACATAACTGTAACACATCTTTGTACTATCTTAGTTAGAATTGAAACAAGAAATAAGGGTAAATGTCAAAGGGCATTTCACTCAAGCACATACATTTACAATATAAAAATTCATCATTAGTTTCCATTTGCTCTATCTTAATTCTCCTAATAGGAGTAATATAAAAGGCTTACAGGCTGTGAGTATTACATATTATATTTGAGTCTGGTCCCTGCAGAAAGACAAAATTAGTGAAACTGCTCTTTGTGAAAGTATCATGTGGCAGCCACCTTGCAACAGCATAACTGTATCTACTGCTGCACCACATCTCATTGCCATGTGTCATCCACACCTGTCTTAGGACTCCAGGCAAAGTTCTGATCAGGGCCTATAATTTTTCCCATACTTACATTTACAAATCTCACCCATAATAATTGGCAGCAACTTGGAAAGTATGTATTTTTTTTTATTGTATAGAAAACACAACATTTTCTAAATTTTGATATTCCAAAAATTCAATCCCAATCCTAGCTGATCATTTTAAAGTATTTTTCAAAATGCTTTAACAGGCTTTCTAACTTGGATTTTCTTTGAGTAATATTTTTATTCTGTATTTCCCACAGAGCATTAACAAATTGCAGCAGTAGGGGGCAGCAACATCATATTAATTTTTTAGATTTATTTTCTAATGGGTTGTAGGTCTTGAAGTGGTTTGACTAGCAGGGGAGTACAAACTTCTAGTTCCACATACACTCTAGATGGCACTATTGAAATACTCTTTCAACTATGTAGTTTGTTAGTTATTGCTAGTTACTACCAATCAATTTCTTCTGGTGCTTGTAAGTTAGTCTTAATGGGGCAAAACTCACCATCATACCTAGCTGTGGCAATTTACACGGGACTCTTCTGAGCACTCAGCTTGGAGACATTCCTTCCTTGACACTGGTGCTTCACAATGCCGAAACTTCAGGACATCCAAAGCAGTTTTCTTTTTACCTGCCTCTCAGCACAGACCTCCTGGGGTCTCCCAGACCAAGAGCCCTGCTCTTCAGATCACTCACTTTCCCTCTCAAGACTCTATGCAATGGAGCTAAACTTCATTTTTTGATAACCACATTTACCTTGCCTACCTTCAAAACATTATTTCTGGAGTCATTACCAGCACACACACAGAACATGCTTTCACATTTTTTTACACTTCCTTCCATTCTGTTTGCCACTCACCAGAGTGTCATTGCTCTTTTTTCCTCTGCTTGTCTAAAATAATCCATTTTCTTCCATATGGAATAGAAAATTTAAATGAGGCATGCACCTTCACAACAGTGGCAAATACAGCAGCACATTATAGTTCACCATCAGAGTAAACTCCATCAGTATAAAGTCAGGGCATTTTTCCATTTTATACCATGCTCTCATCCTACAGCATTACTGCTATATGTGAAACTGATTCAAAAAGCAGTTGTTTGAAATAATAAGCTTACCTTACTGGTGAGGGTGTTGGTGCTCTGACATGTCTTACAGGTGATGGTGATTGTCTGACAGGTGATGGTGATTGTTGTCGTGCCATTTGTGCTTTTGCAGCAATTATCGGTGGGGTCGGTGATTTTGATGTAGGTCTAGGAGGCATTCGTGGAGGCGCTTTGTGTGGGAGCTGGTGGGCTGTCACACCTTCTATGACCATTTCAACACTTGTAAGCGATCTGGCATCAAAGTGGGCTTCAGTCTTCTACAACAAAATCAAGAAAACACGTCTGGGATACTGTAGAAGTAACGATCCACATTTTAGCCTTACCTACTTTGTTTTTGAAAAATATACCTTTTCAATTCTGGCTTGTCTTGTTTGTGAAATCTGAGCAGTCGAAACAATTGTTTTTGTCTTTTTAGCAGGAACGGCTTCTTCCTCACCTTTTGGAAGAGAAAACATAGTCAGGAGAATTGCTTATGGCATAAAAAGTAAGCAGCTGCAGAAATAAACGAATGGTCAATTCCAATTATATACAAGTTTATATTAACAACAGAGAAAAAATTAAGCAAACATTTCTTTTTCCTCCATTATCTATAGACAGATAATTGTGAAAACAGTTTAAATAATATTTTTGCATTACTATGTCATTAGGAAAACAAAAACCAACCAAATCAAACCAAAACACATTTATTGTAGTTTATTCAGAATCAGTCCTGGATCTAAAATGACTACACAGTCTGGAAGGCTGACTGACATGAAATCCAAGGAAGATTGCTCTGGGTAGAATGATTCACTCTACAATTCTCTATCTAAGACTGTCTTCAACCTTACCAGGCTCATTTACAAGACCATGTACAGTAAAGCAGTCTAATATATCTATTCCATCAAAGCCAGCTTACAAGTACAAGTTGAGAAACCTACAGAACAAAATGAGAACATCTAAAAGGAACCCCCCCACTTTCTTCTGTCTACTGTATCCTGAGTTTAAAGAGACCCATTCTGGACAAAAGGTCCTTTTCAGTTCTCAGACAAAAATCTCTGGCAAATTTTATCAAAGACACTACTTTTTCACAGCAAGTTCATAACTGTTGATAAAGAAGTTACAAATGAACTTATTGATGTAACTTCGATGAAGTGGTGTGTATACCATTACAACAATGAATGCTCTGTTGTTTTCATGGCTTGTAACCTCAAATCTGTTACCTTGAATTAGCAATTCAGCTGTTGAAGTAGCACGTCCCACATTATTTGTGGCATTTACTGAATAAGTACCGGAGTCTTCAGGATATGCTTCTGCAATTATTAAGCTGTAAAGGTCTCCTTCTCGTAAAATTTGAAAATCGGGGGAGCTTTGGATTTCTACTCCATCCCGATAGAACTTCACCACAGGTGTAGGGATTCCAGTCACTCTCACGTCAAGTCGAACTTGACTTCCCTGCCTTGCAGTCATGCTCTGTAGTCGTTGTGAGAAGTTTGGTGGTGCTGTTCCAGCTGCAGTTTTATTGAAGAAATAAACAGAAAACCAACAACGTCTATTAAAAAAAGCTGTAAGGGCTAGATATTTTCATTACTAGGAGTGCACAACATCTCTTTCTCCTTCACATGCTACTGACACACGACACTACCTTCTCAAATATTCAAAATATTAACAGTTGATTTGCCAAAATGCAAGCACCCTCAACTTTTCTCATGTGCTTAAAATTTCTGATTGCAAAGCCAATAATTGCAGACGTTCTAGAATTAGAGATAGGTTGATTACAACCATAGGTAGTAAATGAAAGTCTCTTGAGCATGCCCCTTTATGTTAGTGATTGTATTAAGTATAATTTATATCATTAAATATCATTAAAGGCTCCATCCTGCAGAACTTTATCCTTTCTTTTATGTGTAGTTTGAATGTAGCCAGTGTGACAGACCACATGAGCAGAAGTATATCGGGTTAAGCCAGAAGTTTGTAATTGTGATTAGGATTTTATAAGATCAAGATTAAACTCTATGCAGTTAAGCTGTAAAGGACACTGTTAGAAATTACTGGTGAGAATATATGCTGAATTCTAGACTGCTTTAGGGAAAGGAATTTGGTTTGCTATTTCTTTGCTGATCACATACTTCAAATACATTTTTCATTAAATGAGACACTTCTGCTATCATTCTCTTTCTCACATTGCTAACAGAGAAAGCTGTCTTTCTTTAGCTGCCTGATACCTGTGACAAGTAGCTCAGCAGTACTAGTTGCTTGCCCAGATCCATTGGTGGCTTGTATGGTGTATCTTCCACTGTTTGCTTCTGTCACGGTGGGGATCACCAGTTTAGCGCGGCCATCACTAAACGAGATCTGCACACCGGGAAGAGTTGCAGCAGAGAGAACCTGGCCATCCCGATACCAGCTCACCTCAGGAACTGGGAAACCTAAAGAAAGACAAAAGGAAATTAAGATGCTATGAAATGCCAGATATCCAAAATTACCATAATACTTGTTCATGTATAAACAGTTATAGCAGCGTGTAATGGCATAGGCACAGATCTATGATTATATGTCCAGTGACACAGTGGTAAAGGAATTTCTTTTTAGAAAGGTCTTTACACAGGGCAACAGGACACCTGCACAGGCTACTGCATTTAGGAAACCACTTGAATGAGTGGACTGAAGTGTTCGGCAATCCTGTTGAGGAATAAAAGTTCATCAAAATTATAAGGGGGATGAATTAATCCATGTGAGGGTGTTGGTTTATTTATTTATTTGCTAGTATCTAAGTAGTACTGCTTATTGCTAACAAATTTATCCAGTCCAATAGTTTGGAGACGAAGCAAAAATCAGAACTTCCAACCAAGTTCTCTTAACTCTAAATGATTGTAGAAAATAAAGTGACAGAAAAAGTGACTGTTGTAGATGTTAACACCAAATGCTAGTAATATTTTGGGGGGTTTGTTTCCTTTTCCTGGGGTGTATTCTGTGTGAGTATAGTAGAAAACAGTTGGGGGAATCAGCTGACGTTTTGCTGTTCAAATATATTATTATTTTGTTGTCAGGGTCATCAACAAGACTCTTCTGGTCAGAAGAGTTTCACCTGTATCTATAGCTGGTTTTTTAGCTTTAAATGGTGATTTTAGATTCCTAATGGAAATTCTTTTGCCAGCATTCTACTCAGCCAACTTTACTGAGCAACTGAAATACATTTGACAAACAGGTAAAATTTTTACATGAACCACATAAGGACAACAGCTAATTTCCAAAGGAGACAGTTCCACCTCAAAGTCTTTTTTGCAGTCCTAGGACACCATTTCTCTAAAGTGACAATCCCTGCAAATTTACTTCATATATTTCCCCACTCAAGCCAAATCACCAATTGTACTGCACAGGGGCTCAGGAATGAGATCAGAGATTGTGCTTACTCCAGCTGCTTTCATTTTCCCAGTTCTACTTTCTGTGGTTTGCAAAAACACAGGACTACATAATTCTGTTTCATTTCTGGAGTATTCCTCCTATAATCTCATTTCATTATTTGGGGTTTTAATGAGCCAGGAATATGACTGGTGAGACTAAAATGAAAGAGAAGCTTTTGCTGATCATCTGTTGTCACACCAGACTTGGTTAGGAAAATTTTAAATTTTCCTCATAGTTGAAAAACTGATTTTTAGACGTACGTAAGAGAAAGAGAATGTGGCCAGTTTTAGAGAGGATTCAAAATCAAAAGGGTAAAAAATACCTTTAATCATTGTTAATTCCGCAGATGGAAGTTATCAAACAGCTCTGATGGGGCTGGTATAATTCAATTTATTACTACTGGTATTGGACAACTTGGGCATTATCACCATGAACGTAAGAGTATCCATCAGATGCCACTGATTTAATCCAGAGGTATGTGTCTTCAACATTTGTGCAAATGAGTTTCAAAATGTTTTAAGCTAGGCAACCAAAAAAATCATGTTGTCAACAGTGAATTTCTTGAAACATTACCAAAATGTTTTCTTTTCTTAGTGCAGCATCCTATAATGATTAACAAACACAGGGGGTTAAGTGGTAGGTTGAACACGGCCTACATTTTTAAAAATTGAGTCTATTCTGATGTCTCAAACTGTATGTTCAAGGGATCCAAATTTAGAAGCCATTTTGGAAATCTGAGCCCAAATTCGTATTAAAAGAAACTCAACTTCACAAATTTACTAGCACTCTGCTAGTCCCATGCCACAGAGCTGGGGACTAAAAGGTGAGATCTACCTCAGATTATAGTTTTGTCTGGACTATATAAAGTAGGGATTTACTTCTACATGTGCCACACGACACATTCTCTTTCATTTTAAAACTGTCCTTGAGGGTTTTTTGAGCTTTATTGTCAAAAAGAAGAAAATTGACCTGAAGTGCCTCAACTTCACTGCTTAAGTAATTAAACTCAATAATATTGTCCTGACAATGCTGTGACAGGAACTGCCAACCTGTGTGTATAATCAATGTGCTGTATTCAACAATATGCAGAGTGTAAAGGCTGTCTTGCATTAGGTAATGCCTGAAATACGTGGAGTACAGGTTAGTCCTTTATGAACAAATTCAATAGTTGATCAGTACTGTGGAGACATGAGGATGGGCACAGTTCTAATCCCAGCAGCACTGCAGACTTTCTTGAGGATGACGTGCTGTCTCACGTCCCCTTAGTCACTGCTCACCCAGCAGGGCTCCCCCTGTGATGATTGCCTTATCCCCTCTGGCACTTAATGCTTTTAATCACGGGGTCTGTGTGTTCTGTGCTTTCCAAGTGCAGGGCGTGGTACTGGGTATTTTTGTCTGATATCAGATCTTTGTTATGTGGCACTTAATTCACAGGCTGATATAAGAGTACAATTCATTTGTTCTAGTTTACAGACTGCAAAATTGCATCTCAGATGGTTTCTAAGCTCTTCTTGGTACTCTTAGATTAACCATGCTCTTCATGTTTGAACTGTAGCTCTGTATTAACACCTGAGTTACATATAAAAGGGCAGTGTTACCAAAGATTAAAAAAAAGTCTGAACTTCGAAGTCAGAATAACAGAATAACAGACATATAGGAAGGCCAGACAAGGTAGTAGAATAAAGCTGTGTAGTCCATTATTTATGCAATTAGTTCAAAAAGTAAAAGGTGCATATTTTTTATACATTGAAAACCCAAATGCCAAGCCACCGTCAGATCTGTCAGTCTTGGTGGATGCTTTTGGGGCAGGAAAGACATTCAAGAACATCACAATATGAATAAAAGCTAATAGGAGATTGCCTCACATGATATTTAAGACTAAAATACACGCATGGTATATGCTATTAGAAAAAGTGCTGTATCTTCTCTTAGTAAAAAATCAAATTCCCCTTCCAAGTATTCCATGATATCACACAATGAAAATAGCCAAAATCACATACTGAGCCATAATACTAGCATCCTAACTTGTTCTGATCATATATTTATGTATTCATAATAGGAATTGCAATCATCAGTGGAAAGAAACTTACATGGAAAATTTATAGTGTACAGACAATAAGACAAGGTTAGGGCAATGAACTGAAGAGTAGAGGGCCAAATAACAGAATATGGCATAAAAAAAATACGGATGTAGACTACAGGACATGTTCAAACACCTTGTGTGAGCCAGCATTATCCAAAGGGACCAAGGGAGGAACCACAGTGGACCACAGATATCAGAGATCTTTATAGTTGGACAGCTCATGTGTTTGCACCTGTCATAGAGCATCTGGGTACTGCTTTACGGTATGTGGATCATCACATTGCTAATGCCTGTAAGACAATATAATTCCATCAGCAGGAACACGTGTCATTTCTCCTTAGTCACTGCCGAGGTTAGAGGCACTTTTAGAACAGGGTGTTGGTTATCTAGTAAAGTTATCTCAGGGGTTTGCATCGGGTTTTATGGAAGAGAGGGTGTTTTAATAGTGTGTAGACTGGCAAAGTGAAGTATCCTTTAAAATTATTTGACCTCTTTAAATTGCATCAACAAATTATGTTAATCCAGCCTTGTACTACCATCATGACCACCATACACATCTACTGTCTAGCAAACTAGGGTTTTCTACCCTCTTCAGTGGCCACATGGACCTAGATTTTGTGCTTTTAACCCCATTGACAGAATTCTGGAATGAAGTAAACTCAAAGGCACAGAAGGCAGAAATACAACTTAGCCAGAGTAAGGCTTAGCACTAGGTCAATAAAGAACTATGCTATGTCTTGCCTTTTGCACCTTGGCAACTCATTCTGTCTGACCATCATCATCTAAACAAGATAACTCTCTCTGCACCCATACGAAGTTCCTTTATTAGCACAGTATGTATTTTTATGCATATACTTTTAATGCTACTTCCCCCCAGTTTTGATGATTCTAACATAGATGAGAATTAGACACCAGTCTCATTGGCAGGATGATTAGCTGTTGACTGGGAATGTTGCAGTGTGTGGGTATCTGACAGCATCTCACAATGCTGATCAGTACCATATGATGCGGATATATATTTACATTTCAGCACTGATCTTTACCCATTCAGATCAGATTCTGATCTACAAAAAGTGTTATCATATGTCTTAGCATAAACTTTACAAAACCTAAGAATAAAAAAATAATCAGTCTTGCAAGAACGAATCAAAACCTTACCACTAATATGAGCCTCAAAGGTTGCAGCACTACCCTCCAGTGCCACAACACTTTGTAACGGCTGCGTAAATGTTGGTGCTTTTGTCGTCATCTTGACAGGCACTCTGAAAGCAACAAAAACATAATTAGATATCAATGATGAAATTGTTATTATACACACATCCTTCTTGCTAGATTTTAGGAATACTTGTAATTATTTTCATAATAATTTACTCTTATCAGTTTAAAATCACATTGACCTGGTGAAATGTGAAAACTGTAGGTTTGGCAAAGTTGTAGCAAATTACTCTTAGGGGACACTTGGTTGAGTTGGATTTGAAACATATTTGGTGAAGCTGTGATTTGGCATTACAAGTATGCAGCAGGAGACAAAGTTCTGCTTGAGTCACTACATGACCTTGTGCAGGTCATCTACCCCCTATTTGTCCATTATTTGTGCATGTCCTTTACTGAAAGAGAAAATAATCTCCATGTAAACATTTTTTTAAATTATTTGAAAATACTTTTTAGTGCAAAGCATTTGAATTCTTGAATGGGAAGACAACTAGGTCAATAAGTAGCAACTGAAAAAAAAAAAGTGAAGGTTTACAATCTAATGCCAAGAGGCTTTTTTTACAAGTAGTCTGGAAGTAGTGAATAATTTCATTTTACACAGAAGCATATTGGCATTAAAAATGCAGATAAAATTCTACTCTTTCTTAGAGAGTATCTTAGTGGAATTTTGAATATGGGAAGACAGCCACTGTCGAAATGTGAGCTAGGATATAAGGTAGCCACTGACACTGATGGTTTGAACAACTGCAGATCCATGTGAAACCTTAAAGAAAAAGTTTGCTTTCTCTTCCTATGCCACAAAATCCTACTTTGAAATTGCACTCTACCGCTAGAAAAGCTTCTATATCATGAATATTTTATATTTGCATGAACATATTTATTTACTGACGTTGAACTGTGCAGGTTTTTTAAATGTGGCTAGTATCTTCTTAATAGTATCATACATCTATTTAAGTTAGATTTTTTCTCAATAAAAATTCCCCTGAGAGCATCTAGATTTTACTAAACAAGGGCTTACCCCACAATCTTTTCAAGTCAATCTCACTCACATATTTACTATTGTTTACTTTGGCTTTTATACCTTATATTTTATGACAGTCCCAGGCTTAACCTAAAAATTAATGAGAAAGTGAAGTTTCTTTCACTATGAGCCAAATTTATGCTACCTTTGAAAGCAGCTCAAATTCTTCATGATGTGAGTTCCTTCATTGAAATCAGTGCCTGATACCCACATAACAATAACTGCATGAGGGCAGAACTGAATATTGTATTGGGATTTTGAGCTCCTTTTTATTGTCTTTACTGGTTATCTAAATACTTGTTCCAGCTTGACAGAGGAACAGCCTTTTATCAAAGCTTTTCAGCTTTGAAGGTGAGAGGAAATGAGTTCAAATTAGAAAGAAATGACCAACTTTTCATTCTAACACAACACCAGTTTTCTGAAAGGAAGATGAAGACAAATATGTCTCACCTATTTCACTAAAATCTACTTCAGTTAGAATTATGTTTGGAAGCTCAACTAGAATATATGGAAATAATCTTACAATATAATAAAACATTATGAAAGCTTATATATGTAATTTCCTGACTTCAGAATAGATTGGAAATAATCTAATTAAGTAGAATTGTCATTGAGTTCACACTAGGTTTATGTATTTCACTATCTAGCCAAATTTTGGTGATGAAGATCTGATCCTATAAGGCTTTTTGTATAATTAGAATTGAAAGTATGCATCTGAAATGTCATGTTCCAGAAATAACCTTCCTGGCTATGAATGACAGCAGACAAGTGTTCCAGAGCTGCCATGTAATTGATACCTTAGCAGTTGATTCCCTTAAAAAGTCATCAGCGCTAAGCTGATACCATGTGCATTTTATCAGAGCTATTCTTGGAGCTTCTCAGTTTATCTCTCAGTAGCATAACCTTGAACACTCCCCACAGAAAGGAGTTTTTAAGTTAAGCATATGTTTCCACGCACTTTTCAAATCTTAATTTATATAGTCATTAACAATAAATATACTGAGAAAACTTTTTGCTGTTATCAAGACTTACTTCCAGAAATTTAAGACATAATCTTGCCAGAGAATTTAAGTGCTCCATGTCTATCCAGTGAAAACTATACCCCCTCTGCAGGCAAATTTATAAATAATAGAACATATCAGGAGATTATTAATGACTGATAAAATACTTATTACACCAGCAGAAACATGCTACTAACCTGATCTCTCAAAGTGCCTGTGAGAGTGGGCTAAGCCCAACGAAATCTTCTTGAACGACGTCCTTATCCAGAGTAAGATTTTTTCAGTCAATCCCAGCATGAGAATTGTAGAGCCTCTAATCATAAAAACAAAACTACACAGTCTTGACAGTGTAGTTTTGTTTTTTTGCAATCCCTACACCCGAGGCGAGGCGGGGAATGCACGACTGCTCAGAAGTGCTAACATAGTTGTTTTGCTTTATATACCCCAGCTCTGCTGACAGGTCTGCCTCATCATGTCAGTGCCAGTTCTGATTGGCTTCCTAAAAGAAAGTGTCTTGTGAGAGGGGATCCACTCTGTGTAACCATACACCACCTGTTGGTTTGATTGACAATGCTAATTTTGGAAGCACAAAAGGGATTCACTGAGGAGACATCATCTGTTCCAAAGTTTTTGATTTATAGTTCAATTTCATTTATACTGTGTAGTTTACAAGCCATTGCAAATTTCCCAAGTCATAAGCAGAAGTTGAAGAAAGTAATGAAGAAGTGTTTTATATGGACAACTCAGAAGTAGTCATATCAGTGAGATTCAGCCTTTCTTTCATTACAAAACATCCAAGAAGCTACCAAATGCATCTGTCAATCACAAGACTAAATAAGTAAGCTGAGCTCAGACATGTGGCCAAACACTATTAGAATACACTGCGCTTTTTTTTTCCCCGTACCTTTGAATTCTAGAATTGTATTTGGTAATATATAGATTTGGCACTCTGCTGGCTTTTTTTTCCTTCACAATTTTTCTGTTGGATGTTCCAAGCAGTAAATCTTAAAACCAGTACCATACAAAGTGCAGAAATACAAATTTTATGAGAGTAAATTAACACGGACAACTACTGTAATTTCTAAAAAAATCAGAAGTCTAATGACCTTTTTCTAGACCTGTGGAGTCCTTGTGAAGATCACAGAGTTAATCATCCACAGAACAGCATATTAGTTTGTGAACTTCCACTAGCCCAGCTTCCTCACTCTATGCAGCTAATTGTACCATTAGATTGGTTACCTCTGAAACAGAGGCCAGAGTTCAGAATCACAGAATGTTCAGGGTTGGAAGGGACCTCTGGAGATCATCTAGTCCAACCCCCTGCTAAAGCAGGTTCTTCTAGAGCAGGTTGCAATTCAGCATTAGAATGCTACTCTCATTTATAGCTGGAATGGAACATGTTTTGCCACACCACATCTGCCTGTTTCTATCGACACCTTCTTACCTAAATATCCTTTCCCTTCCCTAAGAAATGGAATATATATATATAATGGATGCCTAGCAAACTCTTTGAGCACATAACTAGCTCATAAGACTACTGAGGTGCTTGAAGTCAAGCATGCGCTTATCTTTTCTGGTAAATGGAGGACTTCAGTCTGCTATTACCAAGATCCACATTGAAAAGGATCTCCCAGAGGATACCTAGAGAAGTAAACACAGGTTGGAGTTTTGTACTATCAGCTGCACTTGCATCTGGAAACAACCTGAAGGAAACCTCCAGCATGAGCTCCAGATAACGCCAAGAAGAGAGAATACCACCACTATGATTCATGCAAGGGGATACTATATTATAGTTTGCAGATCTGAAATAAATGAGAAAGGACATATTGCTGTGATCTCATAAAATAACTTCAGAAATTTGATTTGCCCTTAATTTATCCATCCCATAAGATACCAACTTTATGGCTATTCTTGGCATGCAGCAGTTACAACAGCAACAGAAATTAGAACAGTCTCTACACTAGTACTATCTGAACTCTCACAGAGTTTGAAAGTCAGAGTACTACGGCTAATTTTTAACTCTTTGTTGTGAACAGATGTCAGACCTCTCTCTGTATAAGAGTATAATAACAAATACAACTCTACGCATTAGCGTAGAGAACAAGTTAGCTTCTACTAAAAGACACAAAATGTCCAAAGAGATCTATGAAAAAGGTATCTGTTTTCTGCTTCTAAATAGAGACTTACTAAATTGGCAGATGCCTGTTTTATTCTGTGGTTGAACACTCCAATATTCAGTGAAAAATTAAACTTGGAGAAAGAACACAGGCTAGTATCTGCAGCTCACACACAGCTAGCTTAATGATGACGTCTAAGTCAAATGAACAATGAAAAAGTTTATGAACATGTGATAATTTCTAATTGACAGAAATGTGCAAACTGTCACTTTTCAAGTTATGAGATGGCTAGAAGTTCAAATTTTTCTATTTCAATCAAGTTAACAACAGTTGGTGACAACAATAGAAAGTTACAAGGAAAAATGTTGCTGCATTCAAATACATAAAGCAAATATATTGTATTTTTAAATGTATGTTCCTTCCCACTTATTTTTTTTCAGAAGTTTTACATTTGCTTTTGATCACTATTAAATCTACTTCCAACAGAAATTTGTACCTTCTCAACTTTTTCTTTTGCTGGGGAATTCAGAAATGGAATTGAACAGTGCAGTATTTCTCAAGGAAATACAAATTACTTGCATCACATGTCTTCTGCTAAGAGTGACTATGAGCCCAGTGTGATTTCTACATGTTTAGTCACACAGTGTAGCCACAATAAAAAGAAGGATGATTTCAGTCCTATTATTGTGCAGCAAAGACACTGCTGGTAAAACCAGTATTATTTCTTTGCTCTAAGATCAAAAAAAGTCAGATCCAGATAATGACAAAGACATTTTTTTCAGGCAGACATACAAATTGGTGATTATTATGGAAATTTCAGCATTTGCTTCAGTCTGCTACTGAAGTATATACATTGCCAACATTACTATAGTACACATATCACATCATATACCAACAATACATTTAAGAAACAGCAGATAATCTTCAACACAATGCAACATTGTGGTGTGGGTACCAGCAACCTCTTTGTATGTGATTCACTTCGATTAATTCCAATAATGCTATCAACTTGATGAGTGGAGTTGCACAAAAGTAACAATTACTTAAGTAGGCCCATATGAAGATGCCTTGAAAGCTGAAGACTCTAGTCAGAGCTTAAAGATAGATTCATTGTTTCTTGAACACTGAAAGTTTCAAACTGCCATTTAGGCACATTTTCAATGTGCTTTTTCAAAGCAGAATTTCCTGATTTGTTTCTTTAAAAAACATTTTTTCATTATTTGTCAAACAGTAGTCATATACTATGTGCTGTAGCTGCACAGCCAATATAGCATAAACCCTTTCTTTCCTAGTCTCTAGATCTATCTACACATGCTAATTTGCAAACTGCGAAAGAATGTCTCTCTCGCATTTCCTTCCTCACTTCCATTTTCCCTCACTCCCTGCATTTTGTCCTGTTCTTTCCTATACAATGTCTGTTATATCTCCTCTCATATGCTATTTTCATTTTGCACTTTCTCCTAACCAAATATGCAGAACCAAGGGAGTAATGAAATAAATAATTTGATCACTTTAAATAAAACTTCTCACTGGTAAAGATGCCATCCTAAAACTTTACAGAACTGACAAAACACAACCCAAAACATATTCTGGTATTATATCCTTGCTGAATTTCCAGTTTTCTAAAGTCTACTTTTGAAAAAAAGTTTTGCTTTCCCTCCTCCCACCCACTTTTCTTTAAACTTAGAAATATCTAAAGAATTATTAACTGTTAAACCATTAAATCCTGACTGAAATTAAAAAGCATTTCCACCACCTTCATCAACTCCCCCTTCTCTGCAAACACTATAAACAGTAATTTGTAATGAAACCTTTAGAACCTTAAATAAAAGCTATAAAATGCATTATATTCACAAGAATATCCACACTTGTGTGCTGCTGCTGTCTTCTGAGAAACCGCAGCATTTTCAAACACTAACGTCTCTTATCTGAGCTATTGCAGCTGATTATGCAAGATATATTAATCTTTTTCAATACAAACTAAAACTTGCTTGCAGAAAATTGTTTGTTACTGAAGAAGGCACTACCAGTTGCTCCCAAAGCAGAAAAGATAACTAAGGCATTAAGCAATTTCTGAAACAACTTTAGCTATTCCACATATGAACAATTTACTGGGAATTGTGACTAGATCTGAACGGGTGCAGAATAGTTATCAGGGTTCATATTCACTAACTTCATGTTGATAGTTATCACTCATATCATCTCCTTGGAAATATCTAAGGAAGAGATTTAGAGACATCACTTTTCCCAAGTTTTCCTTGTATATTATTTCTTTATACATCATCCCTGCACATTTATGTATGTGGAAAAAGAAACGAATAAAAACATTACTCACTCAGCACCTCACCTTAGAAACCATGGCCCTATTAACAAAACCTGGATCCTGAGTAAAGAATGTGTTTCTAACTGTTCCACTTCCTTCCACAAAACAATAATTAATATCATAATACTGGGGACAAATTTTAACCAACATTGACATAGTCCTTAGAATTTAATAGATACATACATTCCATCAAATTTTGCAGACCTTTTAACAAATTCTTAGGTATCTACGACTTATAAAATGAAAAGACAAATATACTCACCACATTTCAGAATGGAACCATTCCCTGGGAACACATGGAACAACAGCTGTGTTCCTCATTGGCTAAAGAAGGTTGTTGTTGGGTTTTGTTGTTTATCTGTTTATAAATACCATTTTCAACTATTTTGTAAGAAAACCATAAGTAAGAACAGACATACAGGTTTCTGTTTTGCTTCATCTATTATTTAGAAAAGCATTAACACATTTGTGTATTTTTTTTTTTTTTTTAAGTAAAGCTGTGTTTGGTGAATCAAGAGGGAAAAAAAGCCCACCTCAAATATTAAAGTTCAAGTTGTTCTTACAGGTTGACAATCAAGAGGAAAAGCAAGAACCCCTAATGCCTTCAATTTGCTGAGGAATCAAGATCAGCAGGCATTGAATTCTACACTTCTATTTTTACAGAAAGGATTTTTAAATAGAAAATCTTATATGCCATACTTACAGATTCCAGCTGATACAAGAACATACATTTTAGAGATTTTTTTACTTTGGTGGGGGGGATTGTCTGATACTTACTTTGTCAGTTCTATGAATGTGACTGCAGTTAGAAACAACATTTTCTGTGACATTGTCTCTGAAATCTTTAAATTTAAACAACATGTACAAAGTCAGCAGAAAGGTGATTTTATGGAGTCCACAAAATATTTGATATTTTTTCCGTTCCATTTTGGAAAAAACTGAGAGCGAGAGGGTAAATAAGCAGATCATGAACCTCAGTCCTCAGCTACTATATTTATGTGCACATATACACAGCCTTCTGACTCTTCTGTGGGCAGGATGCCATTGACTTTTCCATAATGTCAAGCAAGTGACTTATGTGATCAGGTGAAGACATGTACATGACATTTTTTTTCAGCTCATTTCCTCTCTATGCATTTACTTTAATTTAGAGATAAATTTAAGTTTCTACCAGCCAACCTGCACCTTGCTGGGGACAAATGCTTAATGTTTTGGTATTATTATTTAAGTAACTCTCAATTTCAGTTCCAGTTTTGCACAGATGACAACTACCTGGATGCAGCCCAAAGATGCAGCACGGCTTAAACCCCTGTCTGCTCTATGTGAGAAGTGAGAGTGCATTGCTGTGGAATACAAACCCAGTGTAGGCCTAACCAATGTGTCTATAAAGAATGACAAAATGTTGCACAATAGGCAGTTGCACAATACACATGTACCCGTGGTAGTGGCCAAGCCATATGCGGTGCACTAAAACTGAAGTCTAAGTAGCATGAATCATTTGCTACGCAGGACTTTGAAAATCTGAATCAGAAGGAGCAAGCTGAAGAACAGTTATTTCCAAGTCTAACTAGATGTTCTGTTGGTTATTGTGCCAGTCAAAGAGCCACCCCAAATGGAGCTTTTTCTGAACTATTTTTTTCAATGCTGCAAATAGATGACACTATGAAAATCCTCCTCTTTCTCTGCAAGGAGCTTTGCAGTGAAGTGAAAAAGACACCTAGACTCTGAATTCAAGACACGGAGACAAAAATTTCATCATATTGCTATGACTGCCCTACAATCCAAAAGATTCTATTTCAGTTCAGGTTTTCTTTGTACCTTGAATGGGTTCTGTGGGTCTTGAAGAGTTCTATCATTGGGAAATCCTTAGGTAAACTAAGGATGTGCTCTGAAAGTAGCGTGGATATCACTACATAGTCTGCTCCTTGGATTACATGGGCTGTAATGACTTGCATCAACTGGAAATGGACTGCTTTGTCACACTAATCCAGGCCTGAAAGCAGAAGCAACATCACATTGTCTTAAAGAAACTCTCTCTTCCGTGAAGACATTCTTTGTACTAAGCATGCATTAGACAGGATTTACTATTATTAGTAACCACTCCTTTTGATGCCATGTCTCCTCAAAATACCTCTAAAGCTGTCAGAAATAAGGTAATGAACACTGTTATTTAGTAAACTGGAGAATTCTGTAGTTACAAACTCATTTTAAGCCCTCATTTGTTTGTGTCTGAATTTTCTATATAAGCTAGTGGGAAGAACTGCTGATGGAATTGATGGTGTTGATGGAATTTGTACAAGAATAAAACAGTGGGTACTGATGAATCACTAACAAGATCTGTAATTTTAAAGGCTAATATCTCTCTTTTCCATCATCACCTTCTATTAGATTTGTCAAACAAACCATAACAAAACTACAAGAAATTAGAAGTCACTGTCTAATAAATGCTGTGCACAAGTGAATTTTATTAATGATTTATTTATAAAGAAAAAATATAAATTGTAACCTACATATAAATTGAACAGCACTCAAAGATTCATCTTCTCACCCATGGCCAATACCTACTAATGGACACAGCAAACAACATGAACACATTCGCCAACTGGGCATCTCGCAATTAGTCCATCTTCCGATCCTCTGCAGCAGGTGGAAGAACTGGAGCACGTACCACATTGAAGTTAATCTCTTGTAGTCTCTCAAGTTCAAGATACACTCCTTGAAGCCACAGTTTCTCTTTAAACCTGTATTAAAACAGTCAGTTAATATTGCCAATATTTTTAATGGTGGCAGCTGCAGCATCCCCTTTCGTAAGCGACAATGTGGTGGTTGGCATAGACTGTTCTCTGTAGTCTTGAGACAATGTAAGATTAGACATCAAATAAAGAGTAATTCCAGACAGAACATAAAGCATCCTAAAACTCATCTTACTGACAGTAACAAATAACCAGAGGGTACTTTAGTTATAAAGAGCAGAAGAGATGAGAAAAATGAGGAGAAAATTGACCTTTCTGTATGATCTATATGTTTTAATCATACTGAATTCTCTACTTGTCCTAAGTAAAACTAATGTCTTCTTGCATTTGATTTTTTTGCTTTGGAATATCTGTCATCTCACAGCAATACAGAAAAAACCTGAACAAAATATATGGGATCAATGCTTGATCAGCTGGACATGAAGGAAAGTGTGCAGGCAGTTTATGATTAAATACAGTTTTTGAATCAACATACATGATAATTTTCCTTCCCTTTTACATGTTGTTCTACATCTAGACAGACAAACCTCAAGAACATAAAGACAAAAGAACACTGCTCTTTCTTTTTTTCTATGGGTTTTTGCCATAGAATTCACTATGTATGAAAAGTTCAGAAAATATTCAGACACTTTTAAGCAACAAATACATTTTTATGTGACTAGTGTAAACATTTTGAGCAGACTGTGAAAGACTAGCCTGACAGCAATCCCACAGATTCTCAACCACTTTCCCAGGTCACATTAACAATCACTTCTTTAAAGCCATGAGATTCCTGGAGTCTCTAGTCCATTACATTGCTCCACATACTTTCTAGAAAGAAAGCTATTTTACTGTATCATCATGAAACCAGTTTTCACCATAAAACAGTCTTCCCCATTTCAGAGTTGTGTAATGGATTTTATCAATAGAATTGTTCAGGTATTTTCTATTGAAAACTTTTGATGACAAGTCTTATTTTTATGTCCACAACATCTTCCTAAACCCCACCTACATCCCTACATAGCCTCATCTTGTCTGAGTCTTCCAGTAAACGGTGAACTTATAGTAAACCAGATCTGTAACAGTCACAGGGTATAAAAACTCTCTCATGCCCAAATATATTACTCAACAAAAGACAGGCAGTTCTAGCACCATAAATCTGAGTAGGCTATCATAGCCTAAATGCAGGAGGCAAGATTTAACCCTGCACAACAAGTCACCACAAGGACTACTGACTTCATGTTTCTCATTTAGTCTTCTGAAATTGCAGTGGGAAGTTTTTTCATCCTTAATCAGTTAATAAACAATGACTGTTCCTGTGCTATTAGGACTGCTACTTACTCTTCTAAATAAAATGCCTGCCTATTAGAAAACTTTGTTTACATATAATGTTACTAAAACTTCATGTTCATGTAGTTCTACCAGTTTGAACTTCTGGAATACTTTCTATGTTTGAGCTATTCAGTCTTACTTTAATATCTAGATTAAGATACCTAGATTTAAAAAAAAATATTTCACTAAATACTTTATTGCACAAATTGCATTTTCTACTGTATTACAAGGTTTTTTTCATCTAACAGAACTGCGTATCTTCTGATGAAGAATTAAGTGTAAAAGATAGTCATACATGCATTTAATTTACATTATGCAAAAATTCATAGGATTAGGAAGAGTGATGTGTGCTTTCTAAATTAAGGTACTTATAGCACTTGGAATGTTACAAGACACAGCACAGAGTAAGCTGTAAATTACCTTACTGGGAGATGTTTAGCCACTGGCCTTTGATCTTGCACACAATGTATGTCATGGGCTTGTACTAGCTCAGTTGTGGTGACAGTCACTTCTTCTGAAAAGTATCCATCTTCCCATTCTGACTTAGCCTGAGTTACAGCAGAAATTTCTGGGGTTTTATTTTTCTCTGAAACAAAATGTGCATTAGTGGAAACAAGGTACTCCTTTAATATGGCAACAACATGCCTAAAAAACATGCAATGCAGCTGGCAGGATGAATCACCTATCACTGTTACGAAAGCAGAACAGCGTGCTTTTCCAATTTCATTGCTGGCAACACAGATATATTTCCCAGTATCAGCAAGGACCACATTTCTTTTTAAAAGGTAATAGGTATCTCCTAATTTCTCAATCTGTAAAACAATAGAATGCACATAGGGGATTATTAGTAGCATAAAGCAAAATACCTTGCTCTCAATAAATATTCAAGAACATTAGAACATACACTAATGTCTCCAGATACCACTTGGTTATCATCCTTTGTCCAGCAGACATGTGGTTTGGGATTTCCATGTATAGTGCAATGCAGGATTAAATCTTCTCCTTCTTGTAGAGTTGTATGTCCAAATTTTTGTATGAAGTGTGGGTGCTTTCCTTGTACTGGAAAAAAATTATTCACTGTATTTAAAAAAAACACAACTAAAACAACTGAAAAAAAAATCCACTCTCATAATTATAAAGTTCACCACATTGCATGACAAGGAACCTTTATGGATGCCTGGAACTCAGGATAACTTGTTTGCTAGACAGTTAGTAGACAGACATAATTTATCTATATACTATAAAGTCTGTTGAAATGCATGGATATTAAGCATCCAAGAATTTCATGCATCGGTACAGTAATATTAGTTCCACGGTAATACTGAAGAATCATGTCCTTTGTGTAGGTAGTAGGCAAGTCTGCGTGGATTGTGTTTCAGAGAAAGGTGGAAGAGTAAATATTCCACACAAACGTAAAGTGACATATTCAAGAGAACAAACTTTTGCATTTAGTGCCTTGATGTACGTCATGCTCTTTCTTCACTTTTTTCCCCCTATCCTTCTACTCAAAAAAAGTTATTGAAAAAATTAAAAAAAAAGATTTATCTATATTTGCAACAAGGATGAGGGCCAGAATATGGCCTCTGTACCACTTTGATCAAGATCATTATTTTGGCCATCATTAATACTGAAACGATGTACTATCAGATCATCCAGTACAAATCTGATTCAGATCAAGGATGGGCTAGTAATTGCATTTCTACTTCAACAATCAGAGCACGTGAGATTCAGTTTGTGCTGGCTTCGTGCCAGCTGCGGGAGGACAGATGACACCTGAGCCAGTACAAGGCCTAGCTAATACAAATACATCAGCATCCGTTTGCACTGAATCAAAGCATTGCTTCATGTGACATACAACTTAATGAGCTGTAAATCTGGATTTACTGGATCACTGTATTACTTACTACCTGAAGTTCCACTTACATTCCACCTCCAGGGCCACAGCAAAAAAGATGACAACCTCAGAACTCAGACTAAGTATTCTTGACACAGGGAATCCAAAGCAGAAGATGCTAACACAGGGAAGCACACACAGAGGCATATACTACAACAAAAATGAGCATTTCGCATTCCTATCACATAAAGAAAGTCTTGTTCCTCTTTACTATGAATTGTACCATGTGTCAAAAGTATTTAACAGTAATCACCAGCCTTCTTAGAAATGGAAATTTCTAAGAATTCTAATTTCTGATTTTCTAATTTCTAATTACTGAAATGTGTGATAAATAACAGAGCGTGAAGCTGCTCTCAACTATGCCAGCACTACTCCATTCATTTAGGATGATTTTTTTTTTCTTTATGCTATTGTGAAACAAAAATCAGTGTATCTCACAAAAGTGCCCAGCAACTTCTAAACCTAAATGTATTGAGCCCATGGCTATTTTTGCCCAATATGTGGAACTGTGGAACTGTCAGCATGGTGATGCAGATGTTTTCACCCACTGTATTAATAAATCCACTGCTTAGGTGAGCTCTAACTTGCAACAAGCTTTCAAGCTTAGCTGCTTTTACATACTTCCCATTTACTGTAGGACTGAGGCCACAACAGAAAGCAGAAATATGAGTTTTACTCTCTCATACTCTTGCTAAGCTAAGGTCTCCATTAGCCAATTCCAGCAGCTCAAACAACTCAGTTCTTAACTGTTGAAAGTTAGCACATGCAAGCTGTCACCACCATTGCACTGCATGCACCTGAAGCACAGACATTTGGGATCTACAGCTTCACTTCAAGTGAAAAAACCAAGTCCTGGCTCTTCTTTGCAGGCGGCTGACAGTAAGTCACAAACAATGCATGATTAGCTTGTATTGGTGGAAAACGTTAAGTGGCCATCAGCCACTCCTTATGATTTTTTTGGCTGGATTCAAATACTTGTGTGGTTTGTATTACCTTGTGAAGTCAGGCTGCATCTCATACCAGGATGGTTTTTGTCATTTAAAAAAAAATGAAAATAATAATAATCTGAATGGAATGGTGATAATGATCAGACCACATCTTGATTTTGTATCAGTAAGTCAGCAGAACATAAAAATTAAAATTACCAGTTTGTAGAGAGCAAAGGGAAATGTGAAAGACACAGGTTAGAACTCAACAGTGCAACAAAATATGCTGCAAAAGGAGAGTTCCTCTTCTGACAGCAACCTTCAAAATACAATGGATGATTATATTTCACCAATGGTTTTCCCATTGTATCAACATGACTTGTCAGAATAAGCTAAGACAACTTGCCATTTAAAAATTATTTCTTGGCTGGACATCCTATGGACCACAAAGGTTAGAAGGAACAGATCTTTTTTCCTGCATTGTGGTGAAAAACATTTCACGTAGTCAGTGATACTGAAATCCCCACTCCGATGGTTTCAGGTAAGAAGTTGGTCAAATATTAAATATTATGTGAGTTACTTGTAGGAACCAGTAGATTTTTGCTGCAAACTGTGGAACCAGAAAGGAAACCTCAGCAGTCTGCAGATGGAAAAAACACCTGCATCTGGCTTTATCACAGAGCATTCACCCCTGCCCCAAGTCTCTCTCATATACCAGTAAGTACCAGACCAAGCCAAATTGTTTTCAGCAGTCATTTCTTATTACTTTGCTTCACAGTTATTCTTAATCTATTTACTCTAGATATGTCATTTTCAATCTGATGTCTTGAAATGTGGTATTAGCGAGTTTATCAACCTCCCTGATCTTCTCAAAAGATGTAGCGTAGACTGAGATTCACACCATGCTGCTCAGAGACTTTGGATTCGCTCAGCATTGCTCTAGCTTAAGACACTGCACTTTATTGTTCAGAGACTTTGTCTCAGTGAAGCTCCTAAGAGTCAGAAGGAATTTTATTAAGCAATACAAAGTGGGTTTTGTGACCCAATTGATCTGAAATATCCATAATCCAGGGCTCCAGTCTCAAATACCATGGTGTAGCCTCATTAAAGAAGTCTGGGCAGTAATTCTTAAAGACACAGCTCCTTTGAGCCACAGAATATATACACACACAGAATTTCTAGCTTACCCTAGCAAGTCTCCAGAAGAAGGTCCAGAAACAGGTATACCTTACCAGTCTTTTGAGAGGAAGCCACCTTCTCCATTGCAGTTCCAGCCACATCTGATCCAAAGCCAACCAGAGGAATGCCTCATCCTCCCTTTGCCTACTGACTCACAAATGGGCCCCCAGACAGGCTGCTTCTTTTGAAAAATTAAAATAATTAATCCCTTTCTCCTCCAAACTTACACACCTTGTGTAAATACACCTCCACCACTTTCTTAATGGGTGTCTGCATATGGGGAAGGAGGAAGGGTGGTTAGATTAGTAATATGCCTAAGTATAATATTTTTGTTGTAAAGCCAAAGAGATTGAGATTTAGATCTGCGCTTTAAGAGAGCAATCGGGAAGATATAAACATTTGGGGGTCTTGTAGTAATTATAGGTTCAAACTGTGACTGTGACGAGGGATCTCGGCACTGTAAAACAAGAAAGTAGAACCAGAACAATACAAAATACATAGATTCATTACTTGCTTCTACAGTATGGTTAATAGAAGGAAAAATTGAAGTATCACAACATGAACTGTAAAAAAAAGGGGGGGGGTCAAGGGGGGAAGCATTACACTGAAACTATTGTTGAAACAGAATGAGTGTGGTTTTCTTTCAGAGAAATATTAATGTATCATGAGACTACATTCCTGTCACTTTCTTTTAAGATTATCTGAACAGAAAACAGCAGGAATTTTCCAGCAAAATTTTTCTGAGCATTCATTACAGTCCTTAAATAAAGGGTATTTAAAACCAGTCTACCAACACAGCAGTAATCAGCATTGATTACACCTTTGTTTGCAAAGCAAAGCATTAAATCCAGGAGACTCAGTATCCTGCTGTGTATCTGGTATCTCTAATCTCGCTGCCTTTTTTTAGACTTGTTTCTTACAGCAATTAAAAACATGGCTGGTATCCACATACCCATCAAAAACATTGCATCTAAAACTATTTCTGATTTAAAGTGGATGCAATACCATACGCACAAAACAAAGTTTAGTTAATCTAAAATTTACGCAGAAGTTCAAATTCTCAGAGGAAAGTTTTAATAAAGAAAGGGATCACATGCTTCAACAATTTAAGATCTACAGGTGTGCTAAGGCAATTTCTGGCCTTATATTTATAACTTTTTGCATTTAATAACTGTAATATCTGACTATGAAAAAATGACAACACTCTCAAAAGTGACAAGGTGTTTGTTTTGACCTTTTCTTATTTCACAGTGTCTGTTACATAGTAATAGCATGAATGCCAAACTTGTCTGCTCTTGAAAGTAATAGTGTACTTAGATTTTGAAAGTTGGATTCATTTGCATCTCACTTTCTTCTCACAAGTCAAACTTGAAAGAATTTATTTAATGTTTAAGTAGGAACTCAATCCCAGGATTTAATCCAGTAAGTAGTAGGAAGCTTACTTTGCACAGATAATGTTTGAGTAAAAATGGAAGTGGATGTATTGGCACAGCAGCAAATCATAAGCCACTTCAGCTGCTTTTGAACTGAATAGCTAAACTGAGGCACAGTCTCCTTAGAAAGTCAGCTGACTTCCCTGGGTGCCAGGTAATCCATTGGGATCTTCCATATAAGGTTTAGACCCATAATAATTTTAATCGGGGTGTACAAAGAACTCCGCATTAATCAACCCTTGCCCAGTGGAATAATTTTGTCTTGGCATAGTTGAGGACAAGATCACCCCTGACCTAATTTTTTATGTGAGGCTGTGTTGAAATCTGGGTTACCTAATTTGTCAGTTAGAACAGTCATTTATGGTTCAATCTGGAAAATGAGCGTTAAACTCTCCAAGTTTGGCATTTCATTACCATTCTGCTTCTGTATTTTTGTAGGCAGAGGGCAGCTTTCCTTTAGCATCTTTCTAGATAGATTTGGCTTAGAAATATCCTTCTCCAGCCAATAAAATTGAGCACGGGTGCTGTTTCAACACCATATCATAGCAGTGAACAGGGGCATCATGTCCATACAGCTTCCTCACCTGGAAAGCCTTCCTGGAGCATGTAATCCCAACTCAAGTCTCAAATAGCAATGCCTTGAAAAAGTCCATTAAGATAAACTACTCTTATGCCTTGTTCAGTATATGAACTACCAATAGTCCTTTCAAAATATGATGAAAAAGGAGAAAAATAGATAAGGAAAATACAAACTTTAGCAACAAAGGTCATTTCACAAACTATTTAAACCATAATTCAGAAGAAAAAAATAATCAGCACTGTATTGATTTTAAATGTTTTTCTGCTAAGGGGCTAAAACATAAGTATACTTGGTAAGACATACACAGCATAATACATACTCAGAACTTTACCAAAGGTAGAATACGCTTGTTCATAGGCGTACACAGCACAGATTTGTAAATGTTGGAATAAAATTTACTCTGTCTGAGGCTTCTCTTTAACTCCTCCCTCTTAGAGGAAAGACTGACAGTCCTCCATGTTATGCTTGGAACTGCGAATGCAAGCCAAACTCCAATAAAAGGCTGCATCACTGGCTGGTTTCTTACAGATAGTAATAAAAAATGGAATAAATCCAATTTGGATTCAAAGCTGCACCTCAAACAATTTTGTAAACTGGCCTTGTATTCTGGCTGTCAAATCTCAGGTAAAACAACTAACAGATTTCTCCCACTTGTTCTAAAGCCTATTAAACGAAGTTAACAGAAACTGATTTAATGCAAATGCATATGCAGGAGAAGTTCTGCATGCTTGCTCCCTTGTAATACCTGAAGAGCCTGGACGTACGGCAGGAAAAAAATTGTTCCCATAATCTCTGTACACTCATGCAGTAGCTCTGCATCTGTTTGTTGCCTTTTTAACTTGTAGAACTGATTATCATAAACAGCTAGTGGTCTTTCTGTAACGGCCAGCAAGCAATCAGATCCAACTACAAGTCTAAATCCAAGCTACCTCCAATTCCTGCTCTATGACATGATGAAAAGTCCCCATCTTTTCCTCCTGCTTTGATAGAACTACAAATAAGATTGGGACAAATTTTCCCAAGCAGGGCTGGAATCCTAGCTCTAGCCTGCTTTCTGGACAGAGACTCGCATCCCAGTGTTATTTTGCTCAGCGAATGGGTCTCCTCCAACTAAAAAGGTCAAATGCATATCTCTGAACTCACACACTGGCTATATAAAAAAGACAGAACAATGATCACTCTAGCACTGAACTTTCTGTAGTTTTCAAGATGAAGGATCCACAAGCTGAAACAGAGATGCAGCTTTCAGCCCAGCATCTGTAGAACTACAATGACACTTACTGTCACAAGTCTTACCACAATTAAAGCTCAATTTAAAGGCCTAATTCTGGCAAGGCAAGGCAGAAGAGGAAAGAAAACATCTCTGCTTTCACTCTTGGGTTTTCTGCGTGCATAATACTTCTCCTCAGTGCTGAGGGAAAAAATGCCTGAAAACAATTACTTGAGTAACATATAAAGTTACTTAGAACATGTCAAAAGAACATCCGTGATTACTTTTAATTTTTGAATGATGGCAACTCTCACTAGAAAACAAGGATTGAAGGGCAGACATCATCTAGAAGACTCAATTTTCAAATAGAAAATTAGTATTATAAACAGGGTAAAGTTATCAAGCACTGGCAGCTCTGCAGCAGACAAAACCTTACAGCTTATAGGAGAGGCATTTTGTTTTGTGCTTGCCACAACACTGCTTAATGTACTGCTTATGCAAGTCAGCTTGCTCACCTAGTTTATTTGCTGTATATTTATAATAATCATAAAGTCATAAGGGCACAAAACCACTACATCGAATTTTATGAAAATTTAAGCATTCAAAATCATACTAATTATTAAAATTAGCTTTATTGTAAAATGGCAAGTACACTTCAGGGTTTTTTGTACCTGAGAGAATTCTTACAAATGAACATTTCTGGGAGACAACTGGACTTAGAAACTTGTTCATAAGGGCAATTTCAATTTTAGTTAGAATTTACTTTGTTCCCTCATCTGCTCACCACCTCCTCCTTCCCCCTCTCGTATTGCTCCAAGGTTATATTCCCTTGAGAGCTTCTCCTGTTTCAAAGTTACAGGAATTTTAATAAAGCTGTAGTTAACTGGGCCAAAATACCTAAATGAGAGTCTTCAATCTCACTGAGCCCCGGCAATTTGCAATACATATTCTGCTCATAGCATGCTACACAGTAACAGGCTTACTTCATTTCGGCAAGTTATGCAAGGGAAAGTAAATATTTCCTCTCTATAATTTTTCCATACCAACGCAGCTGTAATATGAAAGCTGCAAACCAAAGATGCAGGAAAAAATAATGTAGCTGTTTGTCAATTTTTTTTTTTTTTGCTGTAGAAATACAAGTACTGGAGCTAAAGAATGAAGTTACATTTGAGGATATGTGAATGAAATCTTCCATGGGTATAGTTACGTGAATGTTACCAAATATTTAAGCAAACTACTACTTTAATGAAAAATGTATTTGTGGTTGTCCTTGTCAAGAATGAAATGCAATATGTAGATGAACAAAATTCTAGTTCAGATTTACTGCTTTGAAGTTACAGGAGAATTTTATTTGATTGAAATAATATTTTTTTTTTGGTATAAATACACTTTTTGCCAAATTTGGTTGATTCTGTTTGAAATCAGCGTGTTAACCATTTTAACCATGCACAAATACTCATTTCATAAACTATTACCTTTCTTGTCTTATACTAGCAATTTAGTGGATTATTAGGACTATTTATAACTTTAATTTTATAAGAAGGCAGAGAAAGTATCACAAGCATCTACCCAAGCAGATTGCTATGTTGGAATACTTCATTTTGTAAACATTTGGGAGTTTTGGTCTACTGTATGCTAGGTGCCACTTACACAAATCCTGATGATTCTGGTCAAATCTGTAGCGTAGATCACAACTCTATTGGAACTAATGCAACTTCCATTTGTGAAGACTATCTGCTGACATAAGATGGATTGAAATCTGATCTATGCCAGTGCAATCATGAATGGTACGATTTCTTTACTAAAAAGCTTTAGCCTACAAATAAATTTTTTGAAGCGTATATGAGAAAAACGTAGTTGGAAATGACACATGCAATGTTTAAAAAAATTTCAACAGCTTCCACACCCCCTCCGAAAAAAAGGCATATCATAAAAGACACCTTTAGCTGTGCACTCTACCTGGGTGTATCTTGACGTTTAATACCTATAACAATTAAAACTGCTCCCAACACTTTGTAATGTCACTATTTTTAGAAAGCAAAACTCTGCCTCAGATTATAGAATCTTTGTAACTTTTTTATCTCAACATCACTGTGAGAAAGGAAAATAAGCACATAATACTGGTATTAAAGAAACAAGCAATATATCATGTGACATAAAAGTGGTTTGGTACAGATTGTGAAAGATGCAGTGTAAGAAAAGTTCAATGTTGTCTTGGCATGTGAGGATTAAGTCCAGTGCAGTCAATATTGTACTTATTTTGTGAATAGCCAGTACATTAGTGATATGCTAATATAGATGACACACAGCATTATCCAGTCTATTCTTGTAATAGGTGGCCTGTTACCTTTTACGTCGAGAATGGCACTTGATGAGATAGTGCCGTTCAGATTTTTAGCTCGAACAACATAGAGGCCAGCATCTTTATCACACACCTTCTGAATGAACAAAGTATGCTTTGTCTCCTTTTGTAAAAACTTTAAGTGCTCATCAGCAGTCAGTTTCTGGCCCTTCTTGTACCTGAAGCAGAGAGTCAGTTTTCAAGTCAGATTTATATCACTGTATGCCAAGTAGATCTTCACAAATTCTGACACTACACCACCAGCAAGCAATAGAGCTCACTGCTGTGATCTCATCCCTCAGTTTCAAAGTTATACGTAAATATGGATGAATATTTAAAAAATTCAAATTGCTTGATAATACATTTTTAATACTAGAAAATAAGGTTCTAAAAATGGTTTTCAATGGACAAGTCACAGTTATCTCACTGCAGTATTGGAGAGAGTTGCACAAAGGCCTGAGCCCTCAGTTTGGTGCCAAAGCATTTTTGCTAGTAAGGTGTTGAGTCAATCCACACTGAACTCATGAATAGGGTCTTCAGATGCATAAGCAACCTACAAACTTTCTGAACTTGTGTCTTCAGTATAAAGAACAGTTCCTCCACCCCAGCTCACTTAACATTTATTCAGTTCACATTATCAAATGGGACAGGACAATGCATGAGGAGTTATTTCAGAGAACTGGTGTCATATTCTAACACTTAAGATCTGTCACCATGTATTGGTATTGACTCCTTATTTACATATCGGAAGTGAGAGAAAATTCTGGCTCTTCCTGTCTTGTGATGTTTCAGCATAAGCTACATTTAACCTAACTCAAACACAGAAATGCTTTTCCACACATATATCCAACAGGGTGTCTACACCAGTAAAAGAAATACATGGTATTAGTGTATTTTTAATTACAACCCCCCCATTTTTAAAATGTTTTCATAAATGCCCAACTTGCAAAACTGTTTTCAGTTAAAATATATTTTTAAAAGACCATATATCAACAGTATATATACGTTTGAGCTAAATTAGTGCTTTCTTATGCTAAAATAAAACTGAAGTTACCTCTTGTTTCACCAACAACACTCCTCAAATCATAGAATACCAGGATTTAGAACAAAGTAACTTTATTGATACCAAACACAGTATCAACACTGTGCAAGCACCAAAAGTGCAGTGTCCAGGTTTTTTTCCCCAGTGCCACAGAAGAAAATTCGGCTTACTAAACCCTGGTTTGCCTAATTCTTTACGTGTGTAATAATAATCTTATCAGCAAAACATTTCCAGTAAGATGCATATCTACTTTTAATACATTATAAGAAAGGCCTCCATTGTGAAAGTCCAATAGAGTAAGTGGGAAAATGGCAAACTGCATAAAATTTTAGGAAAATATGCCACCACAGAGGGCAAAATCTTCAAATTCTGCCCCTCTTTCAATCCCTATTCCCTTTGGTAGGGAACTTCTAAAAAGTCATCTTAAAATATGTTTATATTACATCACCTGTATTTCTCACAAACACAGTTTAAAACAGTCTAATTAGACATACAGCAATTCAGAAAGAGAGAGTGTGCAGGCGAATATGTAATATAAATGTGGTTCTCTTAGTGTAGACATTTAGGCTGAGGTTTTTTTAATCTGTAACCTCTCTCCAGTTTTCAACAACTGACTCTCACATATATGTAAATGTGTGTCTCTATTTATATGTAGTGGCTATATAAATATTTTAACACACACCCCCCATCTTTCTGTCCATATACAGTGCCAAGATACTGAGAAGACACAGGTGAGTTTACTTATGGTAAATGTGGAGTGTGCATTTGTTTTAAGAAATTACTGAACAAGTGGAATGTCATATTCCGGAAGATAAAATCTATATGATATATTTGCTTAAAAAACATTGGATATGCTTGCAGTAGTTTGATGCTCTCATTATTTGTAAAATTAAGTACAGAGAGATTATTTCAAGTAGGTTAATTATCAAAAGCAATTTTGAAGGTGGGAATCATGCAGAAGTGTGGAGTGGAAAGAATACAAGACATTTATTCTAGTCTAGAGATTAATTAATTTGGTTATAAGTGGTTCAAGGTGCCCTGCTAATAGGTATATTTACTACTTCTCATTATAAGCTACCCACCATGTCAGTGTAGGCTCTGGGAATCCCATTACTTCTACTTCCAAAGTTACTGGAGAACCTTCCATGACGGTTTTGTTAGACAGAAACTGGGAGAAGTTAGGCGCCTGTCCAGTTAGGCTGGCCATGCTGTTCTTTTCTGATGAACTTTTAATCTCTTCTTGGGTGACCATCTGCTTCTGACAGCTTCTGGTGGCGTCTGATTGAAACACGAAACCTGAGAATGCATCAGGCAAAGCATGCAGCCTGTCCTGGGTTTTAGTACAGTTATTCAAGTCATGCAATTGTTCTTGTGTTTCTGCCATGCTTTTATGAAGTTCAAGGTGTTGCAAATGTGTTTTGCACACTTCACTCATCATGCTGTATACTGGTTTGGCATTTATAGTGCAGGAAGCGGTGCTAGTTTCAGATATTCCTTGTAAGCTACAAGCCAAAGAAGATACTGCTCTGACTTTTGGACCAGAATCCGTCGAAGAGATACAAAACTTCTCAGTGTGATCTGATGAGCTCTCCATTCTATTATTTGTAGCACCAGCACAAGTAGAATTTGTTAAGAGATCAGATACTTCCATCACTTTTTTAATACTAGTGGTTTTCTGCATTTGCAAGCTATAGGAACCAACATGCAGACTATGAGAACTGCAACAGCACTGCTCTTCTAGCTCTGTTTCAGAATGCATGAGGTTGGATTCTGGAGTCTCAGAAAGCGGTGGCAAAGAGATATCATCAGGTGATATACACTCATATTCATCTCCGGAGAGTATTTCTTCTGCCAGGAATTCAGTCTGTAAACTATCCTCTTTGGCTGAAGATGACAGATCTGTATCCTGTGAAACAAGATCCTCACCAGCTGGACAGATAATTGGAATATCAGCCAATTTATTCCTCTCCTTAAATTAGGAGGGGGAAGAAGAGAAGGGAAAGAAGAAGAAAAAAAAAAAAAAAAAAAGAGAGAGAATGAGCCATGATTCTATGCATCTCCTTTTCATGCAAAAGCTAGCAACAATATTTGAAATACTTCTTCTCATTAAGCTTAATGTATTCTGAGAAGCAGGAGGAAATACGTGGAAAAGAATAATTCATGGAAAATTCTGCAGTAGCTAACTGGAATTTCAAACTGTTTGGATAGATTCTAGCAGGTATTATTATTATACATAAGCATTTATTGTAACAGTAACAATAAAAAGTACTTTTTCTATAAACAACCTGTGGATTTCCTGTACGTGCTGTTTATAAAAGCATTTGCAAGGGGAAGGAGATGGCAGCCTAAGTACATCTAAATGTGAAACAGTTTTATAGCAATAAAAATATATTAACAGCCAGGTTACTGGACTTTGATTCTTTGAGAGTCACCAGTCACGTTCAAGAGTTACAGAATTAAAACAACATCTTTAAGATATTTTCCAAGCATTTTATATTTCCCTCATTTTTTGCCAGCTGTTTCAAGATCTTGTCAAAACATTAACAGAATACATTGTTAATTTTTTTTTTTTTATATTATTTTGGATTCAGAGTAAAGAAAACATCTTCTCATCATGTATCAAAAAGAACTGGATGTGGCACGAGTGCATTAATTTTAATCAGAAAGCATCAAAGACCTCATCTGATTCAATCATTGCTTCTCTGCCTCTTGTTTTTTATACAAATGTGTAAAGACATATTCAAGCCTATTTAATTTTTGCCAGGTCTGTCAGCAAATGTTCAGAATGTTTTCTTATGCTTTCTCTCATTGTTGAGTTCTATACAAAAATATGTAATTACTAAGCAATCTTTCTATCACCTATAAACTGTTCACTCAAATCAACTGGGTGATACACTGGATGTCATTACTTTCCAAACCAGGTCTCTGTGGCAGTATACAGCACAGAAACACAGCAGCACATTCATTTTGGCTTTCTTTTTGCTTTATTGCTCTAAATATAACCTAATAATCAGTGCACAAAATTACCTAAAAAGTAAAAAGTAGTAATAGAACCTCACATGTGCTCTGTTCCTGTAGATATGGTAGTTTTAATATAGATGTTTTTCCAAGTTAATACATTTGTTATTTCAAAGCCATGTGATTCATGCCAGATCCATGAATGAATGGCTGGAAAAAACCTGGAACATTACTGTGTTTATTTTATTAATTCAATTCAATTGTAAGATGAGTTCAAGTTTGGGTATTAGATGTGTTTTCCACAGGCTTCCCCTGATAAACTCTGACCCCCAAAGTGTCTTTCAATATGAATATATCATGGATGTAAACATAATAAATTATAATTGACTTTCCAATTTGGTGAAGTGTTTGAATTTTCCCCCTTCCAATTACTCAGAAAACAATAAATTCTGAGTTACATCTTTCTTCACACATTCTAATTTTTTATTGGGGTTCTAACTAACTGTAAACTATTCCCCCAAAAAATGTTATTTTTTTGGGATTAATTCCAACACACTCATACAGCGTATTTTTTAGGGTTTGCTAATTTGACTGTCACACGACTCTTTTAACCTTATCAGCCTGATTCTAAAGAACTCTCAGTTTTAAGCCTGATCAAATTTGCAAGTCTTTCTTAAATGGAGCTTTAACAGGCAGTTCAGCAGCAAATTCTGGCTGGTTTAGTCTGACATGCACTAACAAATTTAATAAACCAAATCAGATTAAGTATTATGAAATTGAAAATTTTTTTAAAATGTTAAATTCTGAGCAAGTATATTTAAAAAAGAGGTCAAAGTTTCTGAATATCCAGTCTCTACTGTCTGAATAAATGGTCCAGATTCATTCTGTCTGTTGAGTCTACGCACATGTACGCACAGTGGCATACATTTGGACAACTACAGGAAGGTCACATCAAAATATGAATTCTCCAGTGACTAATCTAGGATGTTAGCGCAGGGCTGAGCTGTCAGTGTAGCAGTCACTTCATCTGGAGATCACAGAACTGAACAGACATATTTCAAATATTGCTGGAAAATGATCTTGAGGAAAATACTGGACAAAAGAATGACAAGTGGGCAGTGAATGAGCAAGCTGTCAGACAGGCTTTGGGCAGCACGAGGACTTTCAGCCCTGGTGTGCCACCTGGGATCAAAGCAGCATGAGGATGAATGGGCTATGAGGTTGTCTAGACCACTTTTAGAGGGTATTTATTACTGAAGCAAATTAATACTGCAAAAGTAGCTTGTACTAGCAGTACAGTCAAAATTAAAGAGACTGCTGGCCCACTAGACAAGGAGCTGGGGATGGTCCAGTTCTTTCCTTGGAAAGGGCAGAAATGGAAGACAGAAAAACTCTAGTGAGAAGAATCTGCTACTTCTGTAAGTGAAGTATGGAGTGATGAAAAGGGTGGAGGCATCATAGTTGCCATACTTCACATCTGATATTTGCTGTTTCGCATACCCTTGACTTCTCCACTTGGCAGCTGAGGCACAGTCTGATGAGGACTGACAAAGCTGCAGTCTAGCAAACCAGAAAATAGGGCTATGGACATCTGCTGGGTGAGGTGATACTCCTGAGAGTGCCTCTTTAGAACTGTCACAAAATTTTGAGTGAAATCTGGGCTTCTAGTCAATGGTGAAGTTCCCATTAACTTGGAATGGAGGTGACAGTATTAATTCAGCTCAATTTTGGCTCATCAGCAGATTACAGGACATTCTGTATTGAACTGAAGGGAATGTCACTATTAGTTTAATTTCTGCAAAACATCAGAATTTAATGTCTTGTAGTATTGGTCTATGTTACCAGCTTGCAAAACAGAAATTTTAGAACTCTAAATCAATTACCAATGTATGCTACCTTTCTAAAGACCGAAATATATTAACACCCACTCCAACTTACCAGAATATTTCACATAGTAAATTATTTAAATTCACATCGAGGATCCCAAGACTTCAAAATGTTCTTAAGCTAAAGGAATTAATCTCATAAAACATAGGTCTGGTTTTGTATTGCCTGTATTTCTAGGACTACATTTATTCATTGACAGTTTGGAACATTTCATATTCATTTACTATATATCCATGAGTAAAACATGCTTGTCTGCTATGATTTTATCTTTCTAAATGCATACCCAGTCTTTCATGATCTAATTTCCTTTTGTGCATTGTCCTCAACATGCAATCCATACTTTGGAACTTATTTATGATCTCTGATGCATGAAATTTTGGAAACTAAAATGTAACTTCAGTGTTCTGAGGTTAGGGTGAAGACTGCTATTTGATGCTGAGTTCTGTTATTTGTTCGATGTATAGTGTCATGACATGATGTCATATTAAACTGATGACAGCTGTATTTGTGTTTCATCATGTTTTTGCCATGACTGCTTTCGACTGCTTTCCTGTCATTCACACTGCTGCAAAACTGAAGCAATTCTGTGCTTGTTTTGCATTGGATTTTTGCAATACTGTAAATGAGAAGACAGTCAAAGTCCACCAATCTGTAACAATATCCATTGCTTTTGAGAACCAACAAATTAAGGAGTAAAATTCTTTTGAGAGTATGCAACAATGTCTATCAATTTGATTTAAAAAAAAAAAAAAGAAAAAGAAAAATCAACATAAAAATCAACACGAACGGCAGATACCTGTTTAGTGCTGGCAGGAGACAGAGTATTGTTTATCTTCTCAGTAATGCCTCCTGAATTTGTAAGCAATTTAGCTGATGCCACCTGAAAAAAAACGTTTAGAACAATGAAGACCTTAATGATTCAACAAAGAAACACAATTTCTACCGTTACTTATTCAAATTCTGAGATATGAGGCTTCTCTAATAGTTTATTACTTAAAAATCAAATACATTCATAGCTTGTCTCTAGGGGTTATATAGGAATATTAGGCCTCTGGCAAATACTAACAGCAGTCTCCTCTGTTACTTCCTATAACTTCCTATATTCCCTTATGTCTTATTATACAGGAGAGAACAGGAGGTGTTCTCCCTTGAGGAAGGAGGAATGCTCACAAAGATGACATCCGCATTAAGAATAGTGTAGCAACAAGACCAAAGGAAAGTATGTAAAAGATTATGAAAATAATATTATTTTAGAAAATAATAGGCAAGTAAACAGAAGAAACAGAGTTCTAGTTTTAAAAAAACCCAACAACTAACCTGCTGCTTTTCTTCCTCTGCTTTGTCTTTTTGACCATTTCCTCCTTCTTTTTGAACAGTAACCAACTCTTCAGAAAACTCATCTTTCTGCTGTGTGAAAAGAAAATGAAGTAAGCTTATACACAAAATATGGTAGCAATTGTTACCTACACACTGACTTATGTTCTGTACAACACAGCAGGAAAAAAAGAAGTGAAATCTTATTTAAAACCTATCATCAACACATCAGGCAAAATTTGCATTTGTTCTGGCTTTCCTACCATCTGGACAGTCCATAACCACTCTGAATATAGTTAACTGTATTTTAGTTTAGCTATTTTACCATTCAATTTGGCTAATACTTATTTCTAGCTTTAGACTCAAAGACTGTCCAACTGGTTACAAAGTACTTTCACAACAGAAACCTGGACAACCATACTGTATTTTATGAAGACCTCATGAATTCTTTAAAATTGCATGGAAGAAATCCACAGATTTCAAGGAACATCACAGTGGCACAATACAAAGAAAGCCAAAAGTTCTATAGTTACAGTTTTGCGTATTTCACATCTTTAGCTGTCCAGCTGAAAGTTACAGCCCTAAATAAGTACTTATAAGGGAGTGTTGCATTACTGAAATTCCATTCTAGCATTAAACAAGTGAAAAATTCTGTGTGATCTGTTCAATTATTTTTTCTGAAGAAGTAGCAGCCTCTAATTTTGCATTTTAAAAATCCAAGAATTTTCTTCTCATATTCAACAGCCCTGTAAAATCAGGAAAGATAGCACAATACAACAATTCCTCTTAATTTGTTATGCTTTAAAAATGACAGAAAGTGAAACTGAATTCATAATCATGGCATTCCATACTCATGGCACCTATTTCTGTAGATAATTTGCTGAATTTTTTATTCTTCATAAGATACAGATAACAACCATTGAGATATTCTAGAAATGTTCAATATGTATATTAGTTTTAAAATCTCAGAACACTACATATTATAAAAAAAATACTTTCATTTGATAAAAGTTGCAGAAATACCCTCTATTGCAGAAAATTATTTTTTATAATATTCATTTTGACTTCATTTAAAGATTTATCTAAATTAAAGGTTAAAATACTCAATAAATAGTTTAAGCATGGTTCTGTATGAAAAATGCATTCTCCAAAAAACTCTGTTAAAGAAAGATAACTTTACAATTAGCAAAATTAGTCAAAGTGAAATATTACAATTACTTTGAAATTCCAGTTCTCTTGAAAAGATCCATACTATGTTGAACTACAAAAAAGATCAAAGGATCTAAGTTGTCTTCTCACAGAACCTGGGGTTACTGCCCTGCACAAAACAGCATTTATATAACACATGGATTGGGAGGAGAAATTTGAAAAATCAATTGGCATTTTTATTGAAGTTTCTTTATGGTCACAGTTCAAGGCAAAGCCTTCTTGTCAGTCACCTAATGACTTTTGGAATGAATTCATATTTTTGGCATCTCTTACTGCTTTTAAGTGTATCCATGGACACTTCTGAGTATTCATTAGTTTTTATAGCATAACCCCATCCAAAAAAAGTGAAACAATACTCAACATCAAAAAGAGCAGGATATTTAAGCATCTTAACTCTTCCAGCTTCCCAGAAGAATCACCCATCAGCTACTGCTGCATGTGGGAGATTTATCATGTATTACTTTGAGAGTGGGAGGATGGAATAGAACAAAAAAAAATCTAGCTCCCTCAGCTGTCTTCCATAATTCCTCCTCAGTTGATATGTTATACTTTATTCCACATAAACAAGCTTATCAGAATATGAAACTAAAAATGCTGCTGTTCTCTTAATCATCAATGTTATAAGACAAGCTTTTCTAATTTAAATTACTTTGGTTTTAACACACATTAGTTTGGAGGATGATTTTTCTAGTAGGGGGCCCTGACATGTTATTCTGCAATTCACAGATCTAGCAGTTACCTATATTGCAGCACCAAGGGAAGAAGAAAAGAATGAAAAAAAGTATTTGTCTAGATACTCAAATAAATTGTGACATTCTTCCCTAAAGGTTACCTGAAAGCAGTAACAGTTCTAAAAGTTGAGAAAAAGAAACCTAGAAGGAACATTTAGTGGACAAACAGGCAGCATTTCAATTATTACAATCATTACCTAAGGTAATGGAAAAGCAAACAATGCAGAAACGCTTCATACTACTTCAGATGATCCTCAGTTAAAAGTTCTGATTCAGACACTAAGCCTGGTAAATTGATACAAATGCAATACATTTTCCAGATTAAAAAAAAACATACCTTAATTTCCTTAAATTCTCTCAGAGATCTACATAACCGATCAATAGAACTAATGATCTCTTTGTACTTTAATACAGCTTTTTCAACATACTTCTTTCCTTCTTCAATTCCTACAAAGTTAGAACAACATAAAAGTAGAACAGAATGCTTCAAACAGATGCACACCAATGTACTTTGTAATCCCAACATACTACAATATGTTTTTCTGTGTTTTGTTTTGTTGAAGTAGTTCTGTGATTCACAGCAATATGTTTTCCTACCTCTTACTAGCTTACTTGAGATGAGCCCTCATAGTTGCTGCAGGTCTTTTGCTTAGATTCTCTTTGAACAAAATTATCTTTTCAAGCAGTATCACTAACCAGAAATGACGACCTCATAAAATGTCTCCTAAACCAGTTGCTGTATTACACAGCTATGAGGCACTTCGATACCTCCTACAAAACAGTCAGGATGAGAAGCTTTTTTCCCCATGTAGTGACATAAAAAACACAAAGCAGCTTCTTTCTCCCAGTGTTCGTGATCAGCTGGCATCAAGAATCCATTCTGTCAGCCAATTTCCTACAGATAGGAATGTTTATATCAAGAAGGTTACAAAAAAAAAAGGGGGGGGGGGAACCCCAATCTGTGCCCTCTAGTCTTTTCAACACTAAATTAAAGGATTGTCAAAGCACAGTTTGACTCTGTTGAAATTTTTTCAGATTTAATACTTGAATTGATAGGCTACACACTATACTTGCACGTTTGTCTGGTTACCATATCTTTGGATAAAATAACTTCAACAAGTATATAAAAATTACCAGTTGAAGAAAAAAAGCAAAACCTGAAGTCTGTTGACCTTCATTCTTATTGGTCAACAATGTTCCAAATCAATACAATGTTAAATGCAGTATTTACATAATAATCTACTTTTTTGGCTAATAAAATGCTTAAGAAAGTTGGTAAATATCACTAGTTATTAACAGTGTTACTGAAAAAAAAAAAATCACTCAGGAGGTATATCACTGTAATATACTTTGACTTCAAAGGCTTGCTTGTTACGAGATAGCATAAGCCATGAAGTCTTAATTCCAAGCTAATAAATATTACAATGACATTCATACTTTTATTCCAAGGTGAACTCAAGCTGTATACAGAAAACCAAGTACGAGAGCGTTGAGTACTTTTGTATTTATTTTTTTTTAATATTGGTTCTGAAATCCTTCATTTCTTCCAGTCAATACTTTGAAACATTAGTTTTTTAAACTTCATGGGATTTTCTTCTTAAATAAGCGTATCTAGGAATCTGCTTCCTCCTGTCCTAAACTATTGGGGTTTTCCCCACAGCACATTACCAGACAGCTCCTCACCATATAACTGTTTAGCGAGGTCTATAATCTGCTGAATTTTTTCTTCTTGTTGAGGCACTGTAGGCTCAATAAACTTTTTGAATTGCTTGTAGAGAGAGTCTATTGCTTCTCTTGTTCTGCATTCTGCAGAATACTTGTCAACTCTAATGACTGTTGCACTCACATCTTCAAACCAAAATTGACACTGAGGAATAAAAACACTGCATTATAATGTATTATCATCAGCAGCTCAAGCTTTTGTAGAATATTCTTAAGACTTTCCATAATCAGTGGCATACACCATTTTAAGTATCTTACGTTTTCTGATTTTAATTTAACCTGAAAAACATCCATTCATTACCAATGCTGCTTCAAATATTAACAGCTGTTAAATTTTCTTTAAACACTAGATCCATACTTATACTACAAGCACAGTGAGGTTATTAGTTAGTGGTTCTGCAAATACAAGTTTTATTTCTGAGTTCTTTTCACCTTAAATATCATCTGATTCATTTTGTAAACTTCATAACATGGCCACAGTTATACTTCCACAAGGGCAGTAAGGTTGCTTAGATTTAGTCTACTAGCGAACATGGGGTTTGGTCTCAGTAACCACTAAAGCTGCCAGGAATCTTTCTACTGACAAAAGTAGGTTTTAGAACTACCCTTAATAAACATTTTTGGTTAACAATACTCAAATTGGAGAATAGAATCTGGTGTTCACTCATTATCATCCACATTGTATCAATACAGCAAGCAACTAATAACCGCCATTTTTAACTGCCATTAAAATCAGTATTTAAGACTGTGCCTATCTGATGAAAGAAAGTTTTTCAGTTAAAGGTGATATTTCACACTGAGTAAAAAAATTAAGCAATCAGATTTTATCTCTAGGAAATAATCTATTTCCCTCAAAATAAAGGAAGGTGGTTAAAAATGTAAATGCACAGCAAATGGTAACAAATTGCCTTGCTAACAATATAGGAAATGACATTGATCAGATCACTGGATACTGAAAACATCTTTTAAACTAAACGTTTGTATTCTGATGCATCATTAAGGGAGTTTATTTTTCATGCCTTTAGATCACTTTGGAGATATGATCAGTGTTATTTCTAAAAATAAACAATGATGACAGGAATGTGCTTGCTTCACAGCAGATGCACCAACATAACGTGGCAAAAGGGAAAAGACTGTTCTAAACTTCTTTTTCTTTTACAAGACGACAATGTGTGAAGCATTCCTCAAACACATTAAAATAAAGTTACAAAAGCCTCCAAAAATAATTAGACTGCAGTTCAGAAAAAAACCCTAAATCATCATCTACTTAAATATATAAAAAATATATACATTTCACTTTCAGAATTACATACCACACAGACAGCTCTTTCTGACAACGAACAAACTGAGTTTTGTGATAACCTGGCTCTTGTGGTTTGACAGCTACCAAAGAGGGTCTTGGGGCACTTTCTCCATTGCCTCAGATATACTTAGAGAAAATGAGCTCATAAGTAGAAATCATAGATAAGCTGAATCACCGTAAAAGTCATACGGAGGTGGAGACCTCTGTTGTATGCATAGCAGTGCAAGAATATGGTAACATCACATGGGTTTTTCCCCCCAAAGTTGCAAAGAAAAAAATAGAAGAAAATACAGGGGTTTACCCATCTACTACTTTTGGAGGTGTCAGATTTTGCCTGAAGCAGTTATAAGCACTTTTATCTATCCCAGTTGTTGATCATTATTACAGCAACAGGATCTCAGATTTACTAGTACCTCTTCCATCATCTGTTGCAGATGCTCCATGAGATCCAGATTTTGCTTATAATCCTCCACAACTCTGCTAAAGTCATTCAGCTGTTTCTGTAAGTCACTGATTGACCCCAAGAGGACTTCAACTTTAGCATTAGGTTCATTTCCTTCAGAGCAAATTACTTTCTTCTCCAAATTATCCAACTTCTTTTTAAGAACCTGTTTAATAGATATAGCAATGTTAAATACCGCAACAAAAATATTTCTATTTTTAGATATAGAAAGTAAAAAATATGGGAAAAACCACACAAACTTATTTCTTGGTCATATATTTTAAAATTACAAGTTACTTTTTCAAAAATCAAAGGGCCTCTACAATGCTGATTAAAATCAATGTAAATTATATTTATTAAAGGTGGAATTCAGTTACATTTTTTGTCTTAAGAATCTGATGTAAGCAACATCAATGACAATCTAGCATAACCCCAAAGACCAAGGGGAACAGGTATTAATAGTGGTACTTTATGATATCTGATATAAACATGACCTGTAAGTTTTAGGATAAGATGGTATACTACATATGTGTATATATTTTATATCCTGGGAACACTGGTCTTGACAGTTGATCAGACTTCATTGTGCTAGCTGTTTTACAAGTGATGCAAAAATACAGCTCCTTATTTTTCATTTGGAAACGAAGAGATTGTTTGAAACAGGAAAGTATTTCATGAACTGTCCACATATATGCTTGTAAGAATATACACTGGTAGGAAAAGCGTTGCCAGCAGGTCAAAGAAGGTGATTTTTCCCTTCTACATAGCACTAGTGAAGGTTACATCTGGAGTCCTGTGTCCACTTCTGGCTCTTTAGTACAAGAAATACATGGAAATACAACAGCTAATCTGGCAAGGGACCATAAAGATGACTGAGTAACTGAGCCTGTGTTATATAAGACAGAAAGCACTGAAGAAGAGAAGGCTCAAGGTGGTTCTTATCAATGTGTACAAAAACATGATGAGAGGGAGTAAAGAAAGAGCCAGTCTGATCTCAGCAGTGTGTGGTGAAAAGACAGGAGGCAATGGACCCAAACTGAAATACAGGAAATTGTGTTCAAGAAAACCAAAAAACCCCCAAAAAACCCCAAATAATAATAAAAAAAAAACCAACAACAACCCACTTTTACTGAGGATGGAACAGCTTATCCACAGACGTTGTGGAGTCTCCATCCCTGGAGCTATACAAAAAACAACTGGACATGATGCAGAGCAATCTTTTGTAGTTGACCCTGCTCTAAGGAAGGAATTTCAACTAGATGATCTCCAGATGTTCCTTCCAACCTCAATGATTCTGTGATCTGAAAATGCATTTGTGGATGAAATTGCCAGGAAAAGGGAGGAAAAAAGGTTGTAAAAGGAACAGTCAATGACAACAAAAGAAACAGCAAAAATAGAATCATAGAAGCTACTGAAAATTTCAAGTAAAAAAGTTATGAAGGCAGAGACTGGCAGGGCAAGCAAAACAAAATGTGCGAGTTTTGACTGACAACTAAAAAGGTCATTTCAGGACTTGGCAGAAAAGTTTCTGATGAATGCAAAGAATGGGGGAGGCTAGCAAGGTTCTAAGGTGCAAATGAGCACGGTCAACTCCAGGCAATAGCTACAGAAAAAGGTTTTGAAGATCACATGATAAAATGAGAAAGACAAGAAAGTAGCTGGATGCAAGAGGGAATATGTGCACATTTATTGATGGTTTTGACAGGGTGTTTGTTTTGTTTTTTTAAGAAGAGGGAACAAACTGTGAAGGAACAGAGACAAGAAAAATAAAAGATTAAATAGAAAAATAATGTAAGATAAAAGGAGTGAACACAGAAAAGTCAGGAATTGAGGTAAGATCATTTCACTGAAGGAACTGGAAAAATAAAAGCAATAGAACAAAGAAAAATGTCTCAGTCAGTGACTGAGACAGGGGAAGGATATAAAGCTGTGTAACAAAAATGGAAGCTCACAATACACTTTGCATCTCCTCGGATCTGCTTGGTACAGGCCACAGCAATTCAGCCAGTGAAGCCTTCACTAAGATTAAAATTTCTAGTATTACCTGTATTTTCTCTGCATATGTATCAACTTGCTGAATCTGTATTTTAAGTACTTTTAAATTTCGAGTTTTTTCAGTTTTCTTCATATAGTTGAACTTCAAATTGTTGAATTTCTTTTTGAGATCCTTAAATGATTCTCTGAGCTGAAACAAAGAATACTTGTTACTAAAAAAGAAACCAGCACACTTCAGTTTAGGTTTTTTGAAGAGCTGATTAACAGACCGCAATCTGAACACTGAAAATTTAATACAGGAATTAATACTACTATTCCACCTCATAAAGTGTCCTTATTTCCTCAAAATTTTGTTCCAGTAATGGAAACTCATAATCTTGCTAAAACAACACTTTTGCTTCCTGAATGCTGAGTATTGTCTCCAGAATGGCTGGGGCAAAAAAAAACGGATTGGGGCAAAGGATGAGATCCTTGCTTACACAACATTATGAAAAAAATCCTGTCCAATAGCTTTCACTGATTTTAAGTAGCGGCAGATGTCCTTCATGTATGCTAGCCTATTCAGTGGAAACAGTAGCCACGTTAAATGTATACCCATGCTTAGTTTCCAGAAAAAAATACTTCTATGGTCTTGGGCAAGCAGATTTGTATTTATTCATAGTACCTTCCCCCTACAATACAACATTTCATTTATGTCAGGTTGTTGGGTTTTTTATTGGGGCTTCCTCCCCTCCTTTTTCAGAAACCCTGCTTCTGAAAGAAAGTTACACAGGGATTTAACGTTATACCCTGTGCTCGTCCAAACATCTTAGTACAATGATTCACAGCATACAAAGATGAATCTAGCTCTTTGCAGGATCAAGATGCAGACTAAATCAGGACCTGCCTTTCAAATAGCCATTCTATGAGTATGGTAGCAGAGAGATTCTGCCTAAGAGATACCCAAAGAAGCCTCACCTAACTACAGCTACATATATTTGATACCATGGGAGATTATTATTATCAGTTAACACTCACTTGGTGCAGCAACCTCAACATTAGGGAAAACTATTCTTATAATAATATAAACTCAGATGAACTAGTAGCTCTGATTATGAGGCGTCTGTGTCTTCAAGACTTTTCAGATAGGTTTCTAACATCTGAAATAAGAACTATTAAATTAAAATATATTACAAATACTGTAAAACTCTTTTTACTTAGATGGGAGGTAGCTACATGTTTAATCTACAAAATATTTTAAAAATCTAGAGAATGATAGGAATGACACTGAAGAAGCTTTAGGAAGCTACATTTTCATTTACACACATATGGATTACATGCATTGCCAATTTATCAGATTGAGTTTAATACACATCTAAAAGAAGAGTCATATATGATCAACATAATTTAAAGAACAGTGTTTATTTACCATGGGAACTAGTTATAATACAGGGTTGTTATATTATTTTCCCCAATGCCAATTACCTGTTTGACCTTAACAAACTACATGTCATTCTTTGCATTAGCAATGTTATGTGAATAAGTATATCAAACATACTCAGTTAAATTATCTTTAAAGGACTAAGAAATAAAGTATAATATTTTTTTCAGTATTTTTTCTCTGTATGTAATTTTCAATTTTATTTACAACTGCAGAAAATCCTTTTAGATATTACAGTTACTTTGGAATGCCTTCAAGCAACAGATATGAGAACCAGATAAGTAAAAACACCTGCTTAAAATATGGTTTTGGTAACTTATAAAAGGTACTGTTTCAATTACATTGCAATTACATGATCAAGTTTTCAAATTATTTATAATTAATTCATAATATTTGAAATAGAAGAATATTAAAATGACTGAATTTTTTGTAGTTTTTTTTTGAGAATTTCACATCCTTTGGGTTGACAATCTTTTGCATTTAGGGTAATGTAAAATAAATAATGTAAAATGATATTTATCTAAAGGAACCGATATAAAAGAAATGCACCAGTCCTAATGCTTCAGGGTCTGTTCTTCCAGACACACAACTGGAAAAACCTTAACTAACTTGAATAATGTTAACAAGTTCAGGTCACATCTACAATTTGATATTTAGTTAACCTATTTGAGGCTTTTTTTATATTAAAAAAATCCTACAGACTTCCATCTGCCCCCCCCCCCCCCCTCCCCTACCAAAGACTTCAGGAAGTAATGAATGCTCATTTTGCAGCCGCTGTTACTCGAACAGTTAGCAATCAATCATCATCATTATTATTATTACATACTAATGTTAATCCATCAAGGGATATATTTTTCATTTTCATTTCATCTAGTGGGGTGTTGCCACATTATTTCAGCAGTGAATAGACAGATGGTGTTCACTCAGTCTAATGGAAAGGAAGGGAATTCTATCACCGGCACTGTGATCTCCAATTAGTTTAAGCTCTTTATCCAACCTAAGTACACAGAATAATAAAACCTATCTAAAGGCCCTCTGTTAATAAAACCACATCAGCAGAACAGTATTGTGTATTCAGAACACAACAGCCTTATTTGCTCATTTAATCTTGTGGAAAAGAAGAGATGAACAGGAGTTTATTTTAGTTTATTTCACTGGCTTATGTACATACATAGGTTAGTGATCATTTATAAGGCCAGAGACTCTTCTCATAGCAGCATGTGAAATCAGATCACCTTGTTTCAGATATGATGGCTCATGTGTCAAAGGTCTGCAGCTGCTGTCACTCTTCTCTTTTAGGCTCAGTGGAAAGACCAGATTCAGCTCAGACTTACGCATCACCCCCTCAGAGTGCACGTACACAACTCCTGTTATCATCAGCAATTGTACCAAGGACAATATATAGCTGCCAGTTTTTAGAAATCTAAATGTATCTCAGTTTTCCACTGTTCATTGCAAAAGTAAATGAGAGAGACTAAAGCAAAAGTACACCCTAATACGCTTCAGCCCACAAGTTTAATGGAACTTTGTAACTTGTCTATTGTGTCATAGTCATTAATCAGGCAGCTGTTCCTAACTATAGTTGGCCTGTCATGGGTGGAGAATGATAGTGGCACAGAGATGTTTAGGTGTCAATTGCTCCGATTTATCAAGTAACTAGAGAATAAATAGGAAAAGCAAGTCATAAAGCTGCTTTTTGTTAACAGTGGAGTTCCAGCAAAATGCTTTCATTCCTGCGTAAACCACTCTAGGTGGCACTTCAGTGTTGTGAACCACAACTTTCCCTTTTTATTCATACAAAAAAATTTAAGGTTTTTAGTTTCAGTTTCATGGATTGAAAACAGATTTTCAAAAGGACAAAGATTACAAAACAGCCAGCCAGAAAGTAGGAAGAGCAAAAGGTGCTCTTCAAGTCATTATGATTACTTTAATTCTGGGACCACAATCAAAATAAATTACAAGGTGAGAAATGTGCTAAGTATCCATCCTACTGACTTGTGAACAGAGACAGATTATTACCCTCTATGGTTAAAATTCACATTTTCAGTCATATCTTTCCATAAGTGTATAAATGATGAAGAGGAAAGAAGTGAGATGACTGGGGAGAGCTGAGAACATACTTCAGGATCTGTTACTCTTCTGCTGAAAGTTTTGTGCAGACATGCACAAATGTTATTTTTAAAGGGATCACCTAAAAATTTTTTTTTTTCCATTGCAAAAGTTATCTTATGTAAATAACTCATCACTTATAATCCCACTGATTATAATAACTCCTTTAGCTACAGTTACCTGAGGTTTGACTTAGTTCTATCACAAATGATTGCAGCACAATGCAGTGGAGTTATGGCTCTTTGGAGGCTGCTACCCAAGCTAGTCAGTGAAGCAGGAAGCCCAAACTGGCAAAAACAGATCTCAGTCCTATGAGTTTTCCTTTATAACTTTCAGAGATGTAGAGGGCATAAATCCTCTTTGTGGCCTTTGCAAATTCACTTTAAATTAGGGATGGCACACAAAAGGCATCCATTTTACTTTTCTGTCCTCCAAGACTCTTTCAAAATTCATGCTATGTATCCTTGGCTATAAATGTGTTTCCTTGCTTCCTAAAGAAGCACCAGTATGTTACAAACACAGGGAGCTAGCCGAGTCCTCGAAGTACGATATTTTCAAACACCCGCGAGTCTTAATCACCAAAACCCTCACTCACATGCTTTATTCACACACTGAAATCGACCACATTAAATTTAAGTTAATTTAAGTATTTACAGCAGAATTTCAAATATTTTCAATTGAGTTTAAAGATTGCTCTGTACACTGGTACATCACAACTGAATTATCTGGTTGGCTGCTTACTTTGTGACAACTATGAACAGCTGCTTTTTGCTGCTGGCACATGAAGTATTTGTTTGCTTATACATAGTAGATGGTAAATAAATTTTATTTCAGACAGGTCTGCTAGACACTAGCAATACTCAGCCTGATTTCTGATGGTAAAATTAACAGAATTTAAAATATCAAAGTGGAGGATACTCGTAATTAAAAATAAAAAATAAAATACTTCAGTGTTTGGTTTCTTGATCCCTAAACAGAATTAGTTATATATACTTAATGAGAAAAAATAAGAAAAAAGGCACTGGATTTATGCATATACAGGTACAGTAGAAAAGTATATGTTTAGGAAATATTTTCTATGCTAACCGCTAATAGAAAAGGAATCTAAAGAAAACGGTATCCACACACACCAAATTAGTATATTTCAGTTAGTTTACATTCAAAATTCAATTAGGTTTGGTGATGACAGGTATTAACTTAACCAGCCAACATGGCTATCCCAACTTAAAATGGAAAAAAAAATAATCACTAATTAACACTGTAATAGAAAATATATAATGCAATTGTTTTGCAGAGGGTGTCCAATAACTATGAGAAACTAAAACAGTAAATTTTGCAATATAGGGCTTATGGTGAGTAACACGTCACTGACACACTTTTCATTTAAACTTGAGAGACACAGAAGATTATTTTTTCCCCTCTACTCCCTGCTCTCACTAGAAGTCTAGTAAGTAATAAAAACAGAAAAATAATTCTTAGAAAGGAGTCATTCTCCTGCTTTCATTATATAATCCCTATATCAAAGGATGGAAACCAGAGCCTCATTTCATATAACGGTGTATCTTTAAATATGGTCAGCCTTACATACAGGTCGCTCAGTGAACATTTCCTTTTCTTCAGCAAATTTGAGGGGTTTTCAGGAAAAACCTAGAATACTGTAGTTCAAACATCAAATATTCTGATTCTGCCATGCCACTGCAAAGCATTATGGGACTTCTTGTTTAGGTACTTCATGCTTTCATTCTCTTCTACAGCATGATTTCCTCTGCCAGAGGGTTTCTCCTATACCACCTTATGTTCCTACCATCAGCCAAGAAGTTACATCACAGGAGTCCGACGCACAGAAGAGCAGAGCATGAAACACACTCATAACTGACAAGGGACTAGAAATGTAAGGAAGACTGAAAAAAAAATAATTTGATTTGTGTTCTTTCAATTTCAAAATACCTTTTTGTGAAAATGGATACTTTCAACAAACACACAAAAGTATTTTGTAAAAGAAAAGAAAATCCAAGCAATAATTTTCTCATTAAAAATAGTTGGAACAGAAATCTCAGTAACCTCTGCTTTGGTGATTTTGAAAAAATACAGTCTTTCCTTATACAGGTGTGGATTTATTTAGCAAAAGATAAGAAAAAATAACTTCCAGTGTCCTGTGTTTCCACTATCTATGTTTCACATTATGGGGAACATAAGTGTGAAATCCTTCCAGATAAGAATCCAGTTTCTGTATTTCATGGACACACAGAAAGGCAACCTACAGAACACCAAGTGTAGAGGCCATCAGCCTCTTACTTTAATGGATCACTGAGAAAATTAATTCTATGGAATGTTTTTCCAAAACTACTTTATGCTGAGACATCTATCCAGTCTAACATGCTAAGTTGTGAGTGGATTTATATTTGGCCTACTAAGATGCTAAATTAATAATCATATTAACTAAGTAATTTTTCCTAACCTAAGTTCCATAATACTAAATTCTAATATCTTGTGCCAAAGAACATTTCCTTTTCTTCTCGCAGTTTTTTTTAAGTTTCATATCTTGGGTTTCCAAAAAAATATGAAGTACTAAATTGTTCTAAAGTTTTCATTAAGACTGAAAGTTTTTCTAATAGCCTTACAACTGCAATATATGTAAATTCTACTTTTGCTTGAATCTTCAGTTTCATAAGAAAGAAATCTGAAGACTCATGCATTTCAGATGAAGCTGACAGGGCTGAAAACCAACGAAAATATAGCTGCTCTATTTCCAGTCCTCCTGGTACATTGAAAGCACTTAACTGCCAGCCAAACAACTTGATATAATCCTGAACTGCAGAGTTATGGACCATAGTTTATCATTGCCGCTGCATCGATCCAAGGTTGCTGGTAGAGATGAAAATCAACTTTTCTGTACACATATGAAGTATCTAGGGGAGTGGTAAACAGTAACATATATTGCAAACACAACAGCTCTTTTAACAGTCATTTAATGTGTTGGGATTTACCTCATTTACTTCTTCCTGAGTGGTGCAGTGTTGGAAATGCTGCAGCAGTTCTTCCTCATACTTAGCAGCTTTGGAGCTCCAGTTAATGCTTTCACATTCAAACCTAGCAAGTTGTTGCTTCAGATTCTTTACAGAAACATTCACGCAATTCTAAACAGGGAATAGACAAAGAAACATATGAAATTCAGGAAATGTATTGATTTAACCAATCTAAAATTAAAATCATTTTGAGGCAGAACATGCATAGTCAATCACAACGGGCTAGAGTAAACTATTAAACCTCTGCTGTAATGAGAGCAAGTACAGAGCAGTCTCAATCACGAGTAGTCTGAGGAGCAGTTTTGAGTCAAAGTCACAACTTGCACCTGGTGTCTTCTCTGAGCAAAAAGGAAGTGGCCTGCTCTAGTCCATTACCACCTGACAATTAGGTCCTTTCTGCTGTCAATCAGTTTATGGAGTCTGAAGAGCAGACTGGCAATGTGAATAAATCTAGGCAGGTAATAAGGGAATGTCTTGCTTTCTCCCCAGTAAATGAATACAAGCCAATAAGAATCCTGCCCTGAATAAATAATTCCTTTCTAAAATGATACCCATCTTCCTATGCAAATTAGCGTTAAATCCACTAATAAGGTAACACTGTTACTATATTTCCTTTTTGTTCTTTATTATTTCTTTATAGGAGAATAAATATGCAAAGCAACCACTACAAAGTAGCAGGAGTCATATATAGATGTGACATTCAAGAAATCACCAACAGGGCCTTGAACTATATTATACTACAGTGAGAACAAAAAGTCATGTGCTTCCTGCCCCCCCCCACCCCAAGAGATGACACTAAGATTAATTTCCTCCCTATTTTAAATCTATTTCAATGTTTTCCAGAGTAAAATCTGTTCACAGACCATTAAAAAATTAAAACAAAATTTCAAAGAGATTAATTTTTCTTTTCTCCTGGCAAAAGCAATTTTTGATGTAACTACTGAAGATTAAGTTTCATCATTCCTGTATGTTTCATTTAATTTAACGGCTAAACTTGAAATCTAAAAATGATCAACCGTTGTACATTTTATGCTTTGCTTCCTTTTAAAACTATCTTAAAGGTCTGCATTTATTTTTCTCAAAGTATTAATATTTTGTACATATAGTAATAATTTGTACATCTACAAGTCAGCCAGATAGCTCCAATAATCTTCTTTCTATTTGTCCTTCATTTCACAGATCATTCCAATTCTACTCACAGGTTGTTGCACTGCAGACAAAATATCCACTCCGTGGGTAATAAGCAGTTTATATAGTTGTCTGATACGTGCATGTTTCTCCTGGGCATTCACAAGGTAGGCTTTAGCATGATGCACATTTTCAGGGTCCTCACATATTTCAGGAATATCCAGTTCTCCTGATTTTGATAAACATTCCAGCTGGAATATATTAACATTAAAATCACTGTGTTTAAAATAATGTGAAAGGAATCTTACAATTCCTTCCTTACTCATAATGTGTTACCCTAAACTTTGTTGATGTGGGTTTAAGTAATTACATTTGGGTTCAGATCTGAATTTTACATTTTCCAGAATTCATGTGGTTTTAGATCCAAAACTTTATTTTTATCACCAGGCAAGTTAATGAAGTTAATGCTGGGGGGAGGGGGGGGGGGATATGACAGACAACAGGCACCAAAATAAAGAATTTTACTGCAATGGGAAGCATGTATATTTTAAGATTATACTCACTTCCTTTTTAATGTGATGGAATTTGACTGTCTTGTTGAAAATCTCATCATATTCTGTCATTGTGTTCTTTACCGCTTGATGGAAATCAATAAGCTCACTTATTCTCTCAGAATTCTCTTTCACAGGAAATCCTTTCTGTCTTGGCAATTCTAATAATTTTATCAGGTACTCAAGCTCAGCATTGAGTTGCTAGCAAAAAGCAGAAGTTACTCAAATTACACAAGTATATCTGCAAGTTTTCCCTATACATTCGATGAAATAACAACCTAACAATGGTAAATTGCTTTGGGGTAAAAATCAATGCCATGCTCTTCAAAACACTCTCCAAAAACTTTACTTTTTGCTAGGCATGAATCTCAACTATCACTTGGAAACAGTCTTGGATCAAAACAAGTCAAACTGGCTTGTAGGGAAATAGACTGAATTGCTAAAACTCAGAGATCATATTCAGAGGAGTTAGGAAGCTCAGTATGACATACCTCAGGCTCTGACCAGCTCTAACTCAAAAGCATGAAGCCGATACTGTCCTTGTACTTCTACCACCCCAATGCTTGCATGTCACTTCAATATGCAGCTAACACTGCACAAGACATTCTCTGGACACTGAACGTAGAATGTCTTCTCCCTTACCTTACATACACACACAAAGCCTTCCTCCTGGAAAAGTAATGTAAAACATAAAACCCTGCGACCCCAGACTCTGGGGAGAGTGTGTGAATCTTTATTGTAACAAAAAAAATATTTTTGATCCACCATGCACTTCATTAGCTTGGCTTCTCACCTGATACTGTGGTTTCATTTCATTAAGCCTTTTTTGTAGTTCCAAAACAGTGAAAAGGTCACTTCCAAGGTCAACTGTTGCTGCAAGCTGGAGTGCCTCTTGAAGAATCTCTAATCCATGGGTAGTCTAAAAGATAATCAAATAATTCAGTGTTTCTATGTGTGGTAAATAAAAAATATTTAAACTCAAATCTAAATCTGTAACAAGAACCTTCCCCAAACCAGATACCCAAATGCTGTCAAGTAAAACTTCCCTGTCTCAAACCCTTTGACTAACAACAGTGATAGGAAAATCTTTTAAGGCAGTGTGCAAAAATGATTCAGACACTGAGATCAGAGGACCCATACAGACAGTGTATTTTCTGTGATAACAGACATCATGGTTTAGTGGTAACGTGCACTGGACAAACAGTAGCTACAAATCTCTGGTTCTGCTACTAACCTAGCTAGTGTTGCTTTTAAGGAACACTGTATATTGTCCCTGTGCCAAGGAGGTTTCAATCCTCTTTATGAACATGGCTGGACCTGAGTTTAGCAACAATTAGCATACAGTTTAATTCAGTAACTACTAAGTCACAACAAAATGGTGCTTTTTTTAAACAAACAAACTAAAGCAATGCTGGCATAGTATATGGACCTGATTAAAACTTAAAATTTGAAGCAAGGACTTGGACTTGTATGTGTTTGAATGAGGGCAAAGAAAGATCAAGAACACTTCATGTCTTTTATTGACTATCTGAATGGCAGAATAGACTATGGAGAATCTTACTGATCATCTCTCTTAAATGATACCTATAATAGTTGATGAGAGACTCACAGACAAACTAATAACAATCTAGAAATGTTTGCACAGTTGTTTTTTTCCTATTTTACTTACAATTTTTAGCTGTTCTTTAAATATCCGACACTGTTGCTTGATGGGTTTTACTTGAGTAATTTTAAAATTCCAGATTGCCCAAAGATTGGTCAGCTCTTTCTTTTCTTTACTCAGATCAGCAATGATATCTTCTGTTACTTGTACAGATTTTTCTATTTTTAATATTAAACTCTCATTTACCTGGCAAATAAACAGACACTTTTTTCCACATGTTTTTATAAAATACAATCAAAACCTCAAAATGTCAAAGTCTCAACAAAACTTAATAAACCCCAACTATACTAATGTAATTTTGCTGAAAATTTCTGGTACTCTTATCTGTCTTTAAATACTTTTCTCTAGAAATGGGCACAGATCAACAGAATTTGTTCACTGAGGACATGGTTAACATTAAAGTTTAAAACCTACAACAGGTCGGTAATGATGAATTATTGCCATCTGATAGCTGTTTAACACTCATACAAAATAAACTAATTTCTGGATAGACAGAAGTACCCAAAATGGCCTTTTGGGTAATAGCAACTAGAAAGTGAAGCCAATGAAGAAAAGACCACTCTTTTGTGCTGATAAGCAAAGCAGCACCAAAGCACAGGAGGGAAAAAGTGTTTAGCACTTGAACATTTGATATTTTTTCCTCTTTTAAATATAAGCCCTAGGTAATGCTGTTTCTGCTTTTCCCACTTCAGAACTTTTCTTTTACGAAAGGCTGTGTTTATAAATTGCTTGTATGATCCATACCTTCCAGATATTTAGAAGCTACAACCTAAGAATATCATGGGAAGAGAGCAGCAGAAAACATGGCGGGCAACACACTTCCAGGTCTTTAGAGAGATAATACCTGAAGATATGTTGAGACTTTAAGTGACTACAGTGCAACCTTATATTCACACATATGCATTGATTATCTTATCTGTGCCTGGCTGCATCCAGCTGTGACAGTACCCACCTTAGTCCACACTAATTGCCTGAGCATTTCCCTCCTTAGGCAAATTTTTCCAGCTCATCTTGCATTCTGCTGTATGTTATCAACACCAACTCCTTCTCACCCTAATATAACTGCTCCCTAGTGTGTCCTATAAAAACAGAAGGAATAGCTGGGCATCCATGCTGCCAACATTAACTGGGATCACTTTAGAAGGAGTGGCTTAGGGAATGACTGCACATCTCAAATTATTATCTCTTGAAGGGGTGCTGGAAAATTAGATAGAGATGCCTAGGCAGTGCAGCTTAACCCAAGACAAGATGTAAGACACCTGGAAAGATTATCTGTAAGGAAGCAGCTTTAGCACCCATTTCTTTAAAACTCCATACACTCAATTAGTAAAGACTGCCTCTTGGTGAAGTAAAATAAAATTAATACTGTACTCGCATATATGCTGCTTTCCAACATGAACAAAACAGGTATGTGCATGTATGATATTTGTATAAATATACTGGATTATTTACAAAAAGCTCTGACATTGTTAATCACGTAACTTTTTGTATTACTTATAATGCCATTAGCACTCAAATTAGCACTTCTGTGTTTTAAAACTATAGAGCAGCATTAGTCCCTTTAACACCAAGTACTGGAGAAATCACAATCCATCCATCACAGAAGTAGGATTAGACCTCAGCACAGGCAAACATCAGATACTGAATACGGTTTAATACTCACCATATTTACTAAATTAAGAAAATTGCAACCCATATTTTGGGTGGAAAAAACCTTCTTTATAGCCTTTTGCCACTGAGTATTAGCTGACTCCATTGTGATTTTATTTTCAACTTCCCTGTTTGTTTGCAGTGGTTCTGACTTATAGAATTCCTTCAGATTTTGAATATCATCATTCACCTACAGAAAGACATAACATAAGCATCAAAAAGCAAATAAAAAATTGAACCACTATAATGAGAAGGTATACAGATATAAAATTAAATAGCAGTCTCTGAAGTTTTTCTAGGTTTTAAGAACTATCATCCTCCCTAAAATGTATATAAATACTAAACAATAAAAAAAGTTTTAAATAACCTGTCAACCAGCAGATGGCAAGCAGACAGGTGGCAGCAATTTGTTCTATTTCTGTCACATGTCATTACACGGACACTATATACCAGTATATCAATGCAATGATTTTCACATGATTTCAGTGATCTGTTTAATATGAAGTAACTGAAGTTTGCAATAATCAGAAGTATACACAATCCAAATTTTTGGCAGTTTGTCTTCAAATAAATAAATCCTATGGCTAATTTTACTTGATAGGTTCCATTCCATCCTCAATTTCCTTCTAAATATAACAGAACAGTGTTGCAGAATCTTAAAGCAAGCATTACATCAAAATGAAAATTAACTGCCCTGGGCATCATTAGCACAGCTATCAAAATTATGTTGGTATTGAAGTGATTATGATTTCAGCTACAGCTAGTTTATATTTAATTTTTAAACCCCTTCAGAAGTATTAGTACTTCAGTGGAAGCAGTGCAGGACAGCAATAAATACCTGTATCAACATTATAATATGACATATCTATATCAACATATTATATGAAATACTTTAAAATTTACATGAAGCATAATCATTAAAGAGTCAGAGTACATAAATGTAAACATTTTCATTATGTATATAATGAGAATGCACATGTGCACAGGAGAAAAAAAATAAAAATTCAATTATAATACTTCCCGCAATGGTGATTCAAATCAGTAGAAAACCTGTATATAGGCTAATCACTTTGATGCAAGTTCAATGATCAGGTCTTCTTGCCCTGATGGAACAGACCTCCTTTAAAGTAGAAAGGAGCTTACAAAGACTTGCAGTGCTTCCATGGCACAGCATCTGCAAGATTTGTCTTAGTTAGCTAAAAGCACGTTTATCACTTGGTAAGATTTTCACAGTCTAGTCAGAGAATAAGTAAGTAATCTGTACCTCCACAGCTGACTTTAAAAAGGCCACATAAGTTTCTAGAACTTCTAGTTTTGAACTAATATTTTCTTCAATTTTTTTCAGTTCTTCATTCAGAAAGTCAGTTCTGCTAGAAAAAGCTGCTGCCTGCTCAGGTTCAAACTCTTCCATATCTTTGATGATTCTTTCAGCTGCTTCCAGTTCATGTGAAGTTTCCTTTGAGAGTACAAGCATAGAACAATATGTATAATGACTGAAAAGGGCTTGTGAATACTGGTATTACACTGTTAATTTTCACTAGTATTTCTTTCTTAGGTGTAATTATACTACTTTGTTGAAGAGCAGCTCATACTGCATATTATATGTTGAAAGTAGCCATTTCTTTCCTGGAACTATGGATGTAGTTATTAAAATAGCTATTCTGAATGGAAAAAAAAAGGTAGGAATCTCAGTATTTGGATTAAGTAAACCACAGTGAAAGAATGAAAACAATAGAAGTGTTCCATATGGCAACATTGATAGCCAGAACTGATACAATTCCTTCTGAACTGATTCCCGTGAGTTTAAATCCCTCTTAACTGCTTGTCTGATACTCAATTCTCATATAACTCAATTTTCATAGAACATCCATCATGAATTCTCATGTCCACTCCAGAGTGAGAGTCCAGACACACTGGGTTCTCAAAAGGCTACTGCTGTAATTGTTTTAAGGCCTGTCCTTGTACTACTTTGCCTTATGAATTTTAGTACCATTCATGCTTTCATTTTTGAATCGGTAATTGCTTCCTAGCTCCAGACTAGTCCCTACCCATCAAGCTAGACTGTCCTGCACTCCAACCTAAACCAGTGTTCTTGCATGCAGCATACTTGCAGATATCGAACAGAGATTAAATAGTGTGTCATATCTGTTACAGCATCAACTGCTCAGACCCAGAAGAAAGCCACAGTACACTGACTGCACAAGAGCTGAGTTACTGACATTTTCCATGATGCAGCTGGGATTCTGGTTCTCAGATTCAGTCTTGTTCATAGCTTCACATAACTATGTCTATGTGCTTATCTACTCTCATATATTTAACTCAATACCACTTAGCATATCTACCTCTGTCATTCAGCCAAAAGCACAAACTCCAGCATATCACAATCTACAGAAAGAACAGGTAGGAGAGGCAACTATTTTCAGGGCAGACTGTACACTGCAACAAAGATAACATCCTGGAACATGAAAATTTGGCAGAAAAGACACTAAAAAGTATTATATAATCTTGTGGAACAAAAAGGGGCTCTTGCTCATTTGCTGAACTTTTGATATTCTTACTCTGTGCTCTCTGGAATTTCTTTAAAGTGAATTTTATTTCCACAGACACTGTTCAGATCCAGCTCACAGGTTCCATAAACTGTTGCCTGAAAAAAACCAGACCTCCATAGAAATAATGGAGTTTCAACAACTCCTAAAACATAGAATACTCCTAAAATACATACTGCCATGTTATTCAGCTTAGACATGAAAAATGCGCCTGTGCCAAGGCCATGAAGGGGATTCAGCTGGTTTTAAGCCACTTTCAGATACTGCAGTACTGCTATGGGAGTTGGAAAGGCCCTGGATGTGACTTAAAAATAGTCTCATCTGTGTCACAGAGCTGAGTGCTGCAGTGGTTTCATACCAAAACTCCCGACATGAGCAAGGGCAACTTAACAGCCCTTTCAAAGTTTCTCCGCTTGGGAAATACTTTTTTCTTTTTTCCTGGTTCACCCCTTTTAGTCGGCATAATAAACCACAAGAAGAGTTTTCTGTGCCTGTCTGTCTAGACAATTTTTAAACTTGATACCTCAGGTAGGAGTAGCAATCCATATTTGAAGAGCCTTCCTATCAAGAGCTGATACCGGGCTCTTGAGGTAGCTAACAAGTAACACAATGAGATGGAGACAATGGGGATAACCAATGATATAAGGACTGACTTTTAATGTTATTGTGGTTTTGTTCATTAACTAGTTTTAAACTACAGACCTATTTTCTTTCCACGAATACATAAGGAACTCTTAGCCTCTCACCTTATTTCGAATTACATACAACATGCATTTGTTTCTAAAAGTACTTAATATTATTAAAGCTCCTTTTTTTTTACCTTTGTTTGTTTAGCCAGTTCAAGGTGTTTGTTCAAAACTCTTTCCGACTCAGACAAATATGAACCAATTTCCATACCAACTGCAAGCATCGGGGTGATTTTTTTAATCGACTGCGATACCTTTATTTGAAAGCATTATTTATATAATTAATTTATACAAGTAGACAATATTAAAACAGTAAAAAACATCACTTTCTATAGAATAAAGTGAAGTAACACTTGTCTGTTGGTGTTTAGATTATGTACTTTGTATAATCAGAGAAATTCAGGAATGAAAAAATAAAGGAAGAAAATTCTACTATTTCTCCTAAGAAAATTCTAACAGGTCTAGTCAGAATTTGAGAAAAAAATGCCTCCTGCTTGCTCTCATTTTCTTTATAGTGCTTTCCCTTATCCTAAGTATCCCAGGCTTGTAATTTCAGTAAGGCACAATTGCTTTATAATCTAGGTATTATAACCTTGGCAGAAGTATTTTTATTATGCTCCATGTTTTTTTACAGGAAGTATATTTAAAGCTTCTCTACCAAGACACCTTATCTTTATGTAGACTCATGTACACAACTCCATTCCATTGTCATGGTAAGATGTTATATATGCATGATAACAAAACAGATTATGAAGTTCAGAGGCAGATGATACCAAACATAGTATGTGTAGTTATTATTAGACACGTGAATTCACATGTACCATATATTTTAAGAAGAGACTGCTGGCTGAGGATCAAACTTTATTAAATGAAGCTCAGGGGCAGATGAATTTAGCACCAGATTTGGGATACTTTACATTGAGCAGAAAGTCGGAATGAAAAATGTCTTGGTAGGGATGTGACAATAATCACTGTTCACTACAATGAAAGATCACCTACTATGACTGAAATCTTCAAAATGTTCTCTAATGCAAGACTGGCAACAAAGTCATTACAACAAACCGCAGAATGAAACGTCAATATTGGAGTCTACATTCTGAGTAAAAATGACCTTCATAACTGAAGTTTTAGCTTAAGATTCACAATATGCTGGTGATGACATTTCTATAAAACCAGCAGCAGCTATCAACAAATCTTTTATTTTCAGCTATATTCAACAGTATTTTCACTGTGTTCTAATACCATGAGGCCTCTTCTACATAAACTGTAAGCAAAGGGACCAATTTATGGCAAATTGACTTTCCATTTCATTCAGAATAGTTCATTATAAACATGCAACTATTATAAAATATTAGATTGCAGAATTACTTATTCAGTCATTAAATCTGATTTACTTTTTTCAGTCTATGCTCTGGGATCTCCTTCATATGAATCTTGTTAAAAAACTATATTTCAGATTTGAATTTACACAGGGAACCTTATTTAGGAGCCATATGTCTATTCGATCTCTGACAAGTCATTAAAAAGTCTGTAGTACTACAGAACATTCAACAGCTTAAAGTCTGTGATGTTCTTGATGTAACAGTATCTTAACAAATAAAGGGAATTTCTATAGTGACCAGAATTTACTCTCACTCTTACGGAAAATTTGCTGTTGTTCACAGTCACCATGCTTATTAACTCTCAAGTTTTGCCACACCTCTATTTTTATCTTCAGCCAAATGAAACAGAAGACATAGAAACAGTGTAGGAAACCTACATGCAGGTCACAGTCCTGATTACTCAGTTCTTTTCCAAAAGAACAAATTATAACAACTCATTATCTAAGCAAATCCATGCTTTACTTAAGATCACTGTTACAATGTTCTCACAGAAACAGCTACATTTTACAGAACAGTTTTAGGTTCATTTGTGCTGGAAAAAGCATTCAGCATTCTAACTACAACTGTACTCTCTAACAAACCAGTATGTTATTTGTAATTATTTTGAGTCAACTTTAATATTCACATAGCTATATTAAAGAAATGCAACGCACTGCTCATGAATGCATTAAGAAGACAATGTGTTATAATGTACCTTATTTAGATGACCTTCAAGTGAGGCAATCCACTGTTGTTTCTTCAAGGTAAATTCTTTATAATCTGGACCCTGCCTGATTAGTTGATCTACTTTTTTTTTAACATATTCCATCGTTTTCTGAATTCCTGTCACCCAAGAACTAAAATGGAAAAGTAGAAATGTTATTTCTCACTTTTGCTCAACAATCAGGATGATAATGATTTTTTAAAATCCACCACCTGTACTGTTGATTTGTGGCAAGTAATTTATTAATTTTAAACTGTGACCCTTAAAAAAAATAAAATAAAATTAATACAAACAAATTTGGTAATAAGTAGAACACAGGAATGACATTTCCAAACAAATCATTTTTCACCAATGCATAAATTCACATGCCAGATACCCTGATTCACTGAGAAATACCTCATTTCACAAATAATTCTACCTTTATTTACATATCTAAAGGCTGAAACTACTAATTGAAAAGCATATCACATTTCTTTAAAGGTGTTGTTATAATAGGAGAAAAGACAACATCAATTTACAAAACAATGGCTTGTCTTTATCTTAAAGCTTAGTATCAGGGATGCAATTCACAATCTGAATACCTGACAGTCTTCTTCAAATTGTAAAGAGGTTACCATATACAATTAAGATCTGAATTTTAGATACAGAAAAAAGAAACACACATATCAACTGATTTACTACTGAAATTTATTCACTGTAAGACAATCATGCTCAAAATAAATTTTCCATTACTTCAGTTTCATCAGAAACTTATATTGATACAGGTACTTATTCAAGGTCTCCTCTTTTGTCCTTAAAATTAAAGGAAATTTCCTCCTTACTTCACATTAGGCTCAGCGAGTGAATCCTGCAACCTCAAAGAAAAACTTAATTCTACACTATTAACACCAATTATGGTATTAATAGACCATTCTGTTTGAATCTGGTCCAAGAATTGGCCACAAAGTGAAACCAAATTTCTAAGTCCCTTTTAGGGAGTAGGTGGTTTCAAGTTTTTGTAAATTGGTCTTTCAAAACTTATTAGTTTGTGCTTTATCCTTACAACCTGAAAATGTCACTCCTCTATTTCAGTACTCCTTCAAAAAAGGTATGTCTAAAAACTTCTGTAGCAACACTCCTTTAAACAAAAAACAACAGAACAAGATTTATAGTTTTTGAAAATGATAATTTAGATCTGAATAATACCTTTGAAAATATCATTAGTTTGTTATGAGATAACAATAAATTTTTAACTCCAGTAAAATAATGACAGTTCTTACACACAGGCAAGCTAATTGGCTGGCAAAGTAACAAAGGCTGGACAAAACTTACTGATTGTATGATTATTTTTTTTAATTAATACATGTAAGTTTTTGCTCCTCCTGTTTTTCTAGCTGGTTTTAATTTAAAATTATTGGAGTTTAAAAATCATACTTACCGATATTTTCATGTTGAAACACTATAGGATTACAAGAATGAACTGCCTTCTGTCACTTTTCTATATTCTGTTCCAATGTGAGCATTTTCATTTATTTGTACTACCATTTAGTATAAGGCTTCAACATACCTCAAGATTTGAAAGTAGGACAGAATTAACATCTTATTTCTCCATTTTTCCTGTGAATTGGATTTCCAATTATGCCACTGAAGTCTTTGTTACTAGCCTTAAACGTAGTCTTCCCTCAACATGAGGGTATCAGACTTGAAAATCATAAAATACTAGAGTAGTCTTATCATATGCATACAAACTGTCTGGCTTATTTTTGGGTACTCTAAAAACAAAGAGAGCAAAAAAAATGTAGATATAGATATCTGTTTACATTTTAATTCTCTTAGTGTTCAAGTTACTCTGTCTTTTCTCAGTCCATTTAAACCAATACTACACATGGTAGCCGCTTTGATATTGCATTAAAAATGCTTTTTCCAGTATCCTTATTCAGAAGATACAGTGTGTTTCAGGGCATCATTTCATCAAAACAGACTAAGTGTCACTCAACCTGAACAAGGACAGATGATTCCTTTTCTTTATTAGAAAATACGTGGTCTGGAAAACCAGAGAATCTGGCTCCTTTTTTAGAACTATTAAAGTCATGCAAGTAGAACAGCATGCAATACCTTCTCTATCATAAATGACAAAGGAATTCTAAAATTACTGTTCTCCGACTACTCCTTTGGTGAGCTAGCAGCTAATTTCAAATTCCACACAAATTTCTACTTGCTCCCAGCTAGTTCAAGAATCCTACCAAATCACAAACACTTAACAGCTATGTATCTCATTGCCATATTATACTTTCTCTGTATTATAGCAAAGCAGCTTTTTGAAAAGATACCTAAAATTTTTCAGATCCACAACCTTTAAGACCTTCAAATGGTGACTGCCCATGTCCCTCAGGATCTTCAGTCCAGTTAGATAAAGGAAATGGGAAGTCTGTGAGGACAGTCAAGACTACCAGTGAATTGTACAATAAGGGGACCAATATAGTAATCAGGATTTAGTCTTTACAGGAGTTCTGTTTTCTGTCTAAATCCTCCTTTGACTCTCAGCTGTTCATACAAATTTTGTTGTCCCATGTGGGTTAATCACTGGGCTAAATACTGGCCAGCATGTAAGGATAGCGCAGGGTGGCTTATATACAACAGAGAGGCCTTTCTCTTTCCTCTTTCGAAATATGAACATTTCTGAGAGAGACCAATGTTCTGGAATATAACACTTAACCACATCTTCTGACAGAACTCTCAGTGTCACCATTACTGGGATTATGAGCTGGCTGGGAACTTTCTGGGTACCTCCTGAAGCCAGGGGTTTGGCAAAAACACTTAAGACTTCTCTTGGTGTACAAAAAAGTTCAATGTCAGTCAGGATCATCCTTCTGGCATTGAAGACTAGCCCTGTGCTGAGTTGCATCTGGAAGAGACTAGCCAGCAGGTTATCTGACCCTGTTAAGGGCTTGTGAAACTACATCTGGAGGCCAGTTTGCATTCCCACAGCACAAGACAGACAGACAAGTTGAAGTGAACTCAGCAGAGGCCACCAAGATGGTTGGAGACTAGAGCACATGATGTACAAGGAGGTGTTGACAAAAGGTAAGAGGTGATCTAATTGCTCTTTCGTTATCTATGAGGAAGTAGAGTTATACAAAAGACAGAATCAGTCTTTTCAGAGGCGTACAGAAAAAGGGCAAAGTGCAATACTCACACGTTTCAGCAACAGAAATTTTGGCTAGATAGAAGAAAAACATGTTTCATAAGAACAGTGCTTAAGCACTAGAACAGGTTTCCTGGAGAAATTATGGAATCTCCATCCTTGGAGATAATACAAATTTGGCCCTCAGCAACCTAAATTAACTGACAGGTTTTGAGCAAGGGATTACGCCAAATGACCTCTAGATTTCCCTGCCAGTTTAAATTACTCTATGACTGTAATCCTCAAGCCCATGCCCAGGGTTATAAAGATTCCACCTGCACAGAAGTACTAGCATTACTCATTGCAATGCAGGGCAGCATGGCAGAGGGCAGCAGGGGAAAACTGAAAAGCCATAACATTCTGGTTTTGCTGTCTTGAAAGGGACTTATTTTTATGATTCAAGTGGACACTTAAAGTATTTGAGAGCCTGGCTTTTTACACTGTTCTTTAGAAACAGCAAAACACATTTCTAGTGAGACTTTCTATCGATATTTTTTGAAGTTTCATCTTCCTTCTCTAAACCACTGGTTCGTCAGCTGTAATGCTTTGACGTTTTTTGAATTATAATCTCTTCTAGGCAGAAATCTTACCTTCTTTTTTATTTATAAGTACCTTGAGCAGCGCTTCGGCACACAGGATATCTGCTTGTGGCATTACCTGCTTCTATTGAATTTTACCAGAAAAGACTGATTGGGCTATTTTGACAAATTCATTCCATTCTTCTTGATGTGTACCCATGGTATCTTACTATCCCACAGCTGATTTGGGCTGTTTAAACATTTTTAAAGAAACTCTTAATAAGGAAAAAAGAAAATTAATTACTTGTCATTTTAGGGATTCATTCTGTCAAGGTCTTTAGTGTTTCCGACATTAGTCAGTGCCGTGCAGACAACTTGAAATACATCTGCTTCTGTTGACATAATGTCTAGCAGAACATCAAGATCTAGAGAACAGCAGCATGCATTCTGGAATTATAGCTGGTTTAGGAATCAAAATAAAAGTTTCACTGAGGAAAATCTCTTTCCTTTCCATTTAATTAAAATATCAGGAGATGCTGAAGCAGTTAACAATAGCTGTAAAGCCAGCTGCCTGTGTTCCCAAAACAACTTTCTGGTTTAATTTTCTATTTTATCCCTTTGCTAGTAGGGTCAAGCCAATTACATCTGGGATGACAGGTGAAGGCACATCAGATAAAATTTTTTTGTAAGGTCATGAGATTACATTAAAATCTTAACTAGACTTTCATTTGCTGTGTTGAAGTAAAGCTATTTAAGGTTCAGGAATAATTAAGGACATAAGTATGTAATGGGAAAGTAGAGCTAAGCTGACCACTAGCCAGCTACCAGCCATGGTCCTCTGCTCTGTCTTTGAAGTAGAACTCAGTAATATAAACAGTCTTCATTCTTATTGCACCAGACCTGAAAAGTAGGAGATATCAAGCCACTAGGACTGATTCTAAACTAAATCATGCTTTCTATCAGTGTGAAAATCATACCTCTGGAGTACACCATTACTGTTATTAACAAAAGCTTTGGAAGAAAAAAAAGTTGCTTCATTCATGAATTTAAACTACTAATAAGTGGAAAAACTTCCATATTTTCTGCACTTGGCTTAACACCTGTATTTTTGTCTTGCATCACATCACATTATAATCGCTATAATGCTGACTTTCAAAAAGGTCTAAAAGGATTACAGGGGGCAGCAGGGAGTGTTCATAGCCACTGATAACTTCATTTTCATTTACATACATTTACTTTTCCAAAATGTTTAACTAAACCATTGGTTCTGAACATTGCCCTAACATATGTATTCCATTGTTTGACACCACTCTGACAAGTAGCATGTAGTATTCCTAAAGATATTTGTTAAAGAGATTGGTTTGCATAAATAGCAACACTTAAGTATGGCAGAAACTTTGAGTTTCAGGTCATTTAAATGCACTTAGTTAACTACAGCAGTTCTAAATGCTGTCTGATTTTAACTAGTAGAGTTATAAAGCAACAGGTAGATATGGAGAAATGCAGTAGATACGGAAAAATGGAGGGAATACCTGTGAGAATCTGCTTTATTAACTAAAGTTTGTCCCTTTTGCAAGGTAGTGGCTGTGCAACCTTTAATTGCTTCCTGTAATTCCTCATACTTCATTGTCAAGACAGGCAAACGTAAGCCTTCTGAATTAAAGATTTTAAGGTAAGACTCAATACCTTCAAGATCATCAAGTACCTGAGGGGAAAAAAAACCAAACAACTGTTTTCAGTATTTCTATTTAAAATGTGCATGTATATTCTTTTGCATAGATGAACAATAGACATTTAATATTTAACAGTTCTTCAGAAATTAAAAGCAAATTTTAATTTGGGGCCTGGTACTGACTTTGCAGGTCACAGAAGACCACAGGTGTAATTAAAAGAAGTTAATATAAGTATGGGCATGCAAAATTATGATTACTCTTTGAATTTAAAACTATTCAATTTTTTCAGCAATTGTCAGGCTAATTTGACATACTGAAGCAGAACCAAAATAACAAGAGTAATACAGCACATCAGCACTCAAAGTTTTATTGAAGCACCCTCTTTTAAAGAGTTTTACCAAAATAATTCTTTTATCTAATGTTTCTATATATTATATAGATCTATATTTCCAACAAGTAAATTATATTTTATTATTTTATTTAATAAGTAAATTAATTTTTATTAAAAAGGTAGGTTTTAATTTTACACATATGCAGCTTTGGTTTGGTTATACCTATTCTCAGTTTGCCTTTACTGTAAACACAAGTTTCTCATTCAAATGACAGAAAAAAGTGACAGAAGTACTCTAAAAATACTTTTAGATAGAGTAAGAACAACATTGCAATATTCCATTATTAAAGTCAGTTAATACTAATATCAGTAAAATAGAAACATGCCCAAACATAATGTGCATAATTGGCATCATAGCAGTAGCACCTTATTCTTTTCACATATTTTTTTGTTGCTCTCAACACCAGAAAAACATGAAATCTAAATAAGGCAAATTGGTAGACTATCTAATAACATTGATTTCTCATTGAATGCATGCATTTATGAAACAAATTAAAAATATAAAGCCTATAACATGGATTACTCTCTATACATATTTTTAAAAGGAAATCAACTGTTTGTACAACACCAATCAAACTTGTGTTCTGACTCTGCACATCTCTATATATACTCTAAGCTTTAGTTCAGTGAATAACTTTTCAGACTTACAATCTGAAAATAAATTGCTCTTGAAGCCTCAATTCATCACTGAAGAATTTTGAGAGACAACAAAACCAGAAATACCCTAAAATACTATCTTTAATTATGTCAAGTTTAAAATTATTACATCAGAAGAGCACAAGAACATGGAGATAGACTACATTTAACTTTAAATAATTTTGCAAGGTTTTACATTCATAAAAAGTTGAAAAGTGAATGTTCAATTAGATTGTCAGGGTACAATATGCTCCAGCTTGCTATAGTGTATTACAAATGAACCAAGAACTCAGCAGGTGAGAATGAACTATATTGCTGACTCAAAAGAGCAAGGAGAAATGCCTGAACTCTCTCCAACACTGAAATCTACACAAAAGAAATTAGGCAAAACAAAGAAAAGAAGATGAGTAAAAGTAATTCAACTTCTATACAAAATGTATTATAAAAGCACAGGCATACTGTTTTGTTGTCTCTGCCAGGTTATTATTCCTTGCAGAATAAAGGATTCAGCATTTTTTACAAATGCTCCATTGGAGAAGGAGTGTAAATGAGGGTACAGAGAAAGGATTTTTCCTAAAACATGAAATCCTTTTAGTCATCACTTAGTGTAAAAAAGGCCATAAACTTCAGATCAAAACAGGAATTACAATTATTTTTGGAAACTCATAGATCCATGGACTTATGTGAATCTCAAAACATTTTTTTTCTGTAAATAGAGGCCATTCACATGAATGCAGGAACTAAGTGAAGTGTATTTGTGTAATAGCTTCCGTATAACAAATTCTATTCTTCAGGACCATACTTAAGAATATTTAATTAAAGAGCCATAGGAAATTTGTAAGTGTTCAAGAATGATTATGCACTTACAAGCATTTCAGGAGTTAACCACTCAACCAGACCTATCACAATAAGTATTACTAGTTAGCATATTTAACTAGGTAAGTAGCATATGTAAGAACATGTTTTGAGTCTTGCTAAAAAGCAACTGGGAAATTTAAAATTAATAAAGCAAAAAGGTATATGTTAGACTTATCAAACAACAACATGAGCAGAATGGCCACTCAACAAGAGTCTATTTAGAAGAGAACCAGCATGGGGGGGAATAATAAAAGAAAATATCAGGTTTTCTATGCAGCTTCTCTTCCTAAATATGTCTGACTGCTTTGCACATTCATCAATCTGCACCTTTAAGGATGACAGACAACTTTCTTGGGTTGCACCGCCTGCATTCTCAGTGCTGTTGCTATTTGGATCAATTAAGGCTGCTAGCATGAGCAAAGATTTAGATTTCTCATGTTCAATTTCAGTTACAGGTAGGAAGCCTGGTTACAGCAAGATATTATCTGTATTGACTTTTTCCATAGCTGCTGCTGCAGTCACTGGTAGTTAATATACCCTTCCTATTATGCTCAGCATAGCAGTACCAGGCACTAAATTCAGACTTTCAAGAGCTCAACCAAATCAACATTAAACAATCCATGTAAAGCCACCTTTCTACTTCTATCTCAGACTCTTTTCAAGAATTAGCATATGTGTGTATCTCCGGTTATTGAGGGTTTTTTTAATAGCATAAGTATATTATGGCATAGACAACAGAATATGAGGAGGAAAGATCACATCTATACTCAACTGTGGTACCAGAGCACAAATTAAATTATATGTTTATAGAAATTGTATCACTTGATCTATCAGCTGATAATGCAAATCACTTTGCAACTTATATTCACAAGTTAAAGATGCAGGGGAGTTATAATTACTGATCTAAATGCTTAGCACTAATGACAATTCCTTTTCATTTCAGCATGGAAGATTAGTAGGGAAAAACAATAGTGATGCTAGACAACCTTACAAGCTGTAATTAAAATGAACACCAACATGCTGAAGATAGCACAGGCATAATTCTTATGAGCAGAAATAACCTCTTTCCTGAGTCATTTTGGGTATTTCCCGCTATTAAAAACCACTTTGTAATAAATCCAAATTTCATTCAAAAAGGGTATTAATTTTTCTCTCTAAATTTAATGCTAGTGGTTGCCTTGACTGTTCTTCATGATTGGGATCCATTTTAAGTAATTTTTTAAAAAGCAACAAAAAGCATGCAATGCACTTTTCCGAGTCTGTTTGGTTTTGTGGTTGTGTACATACAGAATGTGAATGGTGAATTTTGTTATGTTTTTGGGGTTTTTTTTCCCACTTCAATTCTTTGATTTTGCTTCAGTTGTATTTTAGTTCAGTCTGTCTTCCTCATCCACGTATAATTTTGAGATCTTTTCAAGGAAATAAAGGATGTAATCCCTCCATACATACCCTGCTTTTCTATTGTCATCTGACTCTGTATAGTTATCTTGCTTTCAAAGTCCTGTGCCTGTTCAATATTTTCTGTGTAGTCCCTTATGCTTTATTAATTAGCAAGATCAACAGAAAGTAAAGGATTTTTCAGCAAGGCTTCTACAGAGCAACATGGACCTCTATTTATTTATTTTTGCCAATACTGATTGTTAGCACCACAAAATCAGTAACAATATACACAAACCTGAAAACTCCATTAGCAAGAAAAAGAGTCTAGAAGGTTAAGCAAAGTAAGTTTCACTGGATCATGCAAAGACGTGTACTCCAAGCCCCACAGATCCATGCAAAGAATGCCCCACCTCTAAGTCCCTCCTGTATATTTACTTTAAAGCTAGTTCTATCTATACTATCTTGAATGATTTTTAATTTTGCAATGGCACATTGGAGGAACAAAGATCTCAGCATCTAAAATAGTTAGAAGAAAGTATGTATGTCCTGGAGTTCAAAAGCAAAAGGTGGATTTTGAAGTAACTTATGCGCCAAAGTACAAGATACTCCACAGCTAACTAAAAATGTGAGCCTGCAAATATACTGAACTCAGTAAATTTATTTATTTACTTAAAGCTATCCAAGTGAATGTTTTCAACATTTTGCCATGCCAAAGCAATCTCAGACTTCCACATTATCATTTCCCAAGAATTATCAGAGGATAGGTACACAGGGATCCCCCTGCAGAAAGTAAAATGGAAGGTAATTACACAGACATAGAAATGGATTGATATTTAAAAGAAAGCTTAGCGAGGAACATACACGAGTACAGAAGAGCCAAGGAGTTTACAAACATGCAGAAAAATATTGCTTATTGCAGCCAAACATATAACAGAATGCATCCAAACGTACACCAGAACTTAAGAGCACAAAGACAATGTAAGTGCTATACTTCTGTGTTTATATTTTCCTGAATTAATTAAGAATTAAAATTACGATGAGATACAAAGACCTAAAAGGGGTTCTCTTCTAGTTAGTTCAAAACACCTGATACTCTATTTCGCTTTTTTGCCCTTTACATGTAAAGAAAGTCCAGAGGTTCAGGTATACCCTTAGGACAACTTAAAATGTCTCTCTTCTGAACTATAGTAACCATAGTGTTTTGTTCACTTGTACACATAATAGGTATGATGGCATGCTGTGGAGGCACACCTGAGCTAGTGCTTTCTTCAGCAGGTACTTCCACAGAGTATTCTGAAAAGATGCTACCTTTGCTTTCAAAGCAATAGACCTCTATTTGCGTAACTCCTTATCCAAACTAGAAGGGGGTTGACTAAGCCACAGTATTAACGCTGTTTCCATTAGCCCTCTCAGATTCCTCAATATAAGTGAAATCAAGAAAAAGCAGGTTTATTGGAGAAAAAAAAAAATCTCACTTCACTGCAAGTAATTTCAAAACGAAGTATTAAAAAAAAATAGAAATCCAAGGAATATATATGGTACAGGTTTAAAGACAAATGTGATTACAGCCCCACCTGGTGCTCAAAACAAAAATTAGTGCAGGCCAAGTCTTAAGGTTGTTTTTGCAGCAGGTATAATAGAGCTATGAATGTTGTTGAAGCTATCCTTGGAAATTTTCTGTTTTTAAAACTTCTACAAACAACGTGCAAACAATATACTTTAAAAAAAAAAACACACAGAAAGAACACTTGGTCTTTGGACACCTTAAAATGTAAACTTTGCTGTCTAGCCTTCTAAATAAAAGGTTTTAGGAAAAAAAGTTTGTGTTACTAATACTACTTAATGTATGCGCCCTTGAAGAACAGGCTTGTTGTAAAACAGAAACAAGAGATTCCACATTTTAAGTCTGGTATTTAACGTTGAGGTATTTCTTTTCAATGGAAAACTTTCAGATGTAGCATCTTATTTTCAAATTATCAAAGACTTAAAACTCAGTGGGACAACTTCAGACAGCAGAATCTAAGTTCCTAATTTTTTAAAAAGCACAGAAACACTTGCCGCCTTTAACTTCAGTGTAACATGCAGCTGGTCAGCACCAGTCACTAAAGATCTAATGTTTCAAAAGCTTTGTACCCCAAATCAAGGCAACAAAACTCAGAACCCATCTTTTACATAAAAGACAGCTCTCTGATCTGGTAGCACAGACCTGGAAAAGGCTTGAGTAAGTTCTCTACTGACATCAAGGACTGATGAGATAGAACACAAGAATTAAGCAAAAACCCCTCTAACTCAAATAAATTTCCTTTTACAAATTGTTGTGTATTAATACTAGAATGCAGTAACAGAACTTACTTTTATTATATGGTAAACCAAACAGATTACTAAATTACTTCTTGCTTTAACTAAATAATATCATCCAGCTTGCGTTATGAAAAATTTAATAAAACTGGTAAATTGTTCCAATAACTAATTCTGTCACTGTTTAAAAAGTATGTTCTATTACTAGTCAGAATCTGGCACTTTGACATCTGTCTGTGGATTTTGTTGTCTGATAGATGAAAAAATCATACGCTATTAAAATTTCCTTGCCCATACAGGTGTTTATAGATTGTCTGTCTTCATCACCTACTACTCTTACATAAAAAAAAAATATTGCAAGCAGAAAAATACCAGCAATCAATCCACAGTACCCCACCAAAGGTCTTCTGTTGATAAAAATCCCTACTTGTTTTCCCATTTAAAGGCTTAAAACACATTTGGCTCTGAATTGGTTTAAAGTGGCTTAAGGATTTTGTATTATTCACTTTCACCATCAAGACATGAAATAGCAGCAATATAACTTCACAGAAGTCTGTTGTAACACTATTTCCACCTTTATGGATCCTTATTTAGTCTTCTCATAAAAGCCTATTATTAACCTGACATATCAATAGATTTGAACTAATGCTATTAAATTCCCTCAATTCTTCATTAATGAACTCTTTTATCAGCTGTTCCCATGAGTTTGCCCAACCCTGATTTTAGGTTGAAAATTTTAAATTAACTGTGTCATTCTCCTCCCACCTCAAAAGTCTAACATTTTTGGGGAAAATTCAAAGTTCTCAATATTTTTACAGCACTACTTCTTAAGATGGGAAAAATCTTCCTATTCAACTTATTTTTCACCTCTCCAATGAGTTTGTAGAAGACAGCACAAGTTAGTGCCAAATTAGTATCCAAACAGGGGTTTGATTTTTATTATATGGGCACACATCCACTACAAACTGGATTATAACCATTTTGCTTATAGCAGGGAAAAATGTTCAAAGGGACATTTAATTTTTAGAAAGACTAATTCCAAATTCACTCTAGTGTCTTGAAAGAGAAAGGCTCAGAAACAATACAAATGAATACACTTCCAGTAACCGGCCTATAAATATTTTAGATTCAACTGGGAGCACTTTACAGCAAAAAATATATACTGGATTCCTGAAGATTCATTTTGTTTCCACATAAGTGTACGCTTTCACTGTTTTAATTCTACTTGACTGAATGTGGCTGAATCTCAAGTCATTTCCATTATGCCTATCATTCCATTACTATTTTATTTCCTTCTACATGCATTTCCTTGGCTGTGCTGTACTCCCATATACCAAATTTTTTTCAGTCTTTTTATTTCTATATTTTTTACTTGAACAGTAAGTTTTACAACATTTGTTTACTGAAAACCTACTAAAATTCCCCATTGAATCAGTTTAATTTAAAAAATCATGATATATTTTTAACTACAATTAAGTGCTACCCTGTAACATCATAGACTTTGAAAAAGAATCTTAAGATCTTAGGCCTTCAGCCAGTAAAGATATAAGAAGTAATCTAACTCACATACAACTGCATGATGACTAGCCTAATAAAATTTCAGACAATGACTGAAGAAAAATGATTCCGTAGTTTTGGTTTGGGACAGGGATTGAAGAGAAAGTCTACAAGAATATTATTTTCATGCTCACATTAGAGTCCATGAAAAAAAGAAAAATGATGAATGGAATTCTTGAAAGCACATTAAAGTGTTCAAGTATGATAAACAGCTTATATTCTAGAACAAAGTATCATAAGTAGGATGTAACAAAAACTAATGACAAAATTTATGAAAATAATTTTTACGAGTAGTCATTACTGAACTTGATGTTAAGAAAAGGTAAAAATTCCATTTTAAAAGATTACTTTCTTTGGTTATCAATGATTTATCCATTTTCATCACATAAGATTAGGAAGAGACAGAAAATTAAACAGACATGCTAGTCAAGACTGCTTGTACCCAAACACAATCCACAAAAAACAATGTATAGAATTCAACAGACAGGTAGGCCCCCTGTTAGCCTTCTCCTGTGAAAGCTCAAGAATCTAATTCGGAATCTGAATCACTGCTTCTCCACATAAGCACATCACTGATGAAAATTATTACCTACACATTAGCTTGCTGACCTCAGTGTAGGTGTGAGCTTTAAGTCATCATTTGTGCTGTAACTAAGGGAGTTTTGTGCTTTTTTAATGGGCCGCTTTGGTGTTACATCATGTCTAGACCATGTAGTATATGTTGTACCCAATATGAGGAATTGTATACTGTCCTTGATTTTTCTCATGTCCGATTATTAATTAGCCCCTCTGGAGACCACTGCAACTATAGGCATTGTTTCTGGTATCCATACTAGCGTGTAACAGTTTGGGTATTTTAGAGCAGCTCCTGTGTCTTCATACAGCATTACACCATCATGACACAGCCCATGATCTTAGAAGTACAATTTTCAACAGGGTATTTCCCAAATACCTTAGTTTGGAAACTGAGTGCTCTTATCAATATACTTTTTAAAAATAAATGGTTTTTTTAAATGCATTTTCCATTTTGGATAGAAGTTTGAGGCAAAAAGTCATATTAAAGAGTAATCAGATTTGTAATTTTCTGTTCCAAATTGTTTAGCAAGCTCTGTTTGCATAATCCCACATACATCAGCACTCTAGAACACACTCACAGCTGTATTATCAGGTTATTATTACAGACTTGGCTTCTTACCAACCTTGCCAGCAGTATGAAAAAAGTCATTGGCCTCTTGTAGCAGGGCTTTCCTTTCTTCCATATGGAAGCATGCTTCTTCACGCAACAGACAGATTTTCTGATTTGAAAGCTTCAGATGTTCTTTTTCTGTATAGTCTTCTGAAAGCAAGATGTTAAGTGCTTCAGCTTCCAGCTGCTCCACAGTGGAATTCCATTCCTAACAGAAAAAAATCCATTTTAATCAACTGCACATAAAAATTTCACATACCTGCACAGTAACAATGTAAATACTGGAAAACATGTATCGTTTTATCATCACTTAAAACAGTATTTCTACTAGGAGGGATTTCTAAGCAAATTACATTTTTAGTGACAGAGTTTTCAGCAGTGGCATTCCACAGCTTCAGAGACAGAAGTAGGAGTGTGTCTGCTGGGAAAAAGTGTTCTGGATAAGATAAAGACAAGAAACTTCTACGGGGTAAGACCATACTCCCATGACACACAGTCCCTTAAGTCAAACGATTTAACCAGGAACAAATTAAAACATTGCCTAGATAATACCGGCTTCCAGTGAGACAAATTCTGCTGAAAGCTGGACATCAATTAAATCAAATTACTCTCCCTTACAGTGAGGTGTGCTATCATCCTTCACACTCTCCAATGTGCATCTTCCCTGATTTGCTACACAAAAACACAAGTCCATGCAAAGCACATCTCTGCCTTTTTTGACCATGAGCTTCTCTAGTGGCAGTGACAGGTAGAAAAGCTGCTTTAAAAGGGAAGATCACACTTCAGAATTTCAAGCCACAGTCAGAAACATTACTGACACTTAATTGAGCTAGGTGCTTAAAAATTAAGGTGCTTTAAAATGGATTCAGTTGGAATGGAATCCGTACAAGTTTGCATACAGCTATTTTGTCTACATTGCACCACTCAGAAGACTATTTAGCTGATCAGAACTGATTGTCTATTTGACTCCTGTTTCTTTTTTCAACTATTCATACTGAACTGACTTGTGCTTCTAGTGTACTGACCCAATTTATCTATCAAATTTAGAGACAAAACCTTCATGACAAAACTTTTCTCCTTATTCTTTTTTACTTGTTATAAACGCTATTCAGTCCCACTATCTTTAGGTTATTAAAGAGGTACCAAAAGGTGTATCAGACAAGATATCCCAAACGGAACAGAGCTTTAAGAATCAAGAAAAACCCCACCATTTCATCTCTTTCTGTCTTGCAACTACTGCTTCGGTGTTTTGTTGCTTCTTTGGTTTTGCTGTGTTTTTATAGAAAAAACTATAAATCAGTAAAACTATTGCATAGTGTACTTTATCCCTGCTGTGCCTGTCAACACTTAAAATTTGTGCCACATTATGCTCTTCAAAACAAAAGGAGCATCTGATACTATACTGCGATTTCCCACGTCTTAGGTAGCATATTTCCTCCAATTTTTCTGGTAATGGAAGGAATAAGAGAAGAACCTTTCTGAAATTAATTTAGCATATCCTTCCACAGATTTTTACTAAATGTCTGGTAAATCAGAAAAATATTTTAAAACAACAGATTTTTTTTTCCCTTAAAACACTCTGAAGTGTTCATATGGTGCAATAAGACTACAGGGTAGGTTCTTTTATTTTCAGTATGCTTAAACAACATTAGCTTCACATTTGTTGTTTCTTTTCAGTGAAATTACTGCTAATGGAAGATGCTCTTTTGGAAGTTTTCCCAAAGGAAGTAATCTGGTTATTCTCAGATCTTTCACAAAACCAGCAACAATTCTAATTCCCTCACAGTGTCCCACCATGCTGCTTTATCCTTCTGTGAAGTACAATCAGCAGGAATAGACCTATTTTGGTCTGTGTAGTTCACTGCATTTCTTTTCTGGCATCGTCTACTACTGCAACAAAAATGGTACGGGAAAAACACTTTTTCAAAAAGATCAGCAACTTGTTTCATAAAAACCCTTCCACCAGATGCAGTTATCTCTCCCTCCCTATTGGTATGGACTAGATCTGGACGAACAACTAACAAGTGAGACACCTTCTACAATTCCCAACATACCCACTGACCAACATAACCAAGCTGAAATGGTATGTGGCGATTCCAATGGAAAGGATTAATTTCCTTGTTTCGTTCTAGATTAAATTGAACAGTTCAGGAAAAAGTTCCAGCACTATTCACAGGACAGTGAAAAACACACATCAAAACGGAAAACATACATTCAGACCATGACTGTATGTTCTTGCCTTGAACTTTGGATTCATTCCTGCAGCTTCACAGCATATGAACTCAAACTGAAACACAGAGTATTGACATGGGTAACAAAAGTAATTTAAAAATATCAACAAACCCATGGGAATAAGGAATATGATACCTGATGTAATGTTGATACATAGCAATGCAGCAGTCTCAATATTGTTTATTATATAAAAATACCTTTAACCTTCTAAAAAATTACTACCAATGTATATTAAGAGATGAACCTTTCTGTTTGGATTAGTCTGTGGTACTAACTGCTGCAAGTTATAACAGAGACAAATATTTTAGCTAAGTTGAGGGAAAAAAAGATGCAAATTTTATATGATAAATGGGACAAGCAAATTTTCATTACATTAAAACTGATTTAAAAAAAATTAAAGCTTATTTAGGTACTAAGTAAGCTTTCTGAGGAAGAAAAATTTTAAAAAGATGTCACACTAAGAAGCATAAAAGAACTGCTAACACCTTCACTGAAGTAGTAGAAATGTCTCAGATTACAGACTTATTTGATCAGCATCCTATTTCTGTGCAATGCAACATATACTTCATCTTGAAAATCTAATAATAGGGAAAGGAAAATTATGACAATTCTGCTGAGTTTGTAAGTCATTCTTCCACTGGGGCGACTATTCTTTACCTTTCTGCCACAGAAGACCTAAGCAGCTAGAAAAATCTATAGATCTGCATTAATGCCGCCTTCAGCTTTTTCACATTAAATCTGCTTTTGCTTTTAACTTTTATTACACTATTACCAATTAAAACACACACACACACAAGGAAAAAAAAAAAGAAAAAAGCCCCAAAAGCCAGCATAAAATAATTCAACAGTGTTAACATTTTTCAACCTGATTCTAAGTAGTTTGGTAAGAAAGGTAATTCCATATATTTCAACAAGTTTAGCTTTGTTTCATTTTGAAAAAGAAAGATATGTCAGAACCCCAGGATTCCATTGACAACTGTGTTCTGGTTATACTTCAATACATCTGCACTATTTGCTACAAAGATGAAAATCTGGCTCACTCATACTGACCCCTCCTTTGCTTCCATAGGGGAGCCCTTAGGAAAACCCTTCTCAGAGATTTTTCTCCAGTTCACCTCTTCCACAAAGAAGCACCTGAAGATCAAATGACCAAATGCTGCGAACTATTATTTCCCTGTATGCTAGTAAAAAATACTGTTGTTTTAGAGTATCCTACAGTGACATTGCACCAATTCCCAAGAAAGCACGCAAGAAAAAAAAAACCACCCAAACCCATACAAGTATTCCTTGAGGATCTGAACTGGACACTTCCAGTGTAATAGTGAAATACAGAGATTAATCTGGAGCACAATAAAAGCAATTTTTCCCAATATTTTTTATTTTTTCTATTACTGATAAACAGCTATAGCAAAATCTTTCTGGAATTTTTGTTTTATTTTGCATACAAATTAAAATAATGACCACTTCTGAGATGTGGATGCAATAATCTTCAGCCTGTACTTTTAATTAACTGAAACCCTGCACTGTATTACTTAATGCACAATTCCCCTTTCATAAAATCCTGTCTTTGTTTCTCTGTCCTAAGTAATTATCAGAAAGAATGAGGATTTTGAGGGTAATTACAGTCTGCTGCACTATATTTGTTCCTTTTTACCTGAAGAATTTATCTTGGGAAAAAATAGTAAGGATGTCTCTCCACACACACAGTTTAATTGGCTATTTATGAATGTGTAGACCCTGACATCCAGTTGTATCAGCACCACAGTGTCATCACCTTCCAATACTTGCAGCTGGAATGACTGGTACCAAATGCATTCCATGGTCAGATTCCAACCAAAATTTCACTTAAATTTAAACATATAGATGTTAATGAGAATTAGAAAACAACACTGCAGCTGGGAGCTTTTAACTTGGACTAATAATAATTAACCAAAAAGAGGCAAAAGAATGCAGCTGAATACGTGCATCCTCATTTTGTTGTCATAAGCTATTTGTATAATAATTAAAAATAATATTTTATGCAAGAATGAAAGATGCATATTTAAATGTAACAGGAAAGGAAATTGTCTATAGTTAGCTAAGAAGCAGATACAGAAAACCAAAAGTGTTCTGAATTGTTTTAGTGCATCATAATGTGTAAATTATAATTATAGGAGTCAAGGCTAAATTCTAAGAAAATAGCTCAACTTTGAAATGATTTCCTGTAAGAGAATTTCACTGTAACAACACTCATACATCTGTTTGGTACAGGGTGCCCAACAGCAGCTTTCACATGATCTTAAAGCACAAGTTAAACTCTGCCTCATTCATACTGAGGAAAGTTTCTTTTCTTAACTTTTCACACAAGCTCAAAAAAACAATTCATTATAATAATTTATATTTTAAAATATTCCATGAATGTTACAACCTTGCATTCTCTTTAAGGGTATTAAATGTAGTTAGACTCATTCGCTATCCCATTTTGATCATTACTTGGTTCAATTTTCTATAAAATAGCTAGCAACAATTTTAATGTCAGCTATCTATTTGTAAGGAAAAGTTTCTACACATAAAAAGCCTACACTTTCCATCAACAGCACACACAAATTCAGTGGAAAAAATCTTTGTCAGTTTTTTCTGTCCTTCAGCCTTCTACATGTTAAATGCACACAATCTGTCAGTCAGTCCTGAAGGGAACACAAGGCCTGCTAATACCTCGACTATTCATTTTGTCAAGAAATGCATGTGAATTCCTCTGACCTATTAAAGACACATTGTATTGTGCATGCCTATACTCAATGTGACTCCTTAGCTCATGTAACTATCCTTACTTCTCCTCTCAGTAGTCTTGCTTTCACTATGCCATTTGGCCGAGGGAAATGAGCTCTTTCGAGGTTCCTTAATCAATCAAGTATTTTTCAAGAGTATTAAAACTGATGAAGTAAAATTATTGTGGCTTTAAGTAAATCTTGAACATTTTCTGCCTTCAAAAATCTCCAGCACAAGCCTGAAAAAAACCCATGCTGCTAGTAAGAAATCGCAGAAGGCTAAAGGTAAGATGCTCTAAATCATAATTTACATGGATACGTAAGCAAAAATTTTAATGCTAATAACTTTTAAATGACTTTAAGAAGAAAAAAGCAATTCAGTAAGATGATATGAATGACCTTTTACGTAACGTATGGGAGAAGAATTGCTAGATGAAACTGTAATAAGTATTATCGCTGTAAATTAGTTTATGGATGCTCAACCATGAAAAAGTTTATTATACAAAATGAAAATGCATACTTTTCTCCTTTCTGCACTTGCAGCATCATTTCCAATTCAGACAGCAAATTACAAGAATAGCCTTTCAACGTGGAATGTGGAGAAGATTATGATCGTTTGGCTAGTTCTAAAATTCAGCAATACTTTAGGACATCTCAAATACTTTTGTGGGTCCTTATTTCTCTGGAAACACTCCCCATCTTACTCTTGCACTGTCCTGCTTTTCCTGCGCCAAAGGTCTGTTCAGACTTTGCAGCAGAATTTAATTTTTCCTAGTCATCATCTGGTGAGGCCGCACCTCAAATGACGTGTTCAGTTTTGGGTCCCTCACTTCAAAACAGACATTGAGGTGATGGAGTGTACCCAAAGAAAGGCAACAAAGCTGGTGAAGGATCTAGATCACAAGTCTTATGAGGAGTGGCTGGGGGAACTGAAGTTTAGTCTGGAGAAAAGGAGGCTCAGGGAGGGCGGGGTGACACCTCATCACTTTCTACAACTTCCAGCAAGGTGGCTGTAGGCAGGTCAGGGTCGGTCTCTTCTCCCAGGTGACAAGCAACAAGACAAGAGGAAACATCCTCAAGTTGCACCAGAGGAGGTTTAGATTGGATGTTAGGAAGAATTTCTTCACTGAAAGGCTGGTCGAGCACTGGAACAGGCTGCCCAAGGAGGTGGTGGAATCACCATCCCTGGAGGTGTTTAAAAAACACATAGATGTGGTACTTAGCAACATGGTTTAGTGATGGACTTGGCAGTCCTGGCTTAACAGTCAGACTTGATGATCTTGAAGGTCTTTCCCAACCTAAATGATTCTGTGATTCCATGATCCCGAGGTGAAGAAAGTATGTTTTCTGACATGCTGCTTGCAGCAGCATCAGAAATATTACTGTATTCTGCTTACATGACAACCCTGAAGCAGTAAGCTGTAAATTATGCAAACAGGCAAACGTGACATTCAACTACAGAGCTTACAAAGAACTATAACTGAACAATCACACGCATATTAGTCGCTATCGCACAATAGCCTTTAAAAATGCATTTGTTTTATTGGAATGTTTTTTGGATGAAAAAGGCCTGCTTTTTCATCTGGGTTATCCAAATGCAATTGCTTGAAAATGATACAGAGAGCAATAATCCTGACCAGGCAAAAGCACTTACCTGATGATACCACAACTGAGGTATCTAAAAAAAGGTTCTAAATATATGTAATTTACACCATATAAATATTATTTTTTTTTATATCAAGATTTTCTTTAATCCCATTTGGTTTTATGAGGGAAGATAACAGCATATTCTGTGGAAACTGATATTCACAATGAAAATATATTTTCAATTACTTTTATTCTCAAGAAATAAATGGGCAGATACCTCCTCCAATCATGTACACATGTCAGTGACAATAAATTATGGTAGAAGTGGCTGGCTTTTCATCCTTTAGAAACATTAAAATTTGGAAATATTCTAATAAAATTGCTTCTCTATTTTTTGCAGCATGGTTTAATATGTAAACTACCAGTCTGGAACTTGAACACTAAATTGAAAAACCAACAAAACAACATCAAGGATTATTCTGAGCACTAAATTGAAAAACCAGCAGAACAACATCAAGGTTTACTCTTCTTTTACCTTATCAATAGTTTTTAAAGTTTTAAATGAGAAAACCAGAGAAACATGGAGGCCTGCATTAAAAGTAGTAAAATGAAAGAAATATCATTTATACATACAGAAATATATATCCTATGTGAACATACCAGGTATATACTCCTATATGTGCATATAAAATGCCCTATTTCGCATATTGCTACTCATTTTTAAAAACAGCTTCACCAATCAATTCTTATTTCTTACTTTCAATTTTATTTCCATTTCTTCAAGCTCTTGAAGTAACTCTTCATTTTCCAATAGAGATGAGCCTAAGTTTTGCTTGTGAAAATAATCTCTGATGTTCTTCTTATACCAAGATATTACCTAAATAAATAATAAAAATAAATCAGTCAGTGAAAAATTTGAATCGACTGTCCATTCTTTAAACATGTACAAGACAGCTGTACTGTAAACAGTTTTCTACAAAGAAGCCATAATTTTCATTTTCATTTTTCAGGCCTAATGATCATTCTTTTATTCAAATGTTTGCATTTGTATTATTTGAATGCTAATAAATGCAGAAGGAAAGGACTGTGGTCAAAACAAACACGTTCTGGAATATATATAACAAAATAGACACAAATGTATTCATCAAGTATGACCAAATCATAAATTAACACAGTAAAAAAACCCAGACAACCAAGTTATATTTCACAACAGTCACAGACAGAATAAACACATCTTATAACCCATAACACAAAGATATTGCACATTTTCCCTAGAATAAAAAAATATCCCTTTGCGTACAGTAAGACTATCAAAATGAGTACTTTTGCTAGAATGCCAAAAAAAAACCAAACAAACCAAAAAAGACTAAATGAGCGTTATGACCTAATGGAACCTCTCCATCCCTGGCTTGAAAAACCCAGTTAAGCTACTGAAATAACATTATGTGGAATAAGCTTTATTACATATTAGTAGACTTTAGCAAGTATGTACAGCAAACATATGCCATATACAGGTATATCTTCTAAATTGCACAAAACAAGTTGCATTTATTTCTGCTTGATTCACAGTAGGTACCTCTCACTTTGTAAACAGCACACGGCAGGAATTCCTGAATGAAACTTTGCATTTTAAAATAGTAGTCAGAATGAGTTATTAGTATGAAGGAGACTTCCTCCAATCATTTCAGTCTGGAAGATCACTACTGTACATAAATCATATATGGCATACTAAGAACTACTTCATACTCTACATAGTACAGATTTTAATAGCACACTACGGAATTTTTTGTTTCATCTGCTCACAGAGAAGCTATTTTCAATGCATTTAAGCAATTCAAAAAATGAAAGAGCCTTTAAAATATGTTGGAAACATTTTCAGTTACAAATAAAAAATTGGGCATATTATTTCAAGAGTTCTATTGAACTCGGGAAGTAAACAAATTATTTTACTACCAAGCTGTTGTTTCTTGAGCATATTCCAGATGTGTACGTACTCACTGAAACATTTTTCCTGGAAGCATATCTTCACAGAACATTTATTATAGGTCCACCAAAATGCAATTTAATGAAATGGACAATGAAAACTGTGCTAAAAGAGAAAGAAAAATTTCTGTGTAATTTAGGACTGTTATCTGTATCGTGTATCTGCCTAGTCAAACAAACCAGTATTTCTGTAATGCTAGGCAGAAGAAGTAGTTATTCTTCAACCCTGTTATAGTATTCACCCCTTTACCACTTGGCAATGTTTCCTTCTACTACAGTGACTTTAGTAAGTAAGCTTCCACCACAGTTACTACCTCTGAGTGATTTGTGCTAACTTAGTTTTTAATCAAGAGCTGGGAATATTTAACTGCTTTTTAAGAAAGAAACCCACAGAATCTTACTTCCAGTGATTTTGGTGGAGCGATAGGGAAAGGGAAAGGTTAATATACCTGTATCAAAGAGACAGTGGTTTTCCTTGCTTGGTTGAAATCTAAAAATCACTCCTGTTATTCAAAAATTACGATTATATCATTCATTTACAGCAATTAACTGCTCTGCTTGCAATGAATAATCCATATCAGAAATCAAGGCTCTTCAATATTTTTCTCAGGTTGTTAAACTGCTCATTTTGCACTAATTATGCTCCAGGTGGTTTTTATGCTTATGGTTTTCCACTGCCTTCCCACATTTCCGACTGACAATTCAGGAGAAGCATGTTTTTCAACAAATGGGAGGTGGGAGGAGGCAGCAAGCCAACAGCTTAGCTTGCCTTGTTGTGATGGGCTGGCCTTGGCCAGCTGCCAGCCACCCACCCAGCCACCCTCTTCGCTCTTCCTTCTTCACAGAACAGGGTACGGAAAAATGAAAAACCTTGTGGGTTGACAAAGACCAGGAGATTGCTTTAGCGGTTACCATCCCAGGTGAAACAGGCTCAAATTGGGGAAAATGAAATTAATTTATTGCCAATTATACATTTGGGGAGAAATAAAGACAAAAACTAAGCCACCTTCCTTTTACCTAGCCCTTTTCTTCAGGCTCAGTTTCACTCCTTCATTCCCACCTCCTCTACCTACTCTCCCTCACTGACTAACAGTTTCCCTTAGTCACTCCTTCCTCACACCTTTCCCCGAGTCCAGCACAGGCTCTCCCAGGGGTGTAGTTTCTGTCAGGATGCCCTGCTCCAGCATGGGTTCTCTCTGGCCACACTTCCTTCGGGAGCTATCCCAACTGCTCCAGTGTGGACTCCTCCATGAGCTGCTGTGTAAATACCCGCACTGACGCAGCCCTTTCCACAGGCTGCAGGGAAAGGCCTGCTGTGGTGCGCTCTCTTCCAAAACTTCCATGGGCTGCCGGAGAATACCTGTTCCAGCACCTAAAGCAGCTCCCTCCCCCACCTTCTTCACTGACCACAGAATTGTTTCCTATTCTTCCCCCTCCCCATGTCTGCGCTGTGTTTTACCTTTTCCTCAATGCGTTTTACCAGAGGCACCACACCAGCTCTGCTGAGGGGCTCAGCTGTGCCCTACGGCGCGGCTGTTGTGAAGCTGGATGGAACTGGCTGTGTCCAGTGCCTGGAGCCCGCCCGCGCCTGCAAGAGCCGGGAGCCCGCCCGCGGGAATTTTCAGCGGTAGGGCAGTTGTGGCAGCACCAGTTCAAAGTTCGTATACAAATACGTTGCCCTGGGCTCCACCAAACCTCTGGAACAAGCTGACAGTAACATAAGACTAGAGAGAGAAGGAGCAAATACAGCAGAGAAATTAAGAAGTAATAAGCTTTTCTTTCTAGAAATTATTCCCACTAGGAAAAAATGATTTTTCACACCCTTTCTTCCTGCATGTATTAAAACACACATACTTAGATGCCAGAAATTAAGGCTGAGCTTACCTCAGGCCGTTTGCATTTGAGCAGCCCAAGCTACCGAGTTTGACACACTGAGCTGCAGGATGAGGTGCCCACAAGTAATTTCTCTACTGCATCCACAATAAGATTACCTCATTAAATACCAGACAGGTGTTTGGTTTTGGTTTTTTTCATTACAATAATTACTGTATTTGAGTGGCTGATGCTTTACTATCTTAAACCTCAATATTTTTATCATCAGGATCTGAAGGCGGCAGCATGACAACACAGATCCACATTGGTTCACCTTGGGGACATTTCAGTCTCCTCATGAGAATACTGCCTAAGCCCTTCCCTAATCCTCAGTGCATTCATCTTCACAATACTGCTAGTGAAGCATCCCTGTCTAATTCCATAAATAGCAAGTTAGGGCAAAATGGGACTGTAGACACATAGTTAAAGAAATATACAGCACTTCAGTTAAAAGTCTGGGCTTTAGTGATTTCTCTACAATCAACTACAGCCTTATAAAGAAGAGAAATTATAAAAATATTTTTTTATGGAAAAACAACCAAATATCAGTATTGCATTGTCCCAGAGTGGCTGCTACTGACTTGTTACACCATGTTTGTGAAGGACTGTAAAAAGACCCTGGAAATTTAAAAAAAAAAAAAAACAACAAACCAAAACAAAGCAAACAAAAACCAAACCAAAACAAAAACCACAAAACCACACCAACAAAAGAAACCCACCAAAACAAAACACAATAAAAACACCAAACACCACTAAATGTTATGTATACCAGTCAACAAAAGCATTGCACTTTCCAATGTACTGGAATAGTCTTTTTCATTTGTGAAGTTCCTTGCCTATGTAGATGAAAGCACTGTGTGCTTTTTTTTTTTTTTTTCTCCTTTTTTAAAGAAATGGCTTTGTTTACACAATGTTCCCAAATGCAGAAGTTATTTAGAATATTAGCTAATGAGAGTAATCATTTCAATTTTGAAGGAAACATTTCCAAATGTGAAATACTAATACCAAGTAATCCATGTAGGTGCATGCGTACTTTAACAAGAATACATATAGTTTTAGGAAAGATTATGACTGACCAACAATGGAATGAGATTGACAGGATATCAGAAACTCATTTGGTTTCAAGGTGTGGGGCTTTTTTTACATAGGATGAAAGTGTGGGAATCCTGTGAGGTTGGCCCATATATGCAAGAGTAGTAAAAGGAACTAAGTCATCTGTCTGGAGAAACAGGAGATCAGACATCTGAAAATACACAAAAGGAGAAGCATTGACCATAATTAAGACAGTGGCAAAATCACTGCTAAGCTCACTGGCACCGTGATTGCACCAGGAGTAGCTATCAGAGAGGCAATCTTAAACTAATCTGCCCATAGAGTTTTGAATAACTTAAATCCATGTAGGTCTAAATGCCTTAGCACTCATTGTATATAAATATAAAACATGGGGTTTATATTTATGAAAAAAGCCTTTGCAGAATGTACTGGAGCCAGACATGAAGTCAAAGCTTCACAGGGGAACCTTATACAACGTTTTGGTGATTCAGGTAGTTTTATGCATGAGATTACAATCTTCAGATTTGTCTCCAAACTGAGATAAACTCAATGTTTTCATTCTTGCTAGCAGTAACAACATTAGCTGAGTACAGCTATTGGAAAAAATAATCAACAAAGAGCACACCACCAGTAGGTGTAGTCCATGTTTAGACAATTCTCTCCACGTTAGCTGCTGCTATGGATTTCTCCTCATATATGTGCATTTACACATTTGGATCTGCAGATCCTCGTTATCAGATGTTAAAATGAAATCTCCATTTTTCATAATAGAAATTTGCTTTCAAGCAAAGAAACAACAAAACCTTTCCATAACCTACCATACAGAAATTCCTCTAGGCAAGTAAGATCATAAATCTATCAATTTTCTGCGTAAAGGTTACAAGCAAAGAAGAACGTCCTGCATTTTTTGGGGTGGAATACGATGACATCTGTTGGTTCACTGAGCTGTACTTCTTGATTTTTTATGTCAATTAAATTACTTTTAATAACAATTAAATAAAAAAGGGAACTGTGACATAACAAGATACTTTGTTCCCCATATATCTGTCCAGGTAGCAAACGTGGGTGTACTCACCTGTCCCCTGAGTTTTACTCAGCTCTTATCTCTGCCCTTGAAGTGACCAAGCAGCATGAATAATTTTAATTGTCTCGTATATGCATGATTGGATCGATTAAGAAAAATTACTTTCATAAATCTTCTTCCAACGATAACTAATTACGCACAAAATAGGCCAATCTACCTCTGATTTTCATTAATGAAAGAGAGTATCAGAAAATATGATGCTGAGATTTCCATAAGGGAAGGTCAGATAACCTTCTCTAAATATAAAATAAGTATACTTTCACACATTGAAAATACGAACAAAGAAACATTACATGTTGCAATCATGACTATCAGATCATCACATTCCAATTAGAGATCAAAGGAAGGTGCTGCATTTTTAGCTCTTCAGAACCTGGTAATAGCTAGTGAACTTTACAGCTGCTTGCCTTTTCTTTTAAAAAAGCAACCCACAGATCATGCAGCCTTCTGCATTACATAATTATGACTAGCAAAACAGACAATACAAAGAGCAAAAATCCACTCTTAGATTTTCACACAAGCAGAGCTCATTTCCAGTACTTTACTTTCTCTGTATACCCTGAACTCCCATTAAATGTCAGTGGGAGTTCATTATGCTGTCCTTGCATGTGTAACACCATTAGATGTCAGGAAGACTTCAATTCATGTATGTGAGATTGGAATATTATTTTTCAGATGTGCTGCGAGGCTTAGAGTTTGATTTCTGTCATCACTCAGAAATATATGCATAATGTGTTAGAGGCCAGAGAAAAATTTTACATGAAGTCTCTAAAAGTTAATTTTCCAATGTTTATGTTTACATGTGAATATATTTTTTGTCCATGATGCATGCAAATTGTCTATAAATGTACAAATTGTACATTATACCAGGTTTGACTCCAATGCAGATACTAAACAAGTATATTCTGATAAACATGATTTTTAAGTCTTTGAATTTGCCACTCTGTGTGTATACCAGCCTCAAACTGGATGCAGGTATGAACTAACAGGTAGTTAAATACTGGTCACTCTCTTCAGATCATCAGGAAACTTGCCAGTAGAAAACAGTTTCTGTACTTACTCTAATGTGAGTAAGTACTCTTACCTGAGAGGAGATGGAAACAAACACCCCAAAAATTCCCTGCACAGTGTTTTCAATCCCACCTTAACAGAAGGTGAATTCTAGCTGGTTACTCCCAAATATTTATTCCTTATGTGATGAGGATAAGTAGAATTCCCCAGTAAATTTTATGAAATCGTGACATTTATCATCTCAGGCAATGTGATTTTTATTTGGTTTAATTTTATTTTTTTTTTAAAGTATGCTTGGCTCCAAAAAGGAGTGCACATATTTATCCCCTACTCTTCAAAAGCAAGGTATTTACAAAATATTTCCATTTTGAATGTTCGTTTATGTTTGTATACTATGGAATAACGCTACCATGATCAGGTAATTGTAGTAGCATCTAACACTTTTTAATGTAGAGAAAAGATCGTTGTTCTAGATTAAATAGGACATATTTCCAATATAATGAGTTAGGGTGACACTGAAAGTTCAGTTGTAGCTGTTGTATATTTATTAAAATACATTCTATTGAAACAACATTTCTTTTTGAGGATCTTTCTTTTATGGTATGGCTATGTGGTGATACTAAAAAAAAATCGAAACATAACAGCAGCAATAATATAATGTCTAAACAAGTACTAGGTGGTTTTTAATGGTTTACACAAAAACTAACACAGCCTCCTATACCATAGCTCCTGTTTTTCATTATTTTTATCAGCTACTATTTTGTAACTACTGAGATTACGACACTTGTGTAAGATCATACTAGTTTTATCTGGGTTTGGTTTTTTCTATATAATCATTAAATAAGTGATTCTTGCTCTGTTTCTGGCAGCCACTGATATTGAATGCTCCAAAAGTAAGGCTGTTGGCTTCCTTGGAAACCTCAACAATTTTGTTGTCTCTAAGCAAAATTAGAGAGTTGTGCTTGTCGAATACGGTGTTTCTCATCTTAAACAACCTCACAGGCAAAGTTAGTGCCTGCAGGATAGACTACCAGTAACAGTTTCTAACATTTTCCTCTGATAGAGGGGGAAACTATTTTGGAGGCAAAGAATGAAACTTAAGAGGTTTCACAATCAGGACTGTACTGTCATAGGTCCATACAAAATTTTTGCCTATTTACAAAACTCTGAAAATAATTCAGCTTTAGTCTTGTTAGACTCTGGCAGTTAAATTTGCTTAGGTTCCTCATTCTCAGCATAGTTAATATCCAAAGAGGCAGAGAGTCTGAATTGCAGAAGTTTCTCTGATAATGTGGAGCATAAAGAGGTAAAAGTTTTCTGATCCGAATACTGGGAGATGAGGAATGAAAAGGAAAAAGACCAGTAGGACTGGAAAGAGGAAGAGAAAGCATAAGACTTAAATATTTAAAGACCTAAGCTCTGAAAGGACATAAAGAACAAAAGTCAAGGACTTTGCATCATAAGTCAGAAGTCATGATGTATCTTCAATACACACCAACTGGTTAACTATGCCATACCTTCCCTTTAATTGACTTTTCCAGAAACAGCCTGCTGCAGATGCAATTGCTATTACCAGTTACACATAGCTCATGTGGCTAGAGGTTTATTTGTGCTGGGAATTCAATTTAAAATCTAGTTTAGTTTGAAGCACCACATTTGATAACTGGGAGGGATCCATGGAAATAGTGTTTTTGAAGACAGAGAAGTTACATTAAAATAAATTATGAAGATGTTATAGCTACAAAGTGAAATATTCAAAAGCTAGAGTCTCAAACAGAATTGGACCAGGGTTATATTGGCCTAATATATAAATTTAAGCTCCTATTCTTTAATAGTCTCTACTGTAAAACAATTGCCAGATTATTTTTTTACTGTGACTTCCTTTAATATTATGTGTCTTACCTGGTTCTCTTGTTGGTGCCACAAACAAATTTGCAGAACCTGCTCCAGTCCTTGGCGCTGATGTTTAAGAAATCTGTCCAGTTGCCGTCTCCTGTCTTGTAGCATTTCAAGAAGATTGTCAATTTTCAAGCAGCTGCTGTGGGCTCCCTGCATCAGCTCCGGATTTGCATTTGGCCCCTCACATTTGAATTCTTCTATGAATTCAGTTAGCTCTTGGCTTTTGTTTAAAAGTGCAAGTGACTTTTCCAAAAGCTCTGTAAGAACAGAATTTCATAGGGAAAAAAACAATGTGTTTTGTAATTCTAGCGACGTATTTCAAATACTACCTATTATATAAGTATTTTTAAAACTACCTATATATTTGCATTTTTGAGCATAACGTATTTTAATGCATTGCATGAACAGATTATAAATACTTATTTTAGAAGGTACATATCCTAAGATGTTTCTGTTTGGACAGCGTTTAAATCAACCTACAAAGGTATAACAGTGTAGACACGTACATATATGTACCACTTTAATGACCTACTAGTCCGGTGTCTGTTACAGCTCTTTAAAGCCACATAGTACAAAATCTACTGAACAGACAACAATCAATTTTTATAGGTCTTTCAAACGAAAAGGGAAAAATTTTAGGTACTGAATGAAGGAAAAAGGGGACCCAAGCCAGAATAAGAAGCAGGGTAGGCACAAAGAAAAGTGTAAGAAAGGAATATTTGCAAGGAGGTGCTAGTGAAGCAACCAACAACAGGCAGCAAACAGCTGAAACATTCATATTCCCAGCTGAGTACGTGTACTGGTAACTCAAGGCAAAGCACCCTAAACCTCCATCTTTCATATGGAGCACCTAGGGAAAATGCAGAAGCGGATTACCTCCACTTCTCCAGTCACCAAGAGCTAACAAGTGACTTTAGTTTCCATGAGCTCACTGCAACAAGCCTAGTTCAAAAGCAGGAGTTTCTTGTCTTTCAGGAGGCCTGATAAAGAGTTATTTCACCGTTATATTTTTCCAAATAGAACACTTGTTCTAATATTATCTTTTTAAAATACACACAGGAAAAGTAAAATCATCCTTCAAGGATTCAGCACAAAATCACAAACCATCAGGAGTAGAATACTGTTTGTACCTTTTGTGTGATGCTCTTGTTGCAGAAGGAGTTTTCTCAGGGAGTCAATATTGTCAAACTCCTGGGTGTTTTTCACAAAATCTTCAACTTGGTCAATTTTAACAGCAAACTGCATTAAGAAAACAAAGGGTGGGTAGAAGCACAGTACGATTTCCTTCTGCAGAACTCCATCATAATCTCTATTATAGCGAAAGTTCATAAGAATTTGTAAGTTCTTGGAAAAAAGCATTTTTAGTGACTGCTAGATACAGATGCTTTGTGGCTTCTATGCATCTTCTGGTTTTTGAGGTTCTCATTGACAGAAGGAACCCAAATTTCAATTGACATACCCTGTAATTACAGTTTGTCACTTTATGTATCAGCTTTCCTACATAGCCTTCAGACCCACTGAAAATAAATTCTTAGGAAAGAATCTGTTAATTTCAGTGCCTTCAGGAAAATCATTTAACATGAATGAAGCCTTTAACTTCTTCCTTCCCAGAACTTCTTTCTAATGTTAAAGTATTGAAGTAAAAAACCCCAAACATTTAAGGGCAACATAGACAGAGATGCAACTTCAAAGCAATCTTGTGAAGGCAGAAATGAGTAGCAAATTTAAGCTAACTAATATTGCAGTAAAACACAGTAATTAATTATAGTGGGGAAACAGCATGTCTGTAATGAAGACTGAAGTTAGTTTACTCTTTTACAGCTCATTTTTCCATGGGTTCCGTATTTTAAATATTGAAACATGCTATGTTTTAAGGAGATCTGGACTGAATTTGGTAATCTGCTGAAAGTGTTAAAACTAAGATTGGGATTGTTTATTTGGCTTCCACCTTTGCAGGAACAATTCCAAGTATGAGTAGCTTAGATACACTTTAGACATATTCTGCATCTTAGCCAATCTTTATAAATTATACTGCTTCATTCCAAGATTGAAGAAACCAGTAGAGTTCAAACTTGTGTTTTGGTATAAGCAAAGATGTTGAAACCTATGGTGAAATTAAGGAAGAAGAAAAGCAAGCACTCTGCTTTTTTTTTTCTTTTCTGTTGTTCCAATTTTTCTCCACTTGACCTGCATGCTATAAAATAAATCCATTAGGTATCAATATTTGAGATTTCAGTTTTGATTTTCACTAAATACTATTCCTGAGATAAGTTTTGTGTTTTATCACAGTACAAAAAAGATGTCCATAAGCACAAGCTGTCATTTAAAGGAAAGCCTTTCTATAAGGAGTTTGAGCAACTCCTATTTAAATAGTTATTGCAATTCTTCCTCCCTTCTATACGTAACGGGCGCGATCTATGCTGTGCTATGCTGCTGCATTTTGTTTATATGATATAATCCTGTTCAGCTAACCGCTTATGGATTTAGGCTGCACTAGGTCAACTCTTGGTAGTACAGAATTTATCACAGTGATACTTATACCAGCTCTTACTAATTTCTTTGTATAATACACATTGCCAGGACACAATAATTAGTAGATTGTTGATCTTGGAGGTTTTAGGACAGTTAGCAGTAGAATGGTTGCCTCTGTAACTTATAGGTAGCACTGGGCTGCTGTAGAAACTAAATTATTAATAATTCAGGGAGAATTAATAAACTCTTCAAAGCTCCAGGGATGTGGGGAGATTTGAATATGAGGCTACACAGAGAGAGCACACACCTGCAGTGCATGGAATCCCTCTCTGCTTTAGCTCCCTGTGTATCAGTGAGTTAGAGTAAGAGATACAGAGAAATGGGCAAACAGGGTAAGACACACTGAAATCTGTCTCTGGGCTCACACAATTGTCCTTATGTGCACATCTGCACATGGAAGTCTCAGGTGAAGGACTGGCAAGTTAGACTAATGTTTAGTTTGCATAATTACAATAGCTGTATGGATATTTTGGTGTAAAACCTTCAGTGGCCAATCTTCAGTAAGCATTAGTGAAGGCATTTGAAAATTTAGTTGTTTCAAAACCAAATAATCATAAGAAATGAAAGATATTCTGCAGAATGTCCATAGCCACTGAAGTACGTATTTCAGGTTTTGGTCCAGCTCACTGTCATTTTCTGTCAACTACAAATATCGGAGACATCATGACCAAAATATTTCTTAAAGTCTACATGGTTTATGTTCAGTTTCATACTGAATTATCATGAAGGTGGAAAAGGAAGGGTGTATCTAGAGATTTTTATTTTCTTAATTGCTTCAACTTTTAGGAATGCAATGAACATATATAACAGGGTAGAATTACAGTAGACAGAGTACCTATAAGATGTGGGAGGTTTCAAATTAAGAGTAATTTGATTTAAATACTAACCTCCAGAGCATTTTCAAAGAACACTGAAGTAAGTTCCAGAAGTGCCTGTCGCTTCTCTAACATAATGATGAGGGCATCCCATGCATCCCCAAGGGTGTCTGCCATGGCATCATAAACCTGACTGTTTTCTTTGTTCTCCTCTGCAGCCTTGTCTGCTTCGTGCAGCAAGTCCCATACGTGGTCTTCCAAAGCCTAAGAAGGAAAAATAAATAAATAAATAAATGAAGGAATCTGTAAACAGAATCCAATACACTGTGCTGGTACTGGTGTCAGGATACTTCTTCAGCGGGTCTGATAAATTACTGACAAGTCTCCTACTCCTGCTTTATTTCCAGTTCCTAGTGATAGGAATGTAGCTGTTCCTGCATGTTACGTAGCAAGCTTCTGAATTTCATTGCACTTAAGAGGCAATATTTTAATGAAATTTCATTTTAAAAAAATGTTATGAGAATTTATGATTCTATCTGTAATATTTAGATTCAAATAGGTTTGTATCTCCTTAAACACAAATCTTCATGGAGGTGGTATCAATGCAGATACTTTGGATCTTCCTTCATATGCTATCATATTACATTACCTGACATTACGAGCTTTAGAAGTTCGTAAGGTAACTTAAAAGTGTCTGATGACTTCAATGCAATCTAGACAAGAGTAGCTTGAACATATGCACATATGCTCCAGAAAAACACCAAATTTGTGCAAAGTTTCAAGTTCAGCTCGCTGCATTGCTCAAGCTGGCTGCCAAACAATAATACTCCATTGTCAAGAAAATCATTCTACTGTGTTTCATTCCCTTTACTAATCCCACCACAAGAAAGATAACTGCTGGGCCATTGCCAGCTTATGTTAAAAATCTTTAGTGTATCTGAAAAATAGATTAGCATTTGTACTTTCCCTTTCCATCTTTTTGTTTTAAAAGTATGAATTAATGAAGTCCCAATTTCTGCTGTTATTACACGTGCTGTCAGATGAATGTGTAATGGGAAAAGAAATCTATATTAGGCAAATTAAAATCTATGATAACTCATTCTCATGACACAGGCTTTAATAAAGGCTAAAGAATTGGAAAACTTCAAATTCTCCTGATAGATCCAACTGAAAAGATGAAATTGCAGAAACAGAGAGCTATAACCTACAGTCCTCCTTAGATCTTGTATCCTACACAAAGATGTCAGCTTGAACTCAAGGGGTTCACCAGTTCTTTCTAAAAGCAGTACTGTGAGAATAGTATAATAAATTATGGAACTTTTATTCTTTCTTTGAAAAAATAGAATTACATTATTTTAACTTTACAAACAGCCAACTATGAAAACAAACAGTGGTAAAATTAACAGGCATCAGAGTAGCTCCAACAAACCCATATTTTCTACAATATATAGAAAAGTCATTATCAGCAACATGAATGCATGCTTACTGTTTGGTGACAAACCCACCAAAAAGAGCATCTGGTCAAAAGCCAGTATTCTAGACAGCAAGACATTCCACTTTATTTTCTGAACACCAGGAATGGGGACTGCCGCTTTCTAGTCCTTCTTTAAAACCAATTAGTTTTGTTCTGTTGAATCCCCATCCTGATTGTCTCATATTGAAAGAAATGCTCAAATCCCCCAAATACTACCTGTTCTATATTTAAGTGAAAAACAAATCAGCACTTATTTAAAATGATGCTTTGACACTAAATGAGGTCATTTGCATGGAGTGGATACTGTCACTCTGATGTAACTATTGAGAGCAACTGTTTTATATCTCCATTTTACCACAATGAGACAAGAATCAGATCACAAAAAACAGCTGGTCTTGGGAATCTAATCCAAAGTACTCCAGTCAACTTTTATTCAAGAATATTTATCTAGCTGACAAGATAACTAGGGGTTGCTGCAGGTGTTTTTCTAGTCTTACATGCAGCAGTCAGAATCCTTATTATTAGAAATAAAAAAAGAGCAGCACTGACTCATAATTTTTAAACCACGAAAACTATATGGTTGTACAATTAATAAAATTTAAAACCCCACTTCATCAAAACAATGATAATGGTAAGTTAATGAACAGAGCACTCATGAAAATTTTATATGAAAATCCATCTTTCATTGCAATCTTTAATACAGTTCTTTCAACTCTTTGTTGATTTTTCTTTTATTGCTTTGCATCATTATTTCTCAATTATTTTTATACTGTCAAAGCTGTAAAAATTACATTGTCCAAGTAATTATATATATATATAAATATATGCACAAGCTCTTCAGAGCCAACAAAGCCTTGGTTCTTTGTTCAACCTCAAAAAAAGGCTAAACTCCAACTACTAACTCACAAGTGCTACCTGTGTTGGATGTATCCTGGCTAACAGGTCTAAAGGAAGTTTGTTTTGTTTTCTAGCCCCTAGAAGAAAAGATCTTGTGAAGTCTCGTGGAAGCTTTAAGGCCAAAGGTAGATTAAAAGAAGCATCATGACAGAAGATGAATGAATGAAACACGTAAGCATGTGACTTCATGGCCCTGTGACAGCAGGGTAGGATGAGGTTAATATAGACTGTGGTGGGTTGACCTTGGCTGGATGCCAGGTGCCCACCAAGCTGTTCCATCACTCCCTTCCTCAGCAGAACAGGGCAGTGGAGAAAATCAGATGAACAAAACTGTGTGGGTCAAGATAAAGGCATTTTAATGAAGCAATAGCAGAAGCCACACACATGGAAGCAAAGGAAAATAAAAGATATCCTCTACTTCCCATTCAGCCACTTCCTGGGAAACAGGGCTTCAGTACGCATAGCAATTGCTCTGGAAGACAAATGCTGTAAATAACAAAAGCCCCCCTTTCCTTCTCCTTTCTCTTAGATTTTATATCTGAGCAGACGTTATATGGTATGGGATACCCCACTGAACAATTTGGGTCAGCTGTCCTGGCTATGTCCCCTCCCAAGAACTTGCCCACCCCCAGTCTACTGGTGACAGGTGGGGGGAATGTTGGAGAGACAGCCTTGGTGCTATGCGAGTGCTGCTCGGCAGTAGACAAAGCACTGGTGCGTTATCACCACCTTTCTAGCTACCAGTACAAAGCGCAGCACTGTGAGGGCTGCTGTGGGGCTCAGCCAGACCCAGTACATTTACATATTTCAGAGTGCTTACTAGATATAGCTGAAAAAAGCTCACATTTAGGGTAAGTGGTGGCTAGAAAGCAAATCTGGAGATTTAATATGCTAGTCATCATTGTTTTCACTTAAAAATGACAAAGTGTCGGGGATTATTTTCCCTGGTATTTATCAAGGAACTGGGAAATTAGCAAAAGGACAGTAAATAGTATTCCTGTCTTTCTAAAAAAACAGATTACAGTTTACTGAAAATAATGAAGGTTTGGGGTTTTTTTCCCCCACAGATAATTGCCTTCAGAAGTAACCTACAGGCACGTAGGTTATGTCTACATAATAGAGCACATCTTTGTCTACATTATTCACTTGTTTGAGAACACTGCGTTTTAAGTAAGGTCTTTAAATCTCCAACGGTGGATACAACACAAACAGGAAGAAGGAAGTTACCTCAGCTGGAAGGCCACTTTTCCCATCTTTTTAGGCCCCATTCTCAATTTTCCAGTTGGTTAACTTCAGACACATGGGATTTTCACAATAAAAATGCATCAAGCACATCAAAGGCAAACCTGCATTAATAGTGCAGTCACATTTCTATTGTGTTATATAATGCTAGTAAAATTAGTAGCTAGACTTGTGCTATTTTGTTCTCATCTTGCTAATTATACCACTGTTTCTAAGATTTTGCACAAAGAATACTAATGAACAGTTTATTTATTTGCAAACAGGTTAATGAGCACACAACTCTTATATGCTGCTCTCCAAATAGTCTATATATTCAATAAATATATTTTAGTCTTCCAATTTATTTCTAATGCCAGCTGTTCTTGTTACCATTCATTACATTTCACAGACAATATATAAAGGCAGGACATGACATTTGCATTCTTTCAAAACAGACCTAGATATTGATTCTTAAAATGTATTTTGCAAATGCAGGCAGACTCCTTGTAACATGACTGTAAAAGGCTGCCCTAATAAAAGCACAGTGTAAAACTATGGGTTTGTTATCACCAAGACACAGTCAAGGGTAATCTGACCAGCTTTTTAGACACGAGAGGAATTTACTACTAATTTTCCATGTCACACTGATTTGTTCTCTGTCCAATTTCATCAAAATAATATTTTCTAACTGCATATGATACCATAACACAAAGTGCCTAGAATCCTGCTTGTCCACAGGACACAGAAAAATGTTTCAGTCTTTCCTAACAGCTCAACTCACTCAAAGCAATAACACTCAAGACCCAAATTCAACACTAACATTATTTTACATTTACAAAAAGAATATTCTAGAAGAACTGTGAAGCAGGAAACAACACAAGATTTTTTTAAAAGCTATAAAAATGGGAAATAAATAAGGTTTATGGACGTCATTAGTTTTTTTCAGTAGCTTAACTACTGATAAATGAAGGTATATGAAGAGACCACAAAAGGGAAAACAAGATAACAAACAAAGGTTTCATGTGCAGACTGGGTCACTCCGTTCTTGTCATTTGTCACTCAGCACTAGCAAATAGCTGTTATGTCCTAAAGTTTGTTTAAAAATAGACCTAAAATTTAGGGCTATATCCTAACAACAAATTACCTCAATGTGGCTTTTTGATTCTTTGATATTGATTCAATTCTATGATCTTTTTGTAGGAAGTGCAAGTGCATGTCAGAGTTCAGGTATGTCAATGTCAACTTGCTTTTTTGCAGTGTTAAAATTGTCATATGGATTGTTCTAAACTGTAGTGAAGACACTGGAAACTGATGAGGATACTTGCTTCTCTGGGCAGCTACCTACCCTCAACAGGCAAGAGATAAACCAAACCCACAGTTTTTAACAGCTGATACCATGCATTGGTGTGATTCTCATCCTCTTGCTTTCCAGCCACTTCAAGAGGCTTGCAGAGAGCTGGAGTCCCTGAAAGGCCCCAGTTCATTTCCAACCTGCAAAGTCTGGCTGTAGTGAGGAGGGAAACCATGAGACTATTTCTTGAAGCAGTCATTTGCCATGTAAGGACAGAAACATAAAGCAGTACGGAGTGTGCAGACCACTCAGCCTCCAAAACAGCTATTACTGAAAAAGCCATTTGTCTTCTGTTTCTCTGCTCGCTCCTCATTTTGTATTCAAGGTCAGTTTAGCAGATGCTCCAGTCCAGGGCTGAGATAACCCAAAGACAGCTTATCACTTCCCAGACTGCTTCCCTGTTTGCTATGAGTGCTGTGCTTCATCACAGACTCTTACCCCTAAAGTTTCTAAAGGATGTGAAAGGTGATGTGATTATTTTTTTAACTAAGTTAAAATTATTTGATGTTATAACACACAGTTTACCCTCTTTTTTATAGGTAAGCATTTTTAGTTGCAACCTATAGGCTACAAAGTTACTTTCAAACATGCTGAGATATTTGTATCTCTCTGCTGCTACAGAATTATCTCATTTCAACAACATTATCTATAAAATTTGAGGTAGCTGAGATTGGCTTTAGGGGAAAGAAAGACTTTCTGCTGCAAGGAACATACCAAGGCTATATTTCACAATATTTCTATATCTTGGTAAATCTCATGCAGAGCTGTAGAAGGTTGCACTGAAGTTATGCGCAACTGATTACTTTTCATTTCAGTGTATTCTTCAATAGGAAAGCTACCGAATTGATGGATTTAAAACTCCTCAAGACAGTTTATATAGCAATTAAGCAAAACAAAAAAAAGACAAAACCCAAAAATATCTTACAGCCTGATCAAGCCTGAAAAGTCAAGTCAAACTTCCTCCATAGTCAAATATTCTGTAACTGTTTAAAGTACAGGAAAATCTGTCATTTTCTATGTATCCCTGACATTTTTCTGCACATTGTAAACATCTCTTCACTTCTACCCCTGGCTGCATATAATCCCAGCTGAGAAAAGTACAGAGGAAACAGGAGCTTGACAGGAGAACCTGGGACAGAAGAAGAAATACATTTCTGAGCCAGCAACACCTGGAGCAGGCACAAGAGCTTCCCTTCCAATTATCTCACTACAAAATTGGATCAAAGTGATAGAGTTAACAATATGTTGAATACCACTGCTCATAAAGATTTACTGCTGATTGTCTTTAAACTTTTTTTTTTTCTTAAATCAATATAGATCACCAAAATCTCATTGTGTTGTATTAAATCAAAATTAACACTTCTCTTCACTTGGAAGCTTATTTCCAAATAATCATTTATGAAATATTACTAGGTAGAAGAGCTGCGAGATGTTTGACAAAATTGTTCCATAACAATTCATAAACCTTGCAACTCATAGCACTGTGCAAGAATCATACTTTTATACAAAAGTATATATTGCAAGAACTGTGTTTACTGCAACAACAATAATAAGCCCTAACGCTAACACATCTGTAGTTTACTCAAGCCCTCTTATATTTCTTAACCTTGTCTCTTGTCCTTGCCAATTGCAGCATGCTTATCCACAGCACTGCCACTTTTCAACAGTATTGTTTCAGAGAAAACAAGGCAGCAACGGGTAGAAGTCTACACTATGGTATCTGTTTTGCGTGCAGCTGGTGAAGACACACCTAATGTAAGTTTAAAGTCACTCATTCAGCACAGTGCAATGTCAGTAGCCTAGAACTCAGTGCTAGCGCAGTATTTACTTCTCAAGTTGTTTTACTGCTTTTGCTGATGTTGTACCTTCACTAAAAGCTGGGGCCAAACATTTCTGCCATCTGCACTGTAAATCCTTTAGTGCAGTGCAGCTCAAAAAAGATCTGAGAATTAATCCTATTGCAATTTACCACTTCTTGCCACAGGATGCTTGGAACTTAACTAAGCATTATAGGGCTTTGAGCACAAGAAATGCACCAGCTGCAAATGAACAAACCCTGTTCTTGATGGACATAGAATGATTCCTAGAAAGGTTTCTAAAAGTATACAACTAAAGTTTGGCAGATGATTTTAGTAGAAGTGACAGGTAATTGTGGTTCATACTACTGAACTATGTAGCTATGTCTGAGCTAGTTTTAAAGTTAGTTCACAGATGTCTACGCAAGGTGTAAGCATAAGATAGACCTGCTGTCAGAACTCAGAATGTAACATTCAAAACAGAAACAACATAGGTTTTTAATAACCCAGTCACTACCTTACCCATATGCAACAAAGTATCCATAAGCTTTTCATTACCATACACAGTACTATTTAACTTCAGACACCGATCAATTGCTCTCTTACCTCACCATTTCTGGTTGAATAGTTTCATGGTCCCACCTTAATTCATTTATACAAAAGTTAAGTACTGAATCTAGTTAGAGTTTTGGCATTGCCTTGAGCTTGCAAAACTCTGCATTGCCTCACAATCACTTACATGCAAATATACAAGAATATCTAAAGTGCAGGAAATGGATTTATACTGCAGTTCTTACCAGATCCATACTCATTCCACAGCTGATGAGATATTTTTCAGGAATTATATATTATTCACAGAAGAGAAAATACCTGCTTCCTTGGCTGTAGGGCCAAGGAAGTGCCTTGCTTTAACTTTTGTACAGCACATTTAAGAAATCTTAAAATCTTTCAAAGCAAGTAAAGCTGGGGGGGGTGGGGTGGTGGAATAAATAAACAATGCATTTGTAAGGTATGTTTCTGTTACACTCTAATTTTACGTAATCATTATAGGTTTTGGTTTCCTATTTCCTGTATGAAAAACCTGCCTTTCAGTAAAACTGCTAATATTCAATTGACTCATTTTTATGTAGTGTTTAAAAAGCTTTTTAAAAATATCCAGCTGTTTCTCCCAAACGAATAAAGATCTCCTGTATTAAAAAATAAAAAGTGTGCAGTGAGCAGCATTTTACCCTTCCTGGCCAATAAAAACACATTGATCATTTCTGCTTTTCTTCAGATGGCAAAACTCCACACTAGGTCTCGCTGTCAATAGCTTAAAAAAAGTACCAAGTAGTGGATGAAAAGGCAGAATAAATCACTGCCTTCTTGCATTGGCAACTCAGAAATGGTGCTAAAACAACGGCAGAGTCATTTGGGTAGCTCATGCAAGGCTGCTCCTGGGTTCTTTGATAGACATAAACTGCTTGTAGCAGTGTCTGCACAAATAATCATTTTTCTAACCAATGTATGGAGGTGTTTATTTGGAGTATAGTTAGTGAATCTGTCAAAAAGAAACCATTATCAGGTGCTGTATTTTCCAAATGTTTTCAATTCAACATTGTTTATGCTAGGTAATTGAATTGATGAGTAAAAAAAAACCATTTTTTTTTCCTTAAAACTTCCCATTATAATTATTGCAACCATTCACAGAAATCGTCAATTTGAAAATTGGTCATTCATTAGCTGAAAAATCACTGTATAGCTCCATGGTCCTTACAGGCTTTTTTCAAATTTACATGTAGTTGGGGGTTTGTTTGGAGAACATAGCTAAATAACAATGTCTACTAGCATATGCAAATACACTCTCCTACCTCTGTATCCTAATATTTGACATGTCTATTTGCACTCTAAAGCATAAGCATTGATCCTTAGGGTGCAAGGAAATCAATGCTGCTTTAGCTCTTTTGGCCTCCCCTCTGACTTCCAAGGAGGGTAGAGCAGGCTAGTAGCTTGAAGCATTTAAGTAGATTGTGATCCCCTTAATTTCTTAAGTTTATTAATTTTATCAAAAAAGTTTCACAGAAAATTCACTCAAGTTGGTTCAAGGAAACACAAATTAGACCACAACCAGCACTTTAAAAAAGCCAACAAAACTCAACAACCACCACCCAAAAAATACCAGCAAACCACCAACAGTATGTAGATAGAATTTATGCTGCCCTTTGACAGGCTATTTTATAGCAAAGAGAACTAAATAGAACTTTTAACTATGTCTGGGTTTTAGAACACTCATGTTGGTAGACACTGCTGAGGAAATTCAGAAGATTCCCATGTGCCCTGGGAAAGGTGGTGTCCAACAGACCTCTCCCATCACAGTATTGAAGAGCCAGGATCTGAATTCACTTTATCAGGAATAGCTATGACTCTAAACTGAATTTGGTCCTGAGTATTTTTTCAGACTCAGGTAATAGAAATTAAATCACTTTCACACTCATGATAAATGTTTGAATTATCAGAAGAAAACATACTGAGAAGCTAGTTCATGAAAACAATTAAAGAGAGACTTTGGAAAACATTTTTATCTTTCTAAGTATCCATATACTTACCACTAAATACCACATCTCCAAGATACTAACAGCCTCCGTTTAATAAAATTAACATAAGGGAGAAGAAATTAATTGATAACCTCTGTCCATAAGTTAAAGTAAAGAGAGAGGTGTCATTTCTTATGTACCTGAAACACTTGTATTTTCTTCCAGAGAATTTTGAGCACAGTAACGAAGTATTTAATCTTATTTTGTCCATGAATAGCATTGGCGTGTAAGGGCAGATAATGGGTTGGGAGAGTGGTCGTCGAACAATAGCAATACATCTAAAAAAGAAATGTTACTTCTAAACCAGCCATTTTAATACTACCTGATAAAAAAGTTGAAGTAAAGGCTAAAAGAAGGCATTATTATATTTTTCTCACTGAGGCATAAAATGGTTGCATGCACAACTCTGTGGAAGTAGTGGCATTCATGAATTATCCAACATTCTAGAATAGCTCTGTAACTAATATAATGTTACAGGAGTTAAGTATGTGATACTGATAGTCTTTTTACTAATTCAACATCTTCATATTAATCTATGACAAGAAATAGTTTTCATTTCTTAATTCTGACATGTTAAAAACAAACAAAAAGGTGAAAGATTGTCAGAACTTCACACACAGATTACTTGTCACTAGTAGGTAAATTTCCTCCAAATTATCATACCACTTTCACAGGTGTCCTGAATACACTGTGAAAAAGCAGGTGGCATCTAAGGTAGCTTCATTTGGAATGTCTTTTTAAAGAGCTGACCATTTTGAAATAAAACTAGACATGCATTTATTCTAATATTACATCAGCTTCAACATATTAAGAATACATTTCAAAAGTTAAATCCTTCCTAACTACTCAGTATGGACTTTGTAAAATCGGTATAGGGCACAGAAGTACATTTTTTTCTGAAAGAGGAAATTTTTCTCAACATTTGTATGTGAAAAGTATGCTATATTTTCAAGTAACTGATTAGCTGTGAGGCACATAATCCCTAAGACAGAGAAAACTGGGATAACTTTCAAAAACTATCAGTCATGCTTCACACATTTTTTTTTCCATTAATCTGAAAGTTAAAGCAAACTAAACTGCTGTATTTAATGAAATGCAAAAACAGTGTGCATAAAGTTACAAAAAAGCATTAGAAAATTGCTCATGTAATAACTTTTTAGTTTTTATAACTGATTCATTGAAATTTTGAAATACAGACTTAACAATTTCTTTCATGTATATTGAAAATGGTTCACACATTTATAGCAACTATGTATTTTATTTTTTTTTTAATAATAGCTCCTCTAGTACTACAAAAACCTAATATAGTCTCAAAAAAGTTGTCATTTTGTCTGTTACACCAGCCACAGAACACAGCTGCATTTTGAGAAGACAGACTAGTAAGAAAAGATAAATATTTTACAGGAAACTTTACTTTGTTGAGGAATAGTTCAAATACATAAGATGGTCTTCAGAGGGATATTAAGGTTTTATTGCCATGAATGTGGAATTATGCTTTCCACAGCTGTCAAAGCCATTAGTTACGGTGAACTTTTCAAATATTTATCCTCAACTGTTTGGGTTTTCAGATACATATGGAAATAGTTTTGGTTGTTTTTTTTTTTAAATAGAGTAGACTGATATTACTGGTTTTATACTTTTCATTTTTGAAATATAAACTTTTTATCAACACAGAATCACAGAATAATTTCTGTTAGAAGGGAGTCCACAGGTCATCCCTTGCTCAAGTTACCCAAGGATTTATCCTATGAAGTCTTGAACATCTCTAACAATGAAAGTTCCAAAACTCTGGGCAAACCATTCCAGAATTTAACCACCTTCATTTTTTTCCCTAATATCTAATTGGAATTTCCTTTTTTTCCAACTTATGTCCCTTGTATTAGAAGCAAGTTTAGTAAGACGAAAAAAGTATATTTCCATCAAAAAACAATGACTCATGGGAAGCAGAATATTTCACAGAAATCTGAATTTTGATGAGGTGTTTTTTAAAAATTTAATTAATCCAACAGAGCCTTCCAGTAAAGCCATAACTTTGTTTCAATCAGGTTTTGGATTGGATGTTTCAGTTCTCTGTTTTGGCATGATTTCTCAATAAATACATTTTTTAAAATGTGTTTTTTTTCCAATAGAGCAGAAACAAATTTGGAAGGGTATTTTTTCCTGGAATAGTCTGGTTTGTGTTTGTTTTATTTTTCCAGTTTGAATGGGGAAAATAAAAGAAACACACCCAGCTCTGAGCATGTGGTGCTGTTATTTCTGAAATTAACAATTACGTGATACGAACATGTCCAGAGTACTTTTTACTTCATATGATACTTGTTTCTTTCACGAACTTTCATTCCCTGTGAACACAGGAAAACGGAATGGTACATTTCTTTTGGAGTTTTCAGTAGCTGGCATAAAGCTTGACAATATAAAGAATGCCCAGCATGTAGTCAAAAAGAAGTTTGTACAAACACACGACTCAGTAAAACCACATCAGAAAAGCACTGTTTTAAAAACTACAGGCCAGTTTCAGTTTCTATGCAAGATGCTATTTTTCCTTTCCACTGCCACACCGCTGTATTGTTGGTAGCTTAAAGGGAACACTGTTGTGGTTACGATGCACTGAGAGGAAACCAAGCGGGATGCAGTCCCAGTCCTGCAGCGCTACACCCTGTGCTGCCGGATATTGCCGCACTGGCGCAGCCACGCAGCATTCCCCCCACCTATTTTCAGGGTACATTTGGGTCTTACACTGTAGCAAAGACAGAATGTGAATAGCTGAAGGTCTAGAAAAGTCTTTTCTGTGTAAACTGGGATGGATAGTATAGCTTTTGTATGCATTCATTCACAGCCCAGTATTTGGGCACTTTACATCTGGTTAAGAGAGCGCAGACAGGGAGTGGGGCATTGCCTTGTGCCTTCCCCGATTGTGGTATGCTGAGCATCCCTCCCTCTCTGAGAGGAAACAAAATTTGGCCTTCTAGAGTACACACTCAAGTGCATTCTTATAATGTATTCAGAAAGCTTCTGGAGGCCAAGCAAAGCACAGAGGAAAATGCCTAACAATCAGAGAGATTGAAGCACTGGCAGAGACTGGCAAACTCCTAAGGAAAATAAGGACTAGATACAGGTTGGACTTAAACGTCATAGAGGCCTAGAGGGGACAGCATACAGTATGTTGCAACCCAAAAAGCCATGTGGAGCTGCTAACATCAGTTAAAAACTAAAGGGAAAGACAAGATTTATGAGGACAGCGATTAGAGAAAGGCTGACAAGTGCAATACAGTTACAACAAAACACAGCTCTGTACAACGCTTCTGGTGGTGTTGGCATGTTTACTTGAAGGAAAAAGTCGAAGTCACGATATTTTAGCATTAGTTTGTGGAATCCTAATGCAGACTGCAATGCTTAAAATTATGGTTCTATTTCATTATAAGACTGTTACTTGTGAATTTGCCAAACCAGAGTGAAACTTCATGTAGCAGGATCTGTGTCATACTGGATTTTTCTGGAAAGTTTCAATTAAAACATAAAATTCTACATTTCTAAAAATAAGACAAAGGAAGAATACATCATTAAAAGGTACTAGTTTTGCTGAGGAGTTCTAGCACACAATCTGCAGCAAGGGGCTTCAGAGGCTGGAAGACACCGTGGACTGAGGGAACAGGGAATTAAAACTGTCCCTTTTTCAGTTCTGAGTGCTTGTGTTTGCAGTCGGTAGTTTTTACCACGGTAAGAAACGTGGCCATGAATCAAAATACTATCGTTTAGTATACCATTTACATAATTGTTTAGTTACTGCAGTACCAAGGAACACTGGACCCACTGTATTTTGGTACAAAGTTATATTATTTTATACTCTACCCCTAGCTAAAATTAGGAATGCAAATATAGAATTATAATTAGCATGTCATAGAACTCAAACAAATAGTATTAGGTGAAATCATAGGCATTAAAACCAGGTCAAATCCTGCACTTTCACTCTTAATTTTCATGAGGGGCAGACATCTGCAAAACCTAATTCTACCAGTTTCGTTACAAAAAGATTGTATTCCTGTTCATGTTAATAAAATTCTCAAATTATTTTAAAAATGAAACTGCAGATATTTTAGGTACGGTCGTAATTTCACAGGTAGAATTTCTTTCACTCCCTGAACTTCTTTGCCAATACGCATCTCAAAAAAAACCAAAAACTGTATGTCAGTAAAGTTTTTACCTTTTTCTTCCTGAATTCAGTCATGATAAAATATGCTTTTCCCTCTGAAATACTATCTAATATTTCTTCTTACATAGGCAGGAGCTCCTGAATCAATTTAATTCATCACTAAAATTCATAATCCTCAGTAGTTTATGTCAACATGACCAACTGAGATTTAAATTATTAGTTATCATACAATCAAGAACTCAGAAGTGCAGAACTTCAATAAAACAAAGATCCATGAGTTTTCATCTTCTGTTAAGATTACACAACACCTGGGTCAGCAAGTTCAGGCCCCCAGCTCTTAAAAACAATTTCAGACAGTCCTTTTCACAAATAGTTCTTATTGCCAATCAAAATCACCTAGGATATTTTCCCCTTTTATTCCCATTGAAAAATCTATTTTGGGACATTTCCTTTACAGTTAGAAACGTTTTCCAGCCTATGTTTTTTAATGATTTTTATGTGCTATAAATATTCTTAAGCCACCAGTGGCCTTCAACTTAAAGCAGTTGCTCTCCTGCGGTGTTTACCCATGCAATACATTTCTGAGAATCTCAGTCTTTCTGCTGATGCAGGCAAAACGTTTTCTTAGTCCACTCTTAGAAATAAAGTGATACTCTTCCCTTTGGTACCCCGTACTAGACACCTACCTTCAGTTTGATGTCAGCTTTTTTCAGTATAGATAACCAGAATCCTAAATTTCTACTCATACTTCTGAATTCTTTTCAGAATAGTTGCAAATATCAGATCCTAGACTGTTTCCACAGCCATGGTGCTAACCATGTTCCACAATCAATTGGTAAATTTATGACTGCAACAGAAATACTTGCTATTCGCTTTAACTATGCAAGCTTATATTTGGATTGTTGAACTTCATAACATTTCCGTTATTATATTACTGAAGTTCATGTGCTTCCTCCCGACCTGCTTCTTTTCATGATCAGGTTGCTCCCAATGAGCAATATTCTCATCAGAACTGGATATCAGATTGCTCTGGAAGAAGAGAGCTTCAGAAAACTCTGCCTTTTCTTCCTTTTTTTCATCTATTTCTGTCTCTCATTGTTATTTCCTGAAAAACAGGTAGGGCTTGTCAAACTGTTTGAGCAGACTTGCATGCATAGCTGACTGGATCACACATTTCTCTCATAACTGTGGAACTACAACTAGCTTATCTTTAAACTGTGATACTGATCAGGGTTTTCTTTCCTTCTTCCTTCCCTGTATTTTTTCTCATTATTATTTTGGGCCACATTACACACATTAGCTCATATTTTACATTACACAACACAAGTAGTTATTAACTTGAAGACCAGAAAGTAGCCATAAAACTCTTTTGAGATGAACACTATTTCAGTGGGATTTTTTTTTATGCAAATATTGAAACTGGTGACCAAGCTGAACTAACATTGACAAAAATATTTATTAAATCTTACCTTTTCCCTTCTTTCTTTTTTTTCAAATCACTTGCAAAAATCAGCTCTGCTTTATGAAGAAAACGCAGCTAGACTTTGCTGCTAGTTGTACTGTTGGGCACCTCAATAATTAATGCAAATAATTCAGAAGATATTAACAAATAATTTCTTTTATAACTAATTTGCTGAAAAATAAGTATTATGAAAATATTTTGACTTGAAATAACTGCAAAACTTACTTAAAAGACATAAAATGCAAAAAATGAGCATATTATCACTTTTTTAAGAATGTAATTTTCCAATTTGTTTTTCTTGGATATTAGCATATAAATTACTATTTTGCAATTTATGCTCTGTGAATTGAAGTAAATAAAATAATTAGGTGCAATCTTCAGGTTCACAAGTCAAATTAATAACACTGTTGGTTTAAAATTTAAGTTTATAGGCTGGATTTATTTCTGTTTCATAGTAGTTCTGCCAGTCTCTTTCATGATAAAACCCAGAACTTTGGAAGCAAACCAAAAATGCCATTGTTTGTCTTAGTGGGGATTTTAACATTGTCATAGCCAAAAGCATAGCATGGCAACACACAGTTTGGTTGGTTTTTTGTGTTTTGGGTTTTTTTTAATGGTCCAGAAAGCATTAACATTGGGAAATTCAAACACTAAGACAGCATGTTATCTCCAGATAGGCCTTCTATAGGCAACAACTGAATTATGAAGAACAGAAGAAAGGGAGAGAAATATGTGTGCACAATGCAATCATTTTACCTCCTGGAAGCTCTTTCTCTCAAGTTTTTCTGGTTTTGATTCTTGTCACTTTTTTTTTTTTTTTTTTAATTGTAAAGAGTAAAACATCAAAGCATACCTGTGCATATATTTACTTTTCCAGAACACACAAATCTGCTAAAGATCATCTAAACAAGGATGAGGCAGATGTTGGGAAGGAGACTTGCATGAGGTCACAGAAGTCGCTATTTTTAACAAAACAATGCTGATATGGTCTAATTTAGCAAAAGAGAAACAATGTATTAGTTTAGAATCAGAACATATTAGCTAAGACTACTGAAGGGTCAGATCACAGAGATAAAGGGCTCTGATTCCAAACCTGAAAACACTTATTTTTCATTCTTAGCCACGTTCAAAAGAAACATTTCAGTTCAGTTCATGGAACCTGCAACAATCAATACATATAAGTGCTGGAAGCATCTAGACCTGTCAAATGAATTCATCAATTATAAAAAAAAATGTAATTCTTTAACACTTACAAACACCAGATTTATATCCAAAGGAAAACAAATCTATAAGTTTGCCTAGAGCAAATTACAAGTAGATACACATTTCCCTAATCAATTAGGCATTATGGAACAAAATTAAGAAACTGAACTATAGTTTACCTCTTAAATAACTGTTGCTAAACAAGTTTCATTAATCTTCTGAGCTACTAGTAATCAGTATGACAATTCAACAAAACCAGATAGAATAATTTCCTCTATAAAGGACATCAATATAGCACATATAAATAAAATTTTAAGAGCATTGAAAGGAATTTTAACTAGACATTGTAAACATCATGTACATGGGTTTTGTTTAATCTGTTTTACTACTTCCTGTTCAGCATTTATTCTTTCAACTCCCTCCGTTTCCTAATCCATAAAGATTTGAAATGGGGAGATTTTCAAAACTTGTATTCTGCTTTTTCTTAGAATAGTGGGGTGTTCCCAATGCCCAAATTCAATAGAAAAAATTTACAACAGTAATGAGTGTGATAGAGGGCATTCTAGCAAAGGATTCTATTTTGGATGTGTTTTTTCCTAATGCCCTAAAGTACACACACTAGTTTTGTGTCACAATAATTCTGAACATTAAAAGCAGTAAAGAAATGTTCCAAAAATCATTGCTTACTTATTCAATGGGTCTGTTCCTATTTCCCTTTAAAGTACCTTCTGCCTTACTGAGTATCAAACTAGTTGTTCAGGTCTTTTTAACTCTCGTTAACATTGTTAAGTCATAAACAATTCCCTTGAATAGCAAACTGAATTATGTTCCTTCTCCTCTAGAATCAGAAGTACTATAAACTGATCACTGAGCCAAATTTTGTCCTTACTTACACTGGTGAATCACCAACGTGTGACGCTGATGAAAGAAGTTGGCCTGAATATTTGAACTATACACTGGGACAAGGATAATGACGCTAAAAAGCAAAAGGATGATCAAAACCCACAATGAGTTTGCAAAATAACATGGGACAATGCCAGCATGGCCAACTATTCCATAAATTACCTTCTAAAAGTCCATACGTTCTTCAGCACTGATTCTAAAGATGTATTTAGTATTAATCATCTAACTCTTCCTTTAAACAAGACTAGCTTTGCATTCAGATCATTGCTGGTACAGGGAATTCTGACCGTCCTGCACAAATGCTTAACTTTGAATTGAACTAATCAGCAAAGTTAAGCATATGTGTATCCAGTATTAATATCTGTCAGGAAACATGACTTTTTAGGTTTTTTTTAATACAACAATAAAAGAGAAATAGAGAAAGGCAATTCAAAGCTGCCTCGTTATACTTCCAATTCAGGTGACTGAAAAATTCCACAATATACAAAATTATATCAATTTCCTGGGGATCCAAGTGGAAAAATTCTTAATTGCACTGTTTTCTATTTGTAAACCATCCCAGCTCTAAAATTAAAAACCATAAGGGTTCTATCCTCCCTTCTTTCTAATGAAGCACAGAAAAGAAAAACCAAACTTTTTTGTCCTCTTGCTATAATATAAATTTCTAATATTTTTACTTTGAAAAGTTAGACTGATAAAAAGCAAATGAAGCTAATATGGCATTCAGCAACTTTTCAAATTCAAGTTTCACCATTGAAGCAATTCATATCATCAACAATATGAATATTAAGTGTAACAAATACGCTGTTTTGAACTGGAAGGTATTTTTTGATGGATATTTGTAATTTATTTTATGGAAGCCTTCATTTTCATAAGAGTGTTGTTCTACCAAGATGTTTCTGCTTTGCTATATGCCATATTAGCATTACTACAGTGTTGTAACTGCCTATAAGTGTTTTAAAATATATGTAATTCTTAGATAAAATATCACAATGTTGCCACGTAACAGGAAAAAGTTTTATTGAGCACAAGACCCTAGGTTCATCTTTACCTTTTTTTAGACTAGTCATAATGCATTCCAAATGCCAAGATCTAATGTTATAAGCTATGTTATGTTATCAGCTGACACAGTCTGTCATTGATAGTCAGCTGGAACAAAATAGTAAATGAAAATAATAATTTGTAGCCAATATGGAAGAATTAAAAACTGCACTGCATAAGACCATAGCTGGGAGAATGTTCATGTATTTGTACAATTAAATATTGTTTAAATTTACTCACTCTCTGCTCAGTAAGGGTAAAAGATCAAACGTGATTACATATACTGAACACCATCAAAACAAGAACCATCTAGCAACTGCAATTTTGTATCATCTTTTCAACCCCATTCCTGCCACATTTCTAAATTCTTCTTTATCCTCTCATAAGTAACTAAATCTTTATGTCCATAAATGTTGAAGACAGAGATTACTACGTCTTTATCCATCTTCACATAAATTATGCATAATTCATACAAACGCCAATAGAAAAAGTTTCTATAATCCATTCTTCAAAGACTAAGAATCATTCTTGTAAAAAAATTTTGATGAGTGGATTTAGTAACTTAAGGCTGAATAATTAGTGACAAGTGTTAACAGCTTATTATAAGACAGAAAGGGTCATGTCTGAAAAATGCACAGTCAGTACTAATTGTAATGACATTGCAGTCCTGTATTGTTGCAGCTCTTAAATTATTGAGGAAAAAATAGTCACTTTTAACTTAATCCTTTTATAGAATGTTCATTAATCAATGCTGAATTTTGCAAGGACTCCAGGTATAAAGCATGAAATAATGACTATTTGTTCCTGATATATTTGGATGAGAAGAATTTTTTTAACACTTTATGTAGAATAGATTTTCTGATCTGATATAATCTGTTAAGCTTTGGGGATCCAGATATGGATCAGTCATCTGGGTTCAAGCAATCAGTCACAAGACTTCACAAATACAAGTGGAAAATAGCATTTTCACCAATATTAACTAAAATATTTGATTATTGTGAGCAGAAAACACGTAAATGCTTTCTGATTATTGTGAGCAGAAAACATTTAAATGCTGCTAAATGAAAAACAAACCAGGTTTTGTGCAACTAGACTAAAAGGAAAACAAAGTCAAACATTTGAGTGAGCATCAGAGAACAGAAATCGTTAAAAAAATACCTAAAAGCATTTCAAGTAATTTTTTAATGAAAAGAAGCATATACAGAACATAAAGATTTTAAAAAGAAAAATGGAATAGCAGTTTGGGGATGCATCTAGAGACATCATTTATCATGGCTTTTTTTTTTTTTTTTTTTTTTTCTCCTTTCTGTTTTCTTTAATACAATGATTTCAAGATGGAGTCTGTGGAGAGGACTTTTTTGGTTTACTGTCTTTTTTCATGTCCTTACAAGTTTTCAGTAACACCTGCAAGGTCTCAGAACAATATTTATATAATTTTCTTCCCCTTAGCAAACAATATTTAATATAAATACATAACACACTAAAGTTTGACTTAATGATAAAATGTTATTTGAACTTTTATTTTTCTTTTAGAGATTGGAATTATGTTTTCTTTTTCCACTCTTCAAAATTTATTTTTCACAGTCAGGACACAACACTCAGCTTCTTCCTGTTGTCAGTGTATAAGAATTCAGCTAATTCTGAGTTGTTCAAACAGGATATAGCAGCTTGTTCCAGGAATGCCTGAGTGTAGCACTGATGGCAATAAAGATGAGGCACTTGCATCAGTAAAGATAGTAGAATCACACTCTCTGGTTTTTGGGCCAGTTGGGGTTTTGTTAATACTGTTCTTCATACTATTCAAAATCCACACTATGCACCATATTAGAATACATTCTCCTATACCGCATTAAATTATCTTGTGTAACATTTTAAATTTATGACTGGGGAAGCATATAGTCAACTAGCATTAAATCAAATACACTTGATCCTATCTAGATCATGTTTACTCTTTCAGATCTGAATTTTAGGTGATGTCAAAAAAAATAGAATTTATTTTAGAGGAATTAGAGGAAGATTGTAGAAGAATTTATCTACAGGCATAGTCATTCTGCCCTATGAAAACATGAAAACAAAATTTCTTTTTAGGTGCCTTTAAACTCTTCTCAGTGTCAAACATCCATATAAAATAATTCAGCTTTTCCATGCAAACATGTCACACTGTGTCCGAATGCCACTGTTGTTATAACCTGCTCTCAAGAATGCTAAAATCTGATTTAGGTCTGTTACTTACCTCATCTTCCTAGCTCAAGACAAGGCATATTTAATGTTATGATATCATTCTTACTGTATCTTACATCGACTAATATTCAATAAAACTATGCCTGAAATATCTGCTTCACACTTACAAAAACCTTGCTTGTGTTTACAGCTGCTATAAACTAACCAAACTTTTCATAACATAGGAGAAATAAAAAAGAAAATTTACATTCCATTATATTTAGCCATTACAGAGGGCTATAGGAATTTTTCACTTGACTTAACAGTCACTTATAAAGTGGAAGAAACAGTGCATCTTTACTGCTGCTGTCAGAAAACTGTAATTAACGCTGGGTGCATTTTCCCAGCGCAGACGCCTGGCTTTGATCTGCTGCACTGACAAAGGCCGAACATATTTTTCTCTGTGTGGAGTGTAACCTCACAGCCTTGTGTGCAGGAGGCCCAGGCAGCTCAGTCAGCTGTTGTACCTGGACTGTAATGACGGGGTGTACTGCTGTGTGGTCTTACCACGTCTTACCTTCAGTTTAGCTAGGAGGAATTCGTGATCTTGCAGTAGTTTTTTAGCCTCATCTTGATTGCTGCCGATTTCTAATAAATTTGGCGTTGATTCAGCCAGCTGAAGCTTCACCCATTTTCCACACTGTAATAAGTAAACAATTATAGCCTTCAGCAAACACAGGCTTTCCTTCATTGATGCACTCACGCAGACTCTCAGGTCACACGTTCTCCCCATGGTCACAGGAGCACAGGGACCCTCCCCATGGTCACAGGAGCACATGGACCCACAAACATGTATTCAATTGCGGAGTGAAGACACAGAGAATATAGCAAACTTTTTGAAACAGGTATCAAAATACCAGATTCTAGTCTTATCCAGTAGGTACTGCGTTTTTGGTTTTGCCTGTGAAGAGTAATGAGGATGAGCTGAAAAGGTTTCTCCAGCTCCTCTCCCCCTTCAGCTGAAGATTGCACAGATGGCTAAGGAAGCTGGGGGGTGGGTGGGAGGTACAAGTATGTTACAGCAGATGCAAAAACCATAACCTCAAATCTTATTTCCACCACACAGATCCAACATACCTCTATACTGAATATATATATAGAGAGAGATTGCACAGCTAGCAGCAGGGACAGCTAACAGCCTTTGGAATAGGAACCCAAGCAGCTATCTCCCATTGAGCCCTGGAGGGTACCCAAGGAAAGGAATCTTGACAGCAACCCAAAGCACAGTTAATTTGTTTCTCACTGTGTTGCAGAACTGCTGGCCTGAGAAGCGTGACTCGGAGAGGATGGTGATAAGGAATGGAGCAGTGATGTCACTGGAGGCTAGCATCACTCCCACGGCACACAGGGGAAAAATAAATGTCTTCACCCTGGACTTAAGTCTCCTTGCAACAAAATTACACCTGTGCAGCAGTACAGTCCTCCAGGGAAGGGTGAGTACTGATAGGAGGAAACCTTCCCACCTGCACAACTGAGCTAACCCCATCCCGCATAACTGCCCTGATTCGGTGACAGCCGGACTCATTATCACCTTATTCTGCATTACAAACTAGTGGCTGAGGCTACTGTGATTTCCAAGTTGCCTGGAGAATGAAGAATCAAACTGCTAATAAATTCCAGCTGGGATTCGTCATCCAGCTTTACTCCCTGTGCCAAGTTTTGTGCAAACCGTAGGTGTGGGTTGCAGCTCTCAGAACAGGCCTTCAGGCAGCTATATACACATGAGGGCTTCCACTACGACACATGGGAATATGAATTCACAGCTTTCAAAAATAACCACTCGTTATCAGGTTTAGGGTTTTTTTTTCCCCCCAGCAAACACTTCAAAAAAAGACATGCAATCTGCAGTTATGGAGTTGGTAGACTACTAATTATGTAAAATTATTGCTAAATACAGTTTAAAAATATCTTGAGGAATCTCAGCTATGATTAAAGGTAACATCATGCTTATTTTCACAGCACTCTGCATTTATCTCTTAGTTTTTAAACAGAGTAAGAGGAACTCCTTGCCTCTAAGAGCCTACATATTTTGGCCAAATTATGTATTCTATTTAAAAACAAAACACAACATAACACAAACAGAAACAAGTATTAACTTCCAAGGAAGCTGTTAGATACTAACTGATTAAATGACCTGGCCTTATCCTTTTATGCTAGCTAACAATTTGCACAGAACATTTAAAAGAAGTGGTAATCACTGAGCAGCAGAAAGCCAAGAACAGACATGCTAGCAGTTGCTGCCTTACCTTAAGTACGGCTATAACAATACTGGTATCCCCAGCCTGGACAGCAACCGAACTGACTGTTGTTGTAGAAAGCTTCTGCTCTGAACTGGCTTCATTTGACATGGTGTTTCAAAATGGGACTTCATATGTTAAAGCAGACTTGAAATGCTCTTGCAAGGTCCGCAGTTCATTTCAGAAAGCAACAGTCTCGCTTAGATTCATTCAGTGAAACGGCTCAGCTAACACTGATTACTCTGCCAAAAGGAAAGAACAGGAGGTTAAAAATAGACAACTCCATTGAGTTTATCATTCTTGAGAGAGATTTGACACACCCCTAGTTTGGTAGCATTAAGGTGCCTGTTCTTTTTTGTCACCATCTGAAGTGTGAAAGGCTTCTTCCATGAACATCACCTGACACTGGCTAACCGAAGGAAAAAATATTCTCAAATTAAAACAGCTAGAAAAAAAAAAAATTACTATTGAGTCTAAACAGACAGACCCCATATTTTGAAGTCTCAAAAAATGCAACTATACAATGTAAGTTTTCAAGTTCTACAAGCAAAATATTTTCTCATTTACTAGTTACTAAATATATTTGCCTAACACAACTCTTCCGCTCAGTCAAAGTATTTAAACAGGATGAACATGTGTATATAAGTCAGATGCTAAATTAAAACAGAATGGGATTTTTAATCCAAAAATATTTAAAAGTACAGTGACCAAAACAACCACAGAAGGAAACCAAATACTTTGTGTGGCTTCTTAAGGAGTGTTTTATTCCTGCCTAAGATTAATTTACTTGCTTTCCAATTTAATCAGATGTTCGTATAGTCTTCATTTTGTTCTAAATGAGCATAAGGAAGATCTCTCTAATACTTTTTTAAACTCCACTTAAGTTTTTAATTCAGTGCAGGGAAATTTAAGACACACTTAAATCACAGTATTGGTTTGGCATATTAATTCTATTGCCAGAAGCCCAGAACATGCCACAAGTAGCCTACAGTAGGAGACAGCAGCTGTTAAATTTCCTTCCACAGAACAGCTGAGAAAGTGACACTGGTGTTTAGGTTTGCAAGTCTCTCTGGAAACACAAATCCACCAAGAAACTACACACATAACTCTCCTCTAAGCATCTGCTCACTTGATTTGTTTAAAAATATGTAACATTTAAATACTTTTTTATACAAAATAGATTTGCTAATTGCAAACTAGGACAGACACACCTGAAATGAAACCATGATCTGGAAGCAAATTCTTAAATATTTTGGACTGGAAGAAAATTAGGGTAGTTCCAGGGAATTTGAACAGATGTGTCAAGGTTTGGGTTTTTTTTTTCATTTGTTTGTTCATTCCTCCCCACCCCAGTTGTTGGTAGATTATTATCTTAATCTGATCCCCATCTTCAAACCACAACTTTCAAATGGGGTATCCAGAAAAGCATTGCAGTGGTTTGTGCTGAAATAAATGGGCTTGGCAAATCAAACCAACAACTTTCCTATCCCTTGTGCCAAAACAGAACCACAAGCTCTCAAGTTGCCAACAAGGGAACAAATATCACATAGTTTTCTGAAACTCCTCATAACACCTGAGAGGCCAGTGGACCCCCTGCCACTGAAACATTATATAGGTATTCATGAGACTCATGTGGGTATTCATGTATTAGGTATGGCAGAACAAAATGTTTGAAATTTAATGGCCACTCAAAAACTGGAGGGTAGAAGTCTGGAGGAAAACCTCAAAACTGAAACAGAAAAGAGGCCTATTTTGGTTTGAATAGAAGATAGATCCATTATACAAAACTTGCTAAATACTCAAGATTTAAAAAAAGACATTCCAGAAGACAAGCAACTTTGGGTTTGTCATGCTGCAGGCAGCACAGAACAAACAGGACTTGACTGCTGGAAAAACTGATTGGGGAAAAAAACCAGTCTGATCTCGTTAGTGCGTTACAAACCAATTTTGGTGCTATGTCAGTGTGCCATTCAGGTTTTGTTCTCTCAAAAGCACATTTTAAGTGTACTTTTTCACAGCACAAGTTGGGCCAATCCATCATCTCATTAAGGTAGCCAGACTTAAGAGCTGTTTTTCACTCAGGTTAAATGAGGAATCATTTTTTGTAGTGCTGACAGCTGGAAATCATGGAAAAACACCACACTCAAGAAGTTGACCATAAACAAGTTTGGCAGCAGCTGAGTCAAGTGATTCAAAATGCCTGATAACAAATGGATGGATATTCTATTTATTTGGCTTATGCTAAGCCTACAAGATAGAGACAGGGAAACATCAGAGTAGCAAGCAGAGAAAAGGTAGAAAGGAATCAGAAAAGATCTTCCAGCATAACTCTGGGAGAAAAAGCCAAGGATTTTGGCATTAGATGATGATCTATTTCAGCTATGCCCAGGGAAACACAATCTAATAAGCGTGCCTCTCTTGGTCTTGTTTACTTACCTATCCGTCATCTGTTCCTCTGCCTGAAGCAAACAAACAAAAATCCTGCTAGAAGCCAGAAACAGGCAGGGTATCTGTGTCAGTAGAAAGAAATATTTTCCCTTTGCTACTGCTATGTGAATGATGAGAGTAAGAATAACAAGAGGAAACGAGCATTCACCAGCTGTCCACAAGAAGCTACGAAACTGAACAGATGAACAAAGGAAACAATCTCAGGGAAAGAGTCAAAAAGATAAAGTCTCTCCAGTGTACATAGTGTCAAGTATTATCTCTAACAACTGTATCTAACAAGGATTTGAGAGGTAAATTCATTTTCAAGATTGAGCATGTCTCACCAGCAGCTTTTTCTCACGTGTGGCAGGGGAAGGGCACTAACCACAGGTGTGACAGTTACACATGGGAAAAGGGCCCATCTTTCTTGAATATAAGTTGCCTTTTGTTCAGAGCTTTGGAGCTGCCAGCACACTACGAAAATGCCTCTGGGAGAGACAAGGTTCACTCCCCACAGCCTCAGAGATGTGAGGTCCTTCACGTTGACTGGTTTGTAAATGTAACAGGTCTTCTTTCCTTCCCTTGTCGCCTGCCTGGGGGGACAAGTGTACACAGCAAGGGAGGGAAGGAAGCATCCCTCACACTGATGGGTATTGTGTGGCTTCAAAACAGGCGCAAAAACACTACTTCCTTCTGGCAGCCCCACCTGAATGAGGAACAAAGAAGTCAGACCTCTCCAGGTCTGTGGCTTCTGCTTTTTGCCAGCTCCTACCACCTCACCTTTTAAGTAAGCACCTTTTTCAGGTATCGTCAGGAATGATGGCATGGGGGCACGAAAGTAAGCAATCTGCAAGTCTCCCTAGGCTCACGAGGAGGGGACTGTGCAGCCACAGAGGTCACAGACAAGGGTGAGGGTTGAGCAGGAGGTAAGTGTTTCTCCTGGGAGAGGTTCCTCTTTACCCCACACTGGTTGAGTGAGTTTCTAGGATGACAAATTGGTTGAAATCCTAACCAAGTTTTGTCATTTCTAAAAACCAAAACCAAGTACAGTAAAAACCATCCAGCTGCTGTAGCAGTCAGGGAGGAAGTCAAGAAACAGATGCCTCCTCCCAGAGGTCAAAAAGTACATGAACATCATGTGGGGAACAGTAACCTGTAATACTGTCTGTTTCTTTACACTTAATTGGAAAGAAGTGTTTCTCGCAGAGGACTGCACTGTGAAGGCTGCCAGAAAACAGAAGGAAACTGAGGCAGACATCACCCTTTTACTTGGGGCCAGAGAGGCAGGACAAGTTGGGGCCAGACACAAACTAACTTCCCAGCACCCAGAGGCAGAGCAAGTCATAGCACAGGCTACCCTGCTGCACTAGCGAGGCTATGAGGTTCGGACACCGGCCACAGCCAAGGCAAGTCTGTCCTCCCACGACCCCTGGACCACTCAGGGGTGAAGGGCAGCCTGGCCTCACTCCCTGCACAACAGTGAGGAGCTTCTGCTGCCAAAGCTACGGAGGCAGGGCAGGAGAGGGAAGGAAACTCTCCCTGCTCCCAAAAGCAAGGTTATTATTAGCTGCAAGAGGGGAGGAAAGGGCCAGCCAGGGTAAATGAGATTAACTTCAGGTAGGTAACGGCTGAAGCATGGGCAGAAGCCCATCAGCTTAGAGTCCACAAGCTTAAGAAAAGGCAGCCGTAAACCAGTCCAGGATCCTGGTGGTTCCCAGAAGGGGGTTGTGCCATCTTTGCCACCACAGGAAAAGGCACTTAAGTCCCAGTAAACGGCTAGGAAACAGCTGTAAAAGAGTTCCCAAGGGATAAAAGTCACCCCCCCTCCCTACCCCCCATCCAGCAAAATACGTCAAGAACGGACCATGGTCCATATTGCCTGGATTATTGTTTGATAGTTCCCAGATTCATTTTAATTTAAAAACATATGAGTATAATGAAGCCTTATAGCTCCTACCTTCCCATTCTTCCTGTGCATCACCCTAACAAAACCCTTCTACTCTTGCTCCTTCATCACCTGTCCTGAAGACACTTTATACTACCCAAGGAAAACAGCATGAAGAGAAAAAGCTACCCAAAAAGCACCATCACACAAAGCAAAGACCAGAAGAAGCAAAGGTATCCCGGTTCATCCCTGTCACACTGAATATGCCTCTGTGAAAGAAAAAGCACAACACTGCTAAAGTGTAAAACCAACCGTGTACTGGAGTTCAAGAAACCAGCAAACAGTTTAACATTGTTAATTCAGTCCAATGGTAAGACTAAAATCACCATTTGCTTGCTTCCAAGGACATTTAAAACATTTTTAAAAAAAACCCATACAGTAAACAGACCCGGGAAGCAATGACAGCTGATACATTTCAGTCCACTGGTCATAAATTTTTCATGTCACACTCTTTCATCCCAAAACATTCTCTTCCCTGTATCCCTCTTTTTGGATCCTAGAGGATTTCCATGAAGTACACATACTGTTTGTATCTAGTACTTGTCAAAATAGTACTAAAATCCCTATTAGTTATTAAAGGATAGAATAGATCCACCAAATTTGACTAGGGCTTACAACCACATCTTATATCACTTCAGCCTCCACTTTTATTTTAAGAAAGCTCATGTAGCCTTTAAATTTAGAACTCCAGCTTCTAAATGTTACATAAACAAAGACTATTCTTTCTAGCATCTGTTGTTTTAAAATGTCTTCCTGTTCTTTACCTGGCTTATACACAGGGTAAAGAGAAATGCCAACACATAGGGACAACTTATGTTTTTATTCACTAGGTATCATGGTACTTGAATTCCTGAAGATTTTGCAGTCACCCCAATTGTTTTCAAATACACAGAAATAATAAACAGAGCTTGGTGGTAACCTGCTCATCTGATCTGCTTTTTTATCTTGTTACCTTAGCACATGACTCAAGATGGGCAGCAGAGCAAACTGAGGTGCTGGGATCCCCACTCCAGAACCCCTGCAGTAAAACAGATTTTTTTGTTCTGGAATGTGTTTAAACATTAGTGCTTTCAGAAGGAACCTCCTTTCCTTATTCAATGTAACACCACGCAACAAATTTACTACTTCAGATTTGTTACTTGCAGATGAGCTTGAGGTGGTTTCATACATCAATAAACTGGAGGAAGAGGACAACAAGCACTTCAGGGAAAGGAAGAGAAAGAGAGGGAGCGAGGAGCACAAGTCCCAGCGATAATTCTGAAGCCATTGGCAGCTCTGACTGATTAACAGATGTACCTCTAAGCCAACTCATCAGAACAGATGTCTCTAAATCCAAACACATTAATTACTTGGTATCATTCTTCTTCACAAGTTTAATTTTATTTCGCTCTCACAGCCAATAAAAAATAGAAGTTGGATTTACAACTTTCCTTAAAGTGACAGCTACAGGAAAGACTGAAAGAAAAAAGTGACCTGATGACTATTCAAGTCTAAACATAATGGAAAAATATAAACAGTGAAAGTTTTAACTGTTGGATGGGGTGAAAAGATTAAAACACAAAATACACAAGTGTGAAGTGCAAAGTGATCACATCTCATTCTCTCTCACGCCCCAGCTGAAAAGACCAGCATATCCTCCTAAATTTACTGAAGAGATGCTGGGGAGACTATCTCCACTTCAGTTTCCTCAGAATCAGCCGGAGAGTGGACTTACCCCATCAGCACCCCCGGGGAAGCTCAACATTTCTGTCTCAGTGGGTGTGTGTCCAAAAGAAACGCCTCACAGCCTGTGGAGATGTAGTCTGATGAATTCAAAAGTGAAGCAGTTTTAACAGCTTCAGGTGGCACACACACTAGTCAGCCCAACTGCAAGCTTGTCAACAGAGAAAACCGTGGCCCAGTGTATTCATCTCTGTCAAGAGAATGAAGAGACATTGGGTAGTTCATTAGCCCATTGCTCAGGCTCCATCAGCAGCAGTAGAAAGAGAACAGTTTATTGCACAAGATTAGCATGTTCCCTCGCCCATGCATGTAAGGAAAGCCAGCAGGACTTTTGTTGCTAAATTCCTTGGGAGCATTTTAAATTCCTTTCTGATGCGGTGTGTTAGCACAGTGGAGTATGCACTCTGCACCAAATATAGATGTGAGACGGGCTACATTTCTCCCTGTAAAGAAGGGAGCTTAAGATGCAGATTGTAATCTACATCTAAGTCTCATGCAGCTGCAAACCAGTCCACTAAGGCAACTACAATGACAGTTTTGTCCCATATCGCTAACTTCTGCACTTAACTTACATTTACAATTTAGCTGTATTAAAAGACCGTTTCTCTAATTATTTTTCAATGTTTATACGTGAATACAGATGTCTATATTAAACTTGTGAAATTAAAACATCAATTAAAAATCACAGAGATTATTCAAAGAGGCAGTTATAGTGGTGTAACTGGGTTCTTAGGACCATGTTTGAAGAGTGAAACATCTCTGTTTAATCTCATCAAAAGTAATCAGCCAGCAGTGATGCAAAAAGATCAGTATGAGTCATTCATTTAACAGGAGACTAATTAAATAGACACAATCTATCAGATTAACCACATCAAAACATTAAAGCCATATTGTTATTGTTTGGAAGAGTTTATTTAAATGGACACAAATTTCAGAAAGCTATATTCAGAACAAATACAGAAGTATGCTACACAGTCACATTTCTAATAGCACGTTACTTTAGACATCTGCTATTGGGGAGGGTTTAACCAGAACAGAAAAATTCAGCAGGGGAGTTGAATTTTGAGTGCTAAAGAACCATGAGGCTTTAAAATCCTTTTCATAAAGTCATTTATCAGCAGGGTTATAAATAGCAGTGCTTTGTTTTGCTTTAAAAAGATAACTCCATCTTGTATAACTGCTACTTGAAGGTTCACACTGCTGAGCATTCCTCTGTGTATTCTGGTCATGCATTTCCCTATTCCAGGTCACGGTACCTCAAAAAGCAAGTACCACATCCTGCTTGTCCCTTTCACATAAGCACCAAATCGTGTGACATACTTAGAAGATGTTAAAAAGCGGGAAGTATTGAACACCCACCCCCACCCAACCATGCTTGTTTGTCTGGAACGGGGTTGTTAAACTGATTTGTGCTTGATGCTGATTCCCCGTGTAACCAGGCTGTGACTACAGGATATGAGGATACTCCGTCACTGTTCCCAGTTTCAGTGACCCTTCACATGGTACAAATGACGGCATGTAACACTTCAGAATTCAAGTCCCACATAAATTTAGGAAGCATCCCCCTCCCCTCAATACTCTTTCAACACTAACTGAAGAGTGGTTAAGAAGGATTTACATGTTTCAGAACCATTGTTTGCCATCCATAGCAAAAACTCCTGCTGCTGTACAGTCACCCGGAACAGGGGTTTGCTCCTTGTTCTGAGCCTGGGTGCTCAAACCTCACCAGATCTGAACGCTGCTGTCTGCAAGAGCAGGTGGTTCAGTGCAATAGGAGAGGTTCAGTGCACAGAGACTTGGTACCCAGACTCGTTATATATAATCACTGTTCTTCATATTGCTTCCAAGTGACACCATGACGACCAAATTGTCTGCATGGCATCATGTACTACAAAACACCACAGTGGGAAGCAGGAGACATTCCTGTGAGACAATCTCTAATGCATGTATGCTTACCCTGGTGAACATCTTTTGGGGAAAAACAGAAGCAAAGTTTTTTTTCTGGTACTCCTTTCTACTGGAGAGGCTTTTCTTGTGGTCTACCATGCAAAGAAGCTCTAGCTTTAGGAACTTGAGTGTAGGCTGGTGAGATTGCATCAATCCTTAGGACAACATCACCTTTCCTATGTCTTTGCTAGTGGTTTTGATGACTTATTCCAGAACCTGAAGAGTTTTCCTCCCTTCCTCTGAGGGGCTGCCACTGGCTCCATAGGTCTTGGTTACTGAAAAGATGTCATCTCTGTCTGCCTTCTGCTGCTGGGGTGGACAAGATAGGAATGAGAGTCTGCAGCTGTTTCCTCGGAGAGCAAATGACAAGAGAAGGGAGCAAATGACAAGAGAAGGGAGAGATTGAAAATTCTCATTTTTATCACACAGGCTCCAGCTTTTGTTTGAAACACCGCTCAGAAAATGACAATACTCTTCCACCCTTATGATGGGCCATTTACCCCTTTACCCATTTCCTGCTCCAGAGGGTCCTCACAGATGGACCTCTACAGTTCCAGAAATGACCCCTTCACACACAGATATGCCAGAAACCAAGCTGTTCTCATGCCTGTTCCCATGAGAGGCACACATAGTCCATGGACCAGGACCATACATAATAGAGAGCTGCATTATCTTGGTGTTCTGCACATTTGACTCACTTGGGCACCAGGGCCTGGTATCACACACAGCATAGGACCTGGGCAAGTGCTGCACAACAGGGAGCTGCTACAGGAAGATTCCTGTCACAGCACAAGGTCCTGAAGGAATTGATTTCGAAAACATAGCAGCCCATGCTGTCAAACCAGAGACAGGTATCGCTTCTCCACACCACTGCCCCCAGTGCTGTAATATCACCAGAAGTCTCCCTTCTCCCCAGAGATACATATAAAAAAAAAAAAAAAATCAGTATCTTTACTTGGCTGTAGTAGGGAAAAACAAGAAGTGGTCTGTCAGCATGTCCTTGTTGGATTTGGCTGCAGATTCCAGGGACAAGGACCCTGGGTCAGCTCTGGAGGGTGCACACTCCTTTGGAGACTCCTTCATTGTCATCCAGGATCTGAAAGCCCACCTTGGCAGTGTGTTCCCATGTGACAGTCTCTTCAGGCTCTTTATACAGGGCATGTGGCTGCCACACTGTGCCTGAGGTGCAATCGCTGTTTCACACCTTCCAGAACACTGCTTTCACTCCCTTGACTTCAACACCTCATTCTTTCTTTCTTGTCCCCAACAGCAGTCATGAAAGAGGCAAACTCTCAGAAGAGCCACTGAACTGTTCTCCTGTCTGCTCCAAGCAGCTTCTGGCTCTTCCACCACACAGATCAATGACCTGCCATCTTGGGACCTCAGGTTTCTCCTCTTGATCAGCAGGAGGCAGAAGACATAGCTCTCATTATGGTAAATTAGTGTAAAATGGGAAAGAGGACATTTTTAAAGAAAGAATTATAAGAAAAAGAAGGAATTCAAAGGAGGAGACAGATGACAAAAGACTGGACAAGATTTTGAACTAGGAGAAGTCTTCACGAATGATGAAGGGGAAGGTGACAGCTGCAATGAATGAGGGACCGACAATCAACAGTAAGTGCACAGGCACACATGGCACGACCTTTTGTAGCAAGAGAACCATGGCAGGGCATTGAAAGAGCTCTGCATGGCTCACGATCTTGCTACCGATACGCCTGTGTTAGGTATAAGCTGAAAGAGCTTGTGGGAAGGGGTTGCACGCATGTTGGTCAAGAACCTAAAGTCGCATTAAGTGTTGGTTCAATTTAAATCACATTTCAATCTGATCTTCCAGATTATTCTAAAGACTAAGCTGTAACAATATAGTGCTCTGAGAGCCTAGTATGCAGTGAACTAACACAGTCAGGAGATCACTTTAAAACTGCAGTACTGGTGTAGAACAAGTCACTAAACCAACCATCTGTGACCTTGCTGTCTGTGTTAGACCTGCCAGGTACAGGTTCTTCCTGCGACCCTTTTAGATACGCATTTACCATAGGCCATCAGCATCAGCGCCGATCACGCAAATAAACCAGTTGCTCAAATGTATCTTTTCCAAGAGTTTTACCTGTCACAGAGCATCAAATAAACATGTCCCGTATCCTTTTGCCAGGACAGCAGTCTTTTCCTGTGAATCATGGAATAATTTATTTTTGACCACTTCTTCCAATTTCTCAAACTGATGCTGAAGTATCAGCCCTCTAGTGCACTCTGCAGTCAGTTGCTTTGATTAAGGATCCCCATTGCTCAATCACCTCCACACTTGAAAATAGGTTTGCCCAGGACAATAATCACCATCTTTGTTTGAAAAAGGACACAAATTGAAGTTTAATGATACAGCAGATACAAGATTTTCTGGTATAATCTCCTGTGATCTTACTCATGGCTTGGAGACAAAAGGCAGGCCAGCACTACAAGCTGACATTGCAGTCAGACACAAAGCTGCACTGGGGACCCTCTGTATGTAATGGAATTGGGGACGGGGAGAGAAAGGATATCAAATCAAGTACAACTGTAAACTTCTTGAATTTTTAAGATTGCACGGAACTTCTTGTTTTGTTTTTAACCTTAACACAATTTCAATATTAGAATGCTTGAGGCAGAGTCCTGTGGGATACGTTCTCAGACATCATATTCATTTGCCTGAATGTTACAGCCTGAGAAAAGTAAGGTGTCCTCACTGGCAACCACAGTGCTGGAGTGCTGAAGTAAAATTCACATAATGCAAAATAACTTTCAAATTATGGTCTTGACTGGTCGCGTTAAAAATACACTGACATTTTTAGAGGCTTACAGAAGATACCATGACATCAGTGGCTGTGCAGCAGGTTTTGCTCCATTCTGCTCCTATCCTCTAATCTGCAAGTGACCGTAAATCAGGGTGTTACTCTTGAGGCATCTCGTCAGGCCCTGAGGTAAAAGGGATGTGTATCAAGTAAATTTTAAATAATAATAATAATAATGCTAGTACATTTGCAAATCCTTAATGTTTCATATTTCCCTATTTTTGCACTTGTTCTTTAAAATCATGCAATATGTTTTACAGTACTTTTCATATGTAAAAAATGTTAAAAATCCTCTTAATTTGCAAAATGGAATATTAGATTTAGGGTTTTTTTCCCCAGTCTTTAGCTAAACCAAGATAAAATTTTAAAAATAAAATATGGAGAAAGTGAAATAGTTTAACTCCGAGATGGAATCCAACATAGGCCATTCCAGAAGAGAGTTGAAAGATTAAAAGCCACATTTCAATGATAAATCCCAGAACTTGGCCTAAATTAATAGAAACTTTTGTGGAGTCCTCTGTCATCCTTCTATTGCATGGAAGTCTGTCCAGAAGGCAGAGACAGATTATGCACCTTGCCAATGCAGCAGGGCCTGCAGTACCTGCATTTGAAAACATGGCTTTCAGTGCTCCAGGCATAAAAATAGCATGCAAGAGTAGTTTGTGGACTGCATAGCTTCCCCCCCTCAATCTGATATTTAGTAAATATTCTGCAGTTAAACCCCTTTCTCTGAGTTACTCTTTCTTGCCATGTTAATATTTCTTCTATTTGCAGGATATTTTGACTAACAGCTTTCAAAGAATGACCTTGATCTTCCCAGACTTCCTTGCAGCCCACCTATTGACACCACGTGATTTTTATAAATATTTTCATCATAAATTAAACTCTTACAAGTCACAAGTTATCACACTTCCTTGGTTTTCCCTCCTTTCTTTTTGCTGACTACTGCTCTTCAGGTCTCACTACTATACGTAGGAAAAACCTGCATCACCTCAGTGTTCTGAGGTGAAAATCATTTGAGCTGTGCTTTTTATATCCTCTGAGTGCGTGCGTGATTTCCATGACTATAACATCTCACCCACTCCCAAATATTAATGAGGTTTCCTTCCCAGAAACCCTGTGAAGCAGGGAATGCAGCTGTCAACCCCTCCCAACACACTTGCAGTAGCTACCATTTCATCCTGAAAGTAATTTTTCTTTGGAAACAATGAAGGAACTCTTTACAGTGTCTGCTGGATCACTTCCAAAATCTTTGACAAAATTGCTAGCAGAGAAGACAGTGTAGTAGTAGACGTGGACATATATCCGATAAGGTCCAGCGGACAAAGCAACACCTTGAGAAGAGGCAACAGCCAACAGCGAATAGCAAAAAAGAACTCCAACAGTTCACATTTCTGTCACCTGCAGAAGCAAATGCCCTGGTTCTGCAGAGGTAATGCACCATGAAACGATGCCCGCAAACGGCAGCTACCTAACAAATTGGCCATATATGATGAGCAGAAATAAAAGCCTTACAAGGCTCATTGAGTGTGTGGCTCACTGTAACCTTTTGATGCTGTTTCAAGCAAAGCATTAATAAAACCCCTGGCTGCAGCTGACATTACTGTGTTACTTTGGATACATTCGTCTCTGGAGGAGGAAGGCCCCGCTCCAAGAGGCAGCAAGTGATATAAAGCAGACAGTGGGCCATCACGTTCACATCGTCACCACAGATATGTGGAGTAGCAGTCAAATGTGTTGAATACATTGTACAATCTTCACCCTGCCGAGACTACCTTGCAGTTATCTATCGTCCAACAGAGGCATGCAGAGCTGCACACAGGGGTTCAGAAACAGAACAGTCTGCACTTCGTACCAGTTTAGAATATGGCTTGTTCCCAAGTCTCTAAAAGTCAGAGTCTCACCACACAATCATATTAAATATCAAGCAACCATGCTGTACACTTGCCTGTGGAAATGGTTAAAACACTAAGAAAGCTACTCTCTTTCCTAGTAGTCTGAAAACCTTAAGAGGAGAATGGAATGTTAAAAGACACTTATCACTTGGCTGAGATTCAAAAAAAAAAAAAAAAAAAAATCCTGGCATGGTACTGAAGAGGAATGTCCTATGGGAGTTCTTCAGCCCACTGAACCTCTGCAGCCTCTGATCCTGTGAGGCATGGGGATCGTAAGCAATCCAGGCATGCCTGAAAAGTCAGGAAGGACAGCGGGGATGTGCTGTCACCCAGCATCTGCAGCTCTTGCTAAGAAAATGAACACGGGAAGCAGAACCCCCAAAACTGAGATGGCAATCTATACACCGCAAACCAAGCATAACACAGTGAACCGTGTTTGAAAATAACCCCACTGAAATTAAGACATCGATTGCCCCTGCCAAAATGGAGAACAGTAGCAAAAAAAAAAAATCAGTTTTGCGAGGCCTCTGTGCATGCTTTGTTCCGATACAAAACATCTCAAGGAACAGGTCTTCCGAGAGGCAGTTCTTACAGCTAAGCTAGGCTTCACTCTCCATTTTATTTTTGTTGTTTATAGGTAATTAGAATTAATGTTGGTATAAGACCTAGGAAAGGGCTCGAAGTTTTTTTAAGGCCCAGCCTGTAAGGATACTGTGTGGGGAATGTTTATATCCACTCAAACAGAGCCAGTGATCCTCAGGACTTCACAGAAGTCTCGGGGCTCTCCTACCTTGGGCTGTCACAGCCTTATTCTGTGCACAACGCACGTCTACACGGAACTGCCCAAGCACCTCACTGCGCGTGTGCCAGGACCCACAGCTGCCACGAGACCTTATCTACTTAAGGTACATGCCACCTTCTGACAGTGACAGTATCGTAGCAGAGTTGACAGAACAAGATTGGGATGCTCAGAAGAGCTAAGTGTGTTTATACGGTCATAAGTGGAACCCAGTTTTAGGTGGCTGTGCAAAGCAGTCATACAGGTCATTGCGGTCACATGCTTTGCTACAGAAGTTTGGGGCTCAATATATATATATATAATATATAATCTGTGGCTCAATCAGACTTCCCAAAGAAATATTATTGCATACTGATATTAAGTACATAAATAGGGATAGTTACATTGGGTATACTCAGACATTTTAAGCACAGATGTATGAGGCTTAATAAATCAATAGGATATTTTACACAGCATACATATAATGTTAATGACATTCCTCCACTTTACATACAAACGCAAAGTGCATTAGAGGTTTCCCAACAGGAGCTTGTATCAGTGGTGTCTGACAGTAATCAATGGCTAGCTGCTTGTGGAACAGCTAAAAGGCTTCCCAATATGTATTTAAAAAATTGTAGAACTATAAAAAAAAAATTTAACAATTTTAGATTACTTTAAGCTTTTAAGCACTTTGCATGCTAGTTACCTGTGCACAAAAAGGTAGTTTTTCCCTGTAGCATTAGGTAGCCACAATACATTTGACGTTTCAACACTGCCATTAAACTGCCAACAAAACAGCATTATTTAAAAACCTGTGGTTTATCTGCAATAAAAATCATGTTACCATTTCTGTTTGTTACTTTACCTGCACAAATTCTTGCTAACACAACCAATTGTTTCCACTTCACCACCTTCTCTTAAGATATTCCAAAACGATAAACTTAAGACCAATTAAAGTTTGCTTTGCTCTTCTTTGTTTATCCAAAGTTTGAAATGTGTAGTCTAGCTCTTTGCTCTCCAGCTTATAAACTGTAAATATCATTAGTATCTGGAAAGTTAACTGAAGTTAAATAAAAAAATCGGCATTTTCACTTTGCTTTTTAATATTTTTCAGCCTACTTCCTTAGCATGTTTAAAATTTTAAGGAAGTATTTTTTTTTTATCCTCTCTATTCAAATGATGAATTCATATCCTGAGTCAGCCTTCCTCTTGTCTCTATATTATATTTGCATAATCTTTGCTGTAATTGAGACCTGTGTAAAATGAAGTCAACTCTGACAGGAAAACTGTTGCCTTAATTTTCATTGCTATTTTAAGCTTAAGTGTACCATTACTGCTTTACATATACTAAATACTTTTCAATATATCCTGGCTCTATATGTTCTTGTATTAGCTTAACTAATGTTTTCCAGTCACACAAGCATCTTTTTTTATTTTGAAACATTTCAAATACATCCAAACACGGCTAAACAGGAACTTAGAAATACTTGTTACTGATTTCATTACCATGGAACAGGTTTGAGCCCATCACTTACAAGTCATTAGCCAAAATATATTTAGGACCATAATAACTACTATCTTTACAGTCACTCCTTATTCTATTGTTATCTTCCCATCTTACATGTAGCACTGTATCCCTCATTGCAGGTGATTTATGTTAAAAAACCAACAACCACCACCAATGTATTTGCACCTTCTGGAACTCCACTGTTTGAAATGTTTTTGCTATCAAAAAGCACAGAGCAAGAACCACAGGTAGAGCCATCACTACTGCTTGCACAGACAACTAACAACAGATTACTTGAGCAATTTTGCCTTTTAGCATGTCTCTATTTGACCTTGTACGCTCTTAATGGCTATACGTTTCTAAAGGTTCAGTAGCAAGTACAACCACACATGATAGATTAACTAAGACCAGCACAAAAATCTCACTGTTTGTTACATTCAAGAGCATTCTTCACAGATATGTTTATTCCATTCTTTCAGTAAGACAAGAAGTCTCAGCATTCATAGGAACGGCTCAGAAATATCTGGCAGACTCACACAACATGACCTAGAAAACTACTTAACCATCGTTCCTGATACATAGAAAATGGGCAAAGTGCAAAGTGCTGATATGGGGCACCTTTTACCAGCTACCAGCTTTCCCTAAAGGCAAGGAATTGCACAGAGGAAGGGAACAGAGCTACAGAAAAAGCTGGCATAGCCCAAGGGGTTATATCACAGACTGAGACAATAGGGTGACAGTCTGAATTCACTGGCCTCTAGGAATGCCGAACAACAGCTAAGAACAGCCTCAAGATTGGACTTCATATACTGAGCCAAAATTAACGTCAGGGTTATTAGGGTGAACGGTCATCAGTTCCAAGTTGTGCATGCAGCTGTCACACGAGTGAGTTAGGACCTTCTGATGCTGCTCTGGTTTTGCATACATTATGGAGCCCCTAAACAGAATAAAAATAGAATAAAAAATAAAATAAACCCTGCAAATAATCTTAAGTGTTTGTAATACATGCTTACTGTAAACTAACATTTTAATGGTATTTAATACTGCAGACCATTATTTACTGTAAATGGAATATCTACAAACAAATGCTGCAGAATTGGAGATGCAGTGCCCATTAAGGACTACCCTCTTAAATTTACTTTTGTGTTTGCATGTTTGCACTTTGTATTAAATATACATACATTTTTCATGTTTGGGTTCTTTCTAAATAAATTTCTCTCATCCAAATACTAGCCACAGCAACAGCAGCACTCTCAAATGTAAATGAACAACTATATTAAATTTTAAAAGAGTATATTAAAAAAGTCTCCTTATAAATTAAGGTCTGTGAAACTTCAGTTAGTTTTAAACCAATATTAACATAATATTGTACCATTGCACCAAATGCATCAAAAAATAATTGGATTTCTTCTGCCAAAATATCCTGAGAAGAAAAATACCTTTATCACTGAAGTTACAGATAAGCCGTTAATTTTGAATTACTATTTTTAATAGAGAAATTGCTTTTTTTGACACATTACTTTCCTCTGAAGAAACCATGGAAAAACTGAGGCAAATAAGTAAATATAATATTTGAATGACAGATCCATCAAGAAAACCTGAAGAGTAGTAACAATGCCAACAGGAAGAAATCATTATCTTTACTGTGAACAAAATATAGCATGGTAACAACATAAGGTACTTAGATCTACAGTTGTTTGCTTCACACAGTACTCTAAAAGCTCAGATACCACACCATCTTCCAGTAAATATTAAACTTATCTAGATTAAATCCTGAAGAATAAGAAGTTAAGCAAGTTATGCACACAGATGATTTTGTTTCAATGCAATTCCCTTCTCAATAAATCTCATTTTATTACTAATCTCATGGTTTAAAGTTGTTTATGAACCTCATGTTAATTTTTCATTAGATGAAAAGCTTTAACCTCAGAGATACTACCATGGATATTGCTATTATTCAAGAATCCCCATTCAAAGGGAAACAAAATTTATAAATAAAGGACAAGAGAGGTGTACCAGACTTACAGGGAGAGAAAACCATTATTAATGTAACACTGACTTATGCACATACTATCTTACTTTTGTGTAAGCACTGCTATCAAGGTAACAAAAAATAACACAGACTCGGACTCCTATAACAACAGTTCAAGAGCAGTTCCCCTTATAGCTGCAGTGTTTTAAAGAACATTTCATAAAAATGATACAGATTTTGTAAATATGTTGGGAGAGTGACGATTTTTAGTACCATTTATCCCAAAAATGTAACACAAATGACATTTGGGAAACACAGACCAGGATCTATTCATATTAGATTTTTAAAAGATGATTTTTATTAAGCACAAACAGCTTTTAATACATTATCAATACAAATAGGAAAACATTTGTTTAATGAATTTGATATATCAAAGATTTGATGGGCAGGTTGCATACTGGCACAATAAAAATGATCTTTTTTAAAAAAAGTATTTCAAATTAAAATTATAGGGTCACCACTGTCTACACTGCAGGAACTTTACCTACAGTTCTAAAAGTACTACATCAACTGGGCATAGGGGGAAGCAAAGAACTAGTTTCGTAATATGGAACTCCTAACACTTTTATAAGCACCATTCAAAGCTTGCATCAGCTGTTTAACTAAGAAGCAGCTGACAGGTCAGGTAAAGCTTTACAGCAAATTTCAGTGCAAAGTTTACAGTTCCTCTTCATAAGATACTTTGAATCTATGGTTTCATAGCATGTTAAATAATTATGGCTTGATAGATGTACAGTGTTAAGATGCTGAGAACATTTACTTTGAGAAAAGATGAGACTTATAACAGCTGTGAAATGCATTTTAATATATTATGCCAAATTCTGTAATATGCGAACAACATGCTGGATTACAAACTGAAGTCCTATTATGAATTCATAGACAAGGGTCAGTATTAGCTCTCTGGGGTAGTGGCTTCTGGTTGTCTCAGTTGCTGCTTTTTCAGGCTAACTAGCTTCATCTTCTCTCTAATGTGTTCTGCTGCAGAAGCCATATCGCTTGGGCTCCCAAAGTACTGTTCAGACCTAAAAAAAAAACAAACCCCACAAAAAGTTATCAGCAAGAAGTAAGACAGTATGTGAATATACATGTGAATGGGCACTAGAAAACACAAAGCAGGTAAGAAAAATAGGCACTTTTTCCCTCTTGACATTTAGACGCCACCTTTTAAAGGCTTTGGAGACTCAGTGATGGGACTTGACAGCAGATCTTGATGAAACTATTACAAATACTACATGACACTTATACCCAAAAGATTCTCTCAACAGAAGGGTGACAGCAGTGAGGCACTAGAACAGGTTGCCCAGAGAACCTGTGGATGCCCCATCCCTGAAGTGTTCAAGGCCAAGTTAGATGGGGTTTGAGCAACCTGGTCTAGTGGAAGGTGTCCCTGCCCATGGCAGGGGGGTGGAGCTAGGTGATCTTTAAGGTCCCTTCCAGCCCAAACCATTCTATGGTTCTAACAGCAGTGCAGTGTTCTATAAGTGCAGCTAGATACCTCCTAACGCTGTTTTTTACCTCCCTTCTCTGGCTACCCCCCAAGTCAGTCTGGCAGTTTTGAGTACCACGACAATCAAGGAAACCTGTCTACAGATGAATTCTGAGGCTATACAATTGCTGCATTATTGAAGGACTCTGAAATCAGCCACATGCTGTTGAATTATGTCATCTATCCCTCAAACTGAAAAGAACACATGGTTATCTAAGTTGATTTCTCTCATTCAAATACAACAGAAGGACAGCTGAAATGTTAGGGAAACCACTAACCAAGCTGTCAGCAAAAGGAGATGAACAGAGTAAGTGTTTCAGAAGATTAGGTATTAAATCTAATTACAAAGCACAGAGGTTGAAGACTTTGGAAATGGTGGTAGGACAAAGGACTTTGGAGAGAGTACGGGGGCAGGCGTAAGCAGACAGAAAAGGTTACTTCACTCAGTAGACTAGTTTGACTAGGGAACTCCAGAGACTACTGATTGCACAAGTGTGCACAGCATCACACTATAGGCAGATGTCTCTCCTGATGCAGATTAGAAGCCAGGAGCAGAACAGGGAGCAATGATCTGGACTTCAAGAAGATACTGACAAAAGTCCAAAGCGGTGAAGATGCTGACAAAGATGCTCTCCTAGCATTTTATGACATTCTGTGTGTTCCTACATTTCATGAACTACTTGTATTAATGAGTGTGCAAACTGTTAAATGCTTCAAAAATAGGATGCCTAAGGAAGACGAGCATGGGATCCTGGGATTTAGGACAACTAAGATCCCATCTTTGAGAAGGGGGACATGCAGAACTCTGCTGAAATGCCAGAGGGGTCAGAAAAAATGTTCAGTATTCAGTCAGTCAGGTGTACATACACCTATAGCTGCAGGAGCCTTGTGTTAGAACTCAAATCTCAAAGTGTGGCATTTTCTTTCATGAGGAGTTTCCCCAGGTTCTGTTTGTTTTTACTTTAATAGTCTATGTGCAAATTACATCCATTTTAAGAATAAATAACAGTTGCTACTTTCACCAGGTCACTAAAATCTGCTATACAAAAGTTATACCAAAATACTTCAACAAACATAAGACACTTCTTGGTGGTGTTTTGTTTTGGTTTTGGTTCCATTCCCTCCCCCCTCCTCACAGCTATAAATTACTGCACTATTTTCAAATACACTACTGAAAGGGTGGTAAAAATCACTACCATTTCAGGCCTGGGACCATCTTCGTGGGTAGCACTCCTCAATGGAGGAAATTATATTGCATAGGGAACACGATATTTTGGAAATAAAATGACAGGAAATCAATTTTCATTACCAACTTCCCGTAACCCTATTTCTCAGATCGACTTCAGGTAACCCATAACGCAGTTGCCTGATACTATCTCATAAGGTTTCAGCATCTAATGCAAAATATTGATTTCAGATCTCATTCATTATGGTGCAGCATCCTACACACCCAGAGACTAGTTCCAAGGCTTGGTAATACTCAGGCAGAAGAAATTCACTACAAGCTCAACATCACAACGGACAAGCGTATTTTACTGATCACAGAGAACTGAGTTTTATCATGGCTGAGATTCTGAATTCAATTTGATTTTGTAGCTCAAGACAGCCACCAATTTTAAATTAGTATGAAGAGCTCATGAGGGAAGTAGTTGTATTTGCTGAATAAATCAAATGTAAATTTAACTTCAATGCACTGCTTTAAGACTTCAGATAGATGGAATTGTGAATAAATTAATAAAAATACCACAATTCTAATCTGGTATCTTTTTTCAGAAAAAAAGAGACTGGGACTGGTCATTCTTCTGTTACTTCTACATACTTTGATGATGTAAACTGCATAAATCTAATAATTACTGAATGTGAAAAAGTCAATACTTTGAAAAAGTTGACACGTTGCCTTTGGAAAGTTTTAAATTGGACCTGCCTGCTTTCTGTGAAAAGATGGGAAATAATTTTTAATAAGTATTAGTGCGCTGCCTTTTTAATTCCAGCAATAAGCATTCAGGATTCTTCTGCATATGAGACTATTATGAAAATTTACCAAAAAGCATATTCAGAAGGGATTAGAAACATATTTTGCATACCCATCAGGATAAACTACAGGCACTGTTAGTCTGTCCAACAGTGATTTCCCAACTGCTTCAATTTCATCGAATTGCTCCATTTCATTAAAAGCTTCAGGCTGCTCTGGACATTCTTGCAAAATCTGTTTTAAAAAAATAATAATGAAATGCAGAATGAAGTACACAAAGGACAGCACGTAGTTTAAGTGCCATTAACTGGCAGAGCAAATGCTCCTTCAGCATCTTCACTGACACATTTATATGATATCAATTGAAATCTTCATATAATTCAAGAACAGAAAATAATGATTTAGCTACATTAAGATAGTTCCAGGATAGCACTGTTCTGTACTAGAACATTTTACATTACTTCTGAGAGGGAACAAAAAAGGAAAAATTGTCTTGCTTGAAAATATTCCAGCAACAAATATAAAATGCAAAAAATAGTAATCTGCAGCATTAAACATACAAGATAGTCATATAAAATAGAAGAAAAATGGATAACTAAGGGTCCCTTAAAGGCAGTTTCAAAACTAAAATTCACATCTGGAATAGAACAGGTGGAATTAAAAGAGTCTGAACACAAGTGTTTCCAGACAGGATTGAGACCCGATATTACTACTTAGTTCTGCACTTCCTACTCCTTCTCCCTCTGCTACTTCTTACTTTTTTCCAAAGCAGCATGAATATTATCAGCATATTTTTCTCACAGAAGCATTAGTATGTCACAAAAGTGCTAGGAGAATTATGTTTTTGAGTAAGAACATTTGTCAGCCATCCATTTACATTTTTAAACTTACGATTGCCTACAAACACAGCAATTAACTGTTGCAATAATGTAACAATGCTCATAATAGGGACTGTGAATCAACTCTTTGGAGTTTATGAACCACTGAATTCCAGTTTGGTACCAGGTAAAACTTTTTTCAGCCATCTCCGGCAGCATAGATGATATATGTCTGTTTTTGTGAACTTCCATCAATGCCTAATGCCACTCGCCTTTTCAGCACTTGAATGAAATGCAACAGCCGTTTCCAGCCTGTGTACTCTTTCTTCAGAGGTTATTGTAAACTGTTTCCACACTCTGTTCAGTCTTGGAAGCGTGTCCCCTGAGGACCTTGATGTGCATCGCAGGGACTGGCACAAGACAACCGTTGCCTGCAGTAACTGTCTCCCGTAATCGTAAGTACTCTAAAAGTTAGAGGGGATAGGAAAGAAAGTATATGTAAAAGCTCCACATTTAACTCAGGAGCTAGTTAAGATCTTAACTCCAGAGGCCTCCTCAATTTAGGTTCACAAAATATTTTAACTAATCTGGTCTACCAGAAAACACTGAAGTATGAATAAAATCGTAGTGACCAAACGGTGCTTTTGGTCTTTAATTAAAAAAACCAAACAAACCAGCATCCCCTGTTGTCTAGTGTCCACACTGGCAAAAGAACAGAGCTTCCTGAAAATGTCAAATAGCTGCATGGATCTTACACAGGATACTTGATATCTACTGCCACTATGACTGTCTCCCTGACTTCACTGTCATCATGTTTGTGGTCACCCAGCATTCAGGTGCTTTATGTACATCATTGTAACAGCAAGCTATCCTGTTTAATTCATCAAAAGAGAAAATCAGTTCCGTGTAACAGATGCAATCTGAAAACGTCACATCCATTAATTGGCAAGTTTGAATTAGAGATTCCTAAAAGCAGTATACATCTGAAAAAGCACCTGAACAAGGCCCAGCTTGTACACTTTCTGTTCTTAGGTGAAACACTTTCACATGTACCTGCCATCTGTTCACATATTCAAGATTTGCAAACAGGTGTGCAAACGTGCCCTATGGCTTCAGTGAATTTCAATAGGTTCTTGTACAGCAGGATTCATTAGCTGGCTGCTACAGTCAAGAATTAAAGCTGCCAAGTTCTGCTCAACCACTGACTCTGCTAATGCTAAAACTCCTTGTACGGGCAGGACCATGACACACCAACAATCAAGTCTATCTAGAAAACCAGCAGAAAGACAGGCTCTGTTTCATGAAGTATAGCACAAAATAGACTGAAACCAAGTGGCTCATCCATATTGCAGTATTTTACTGCAGTCCTTTAAAAGTCATTATTTTGAAACATGTTTGAAGCATTACTTCATATGTTTGAAATACATGCCTTTAAGAAATTCTATGTGAACTTTATGTTTTGTGGCTTGCATTGCTTATGTGAAGCAGGTAAACTAAGGTAGGAAACTGCACCATAACTATCGTTGCTGGAACTTCAAAATCTCATTAGGCTTCTCTCACCCATTCCAGCAATCATGATTTCTTCATCCAAACATTGAGGCAGACCATTAAGACTAGTAACAGCTGTTCCATGACTGTCCATAAAGGTACCAATTCCTATTTAGATCTTCTGAAACTGTATAAAACATATTGCTAAAAAGTCAATTCATTTCACCTGTGCAACATCAACAAATTTTCGATGTTTCTCAAGTAAAACTTTTGTTTCTTGAGCATCATCTCCCAATCGGATGTGTGTCTTCAGCAGAGCATCCAACAGTTCACTTAACCATTCTACTGCCTTAAAAACAAAAGATAATATGAACTAGTAAACTAAAAAGAAATTGATCCAGAAAGGTGAAGTAACTTCAGTACTAGTATATACTTTTGATAAGGAAAAAAGTTAAAACATATCACAAACTAGTAGATCACGCAGGCATTCACCAAATATACTATTTTCAGTCATTGCTATATCCTTTATTCTCACTGTACATATTCACTAAATAAAACCACATTTGGAAGTGACAAAAATACTGTACAACTATCAAACCCCATAAATTTAACCAATGGACTACAAAGACCAGAATGATGAAGTTCTGTAAGCATTTCCATACCTGAGCAGCATCCTCTTCACATTTAAATAACTGTACCATCTGAAGCATCTTCAGTCGCCGCACATCCACCATATCCTCACACCTTAAACAGTAGCACAGAAAGATTCACCAACACGTGTACAGCAGACAAAACAAATACACTTTGATTTTGACAACAATGTTTTCAGTGAGCATTAAGATGCAAGTGTTCATGGAAAGGTGATTAAAGCATTTTTGTACTGCTTAGCTTGGCTGAAATATATAATGCCTCACATAACAGTAAGAAACATGCAATAAATAGAACTGAGCACTACAACCCACTGAAATCGTGATCCTCAAGACTCCCGGTATTGCTAAGGCACAGACAGTAATACCAGAAGTAGCTACAAGGCCTTCCAGCACCACTGCAGGTTCCTTACCTTGCTGCACTGGTAGGATTTGCCACACAGAGGCTTACACGGCTAAGACAGACTTTATCCTACTGAAGTCTAGATGAAAGCTGGCTTTAACCTGGCCTAATTCCGAATTCTACTGAGCTGGCAGCAAAGTCTTCTTGATGAATAAAATGAGGACTGTTTAAAAGATGTTAACAGATCTTTCCATTTTTCTTTTTAGCTAACTAAAGACTGTAATAATTGAACCCTTATATGATTACGTCCTTTGCTATAACTTGACAGGAAGCATTTCAAAACCTTATCCATAAAAAAACTAATTATATTTCTCTCATTCTGAATTAAGCACATTTTGCAGTTCTTTCTCCAGTCTTTTCTTTCTACAGTGAGAGCTAAGCTAATACAGCTAGCAAAATGACCTTTCCACTTCAATTTCAGAGCCTAAGTAGACAGCAAGGTTCAGACTCTACTGCTAATGGAATTACTCATGTCAACAGTTAGCACTATAAATGAATGTGAAAGACTGTATGCATGGATCTGTTTCTTCAAACTGGTTGCAAACATAAGCACTTCCAAAGGACAGTTTGTTAGCATGCTGCATTTTGTTATATGTACTGTAGCACTGTGATGCTTAGAGAAAGGAAATTTTTTGCTCTAATAATGCAGGAGAACAGCTTACGGATTCCAAAAGCTTAACTAAAGTAGCAAAATGCCCCTAGAAATAAAAATTATAATTCATGTGTATATAAATAATGAGAAGCATTCAATAGAATTTGGGGAAAAAAATGCAGTATTACAAAAATTATTAAATGCTACTGAGAGATCGTAGTCCTTATTGTACTTTTTTGTCTCTTGTCCAGACTGAAGAACCTGATTTATATCAATCATCTAGAAGCTGCTTCAAACCTTTGTCTGAATGGTTTAATGACTTCTTGATCCTCTAATTGATTTCCCACAATTTTATGTCCCTTCTGAGAACAGGAACCAGAATTGTGTAACACTTAAAACAGAAATGGACTACAAATCTATATAGTGACACAATGACATTTTCTTTTTGGTTTTCTACTCCTTTCCTAATAATCCTTAAGTGTTCTACCTGCTTCTTACAGTATGATTGAACAACAAGCAAATTTTGCAAAAGTTTTCTAATATTTATCTTTGGGTTAATGGCTGGTTCAGCATCCACTACTATGTAACGTTTTCCCTTCTCCCATGCACATTTCTTTACCTGGTAGTGAATTTCAACTGCCATTTTATTGCACAGTGACACATGGTCCTCCATAGCTCTTTGCATTTGCCCTCAACACAAGTGTTGCTCACGTAAATAGGATTCAGAGTACATACTTAAAGCAATACCTTCTCTGAGTGTTACCAAAACACATTGTTCTTACATTAAGTTCCCTAAGAAAACAATTTGTGAGCGGTAGAATTAGTTCCTAAAGTGAGCAAATTGATGCTCATTAAGACCTTGCTGTTCCTCAGAGGCACCTTTTTGTTCAGCCATTGCTCTCAAAGTTCAGGCACTTTCTATGGACAGTACTTTGTCTCAAGGGTTCCTGCAGTAATGATGAGCAACATCATCTGATTCTTTCACACTGTTGAGTAGAAAAAAAAGAGGCAGTACTACAGCCAATCTAGTACTACTACATCTTTAAGAAAAAAATAATCAAAGAAAGGCTTGGAGGAAGAGGATGATGGCAAATTTAATCCTTCTTGCCAATTCAACTCTCCCCAGCATTTTTCCCTACTACAGCTTCAGTCTCCACACTATCTTTTTCCAAAACCTCACAAAAAAAACTATTTTGAAAACTTCTATATGTGCCTCCATTTTGTACCCTGCCCCCCCCAACACCATCTCATCTTTCTTGCTATCTTCAGGAGTGAAAATGCCATGCTCAAAGGAGGTTGTGAAAAAGAATATAAGCAAGTATTTACATAATTAATACATAATTTTAAAGCCATCATCACTACTGTAGTCTTATTAGACCTTCCATCTCAAACTGCTAACATATAAAAGATGCCTCTTGCATCCATTCCGTAGCTCCATATAAAAATAATTTATAGTTCTTGAGCAAGCACAGGAAAGCACTCAAAATATTCCATCCAGTAACAAAGTACAAAAGGTGTTCAGATTTAAGAATATGCTACAAAAAATTAGGCAGGGAAGCTACTGTCCCATTTAAATATACCACAAATATAAATTACAGTTGTACTACATCCCTTAACTGAAGATAAAGCAAAATTATTTCTAAAAAAAAAAATATTTGGATATATAAAGTGACCTATCAGCACAGGAAAGTCTTAATGACTAGAACTGTTGTTACTACCTTTGTTTTCTAAGCTGCATATCTTCCATCACTCCTTGGATATGGTCCACATTTTCTTTGTTTTCAATGGTCACATCTTTTCCATAGGCCCAGGATGCCTGATTAGATATCTGATCAAGGAGACTTTGACCTTTCTCACGCAAGCCTTGCAAGCCTAAGTCTAAAGAAAAAAAAAAAGTCAGTGGTCACTCTTATACATTTGGGATTTTTTTACTCCCAAAGGAGAGATGAAATACAACAGAATCTGAGCTGGAAGGCTGGAAATTGAAAAGGACATTACTATCCATCCTTCATTGCCCTTTCCAACTCTTTAAGTCTGTCTCAGAATTTGTCTATATTAACGAAGAGCTAAGGGCTTTGCTATTTTGACCTAACAGATAACAAGAAAAGGAATAAGAGCTGACAGTGAATATTAATTTCACAGCATATAAATGGCTAATTAGTGTCTTTCATCCACACACTTGCACAATACCTAAAATATTTATCACTGCTAAGCAGGTACAGCTTACAACTGCAACAGTGGCTGGCAGAAGTTACTGCTTACATCTGGCATGGCTGATATTTTTCTATACTGAGATATACCAACCCTTAGAAGCTACTGTTACATCCATTGTTTGGCAGCTCTATCTGTTTTCCTAAAGGAGGATCTAGTTTATGCATCAAACATTCCACTAACAACTACTACCATATATTATTTTGCTTCAAAGCTGTCCTGGTTTCAGCTGGGATAGTTAATTTTCTTCCTAGTAGCTGGTACTGTGCTGTGTTTTGGATTCAGTATTGGAATAATGTTGATAGACTGACGTTCAGTTGTTGCTAAGCAGTGGTTACCCGAAGTCAATGACTTTTCAGTTTCCCATGCTCTGCCAGTGAGGAGCTGCACAAGAAGCCAGGAGGGAGCAGAGCCAGGGCAGCTGCCCTGAACTAGCCAGAGAGATATTCCATACTATCATGCTCAGTATATATATAGACTGGGGAGACTTGGCCACAGGCTGCTGATCACTGCTCAGGGACTGGCTGGGTATCGGTCAGCGAGTGGTGAGCAACTGTACTGTGCATCACTTTTTTTTTTTATTGGGCTTTATTCCTCCCTCTCTCCCCTTTTTGTTACAATTGTTATTATTAGTATACTTTATTTCAATTATTAAATTGAAAACCCACTGGGTTTTACCTTTTTCCAATTCTCCTCCCCATCCCACCAGGGGCAGGGGGAAGTGAGCAAGCAGCTGTGTGGTATTTAGCTGCCAGCTGTGGTTAAACCACAAGAAAAGCTCCTTCTACAACATATTGGACTAGATAATTGTTGTATGTCCCTTCCAACTGAAATATTCTATTCTACGCTTGACAGCATAACAACCCTAATTGTGCCATTTATTAACATATACATTCAAAGCTACTGAAAATACTCAGTACGAGCATTCTGAAACTGAGTGGATTAACAATCTTAATCACCAAGGGGTCAGCTCTGGAGACAAAGAGATCATCTAAGCACTATGTTCCCAAGATACTAAGGATGGTTAGTGGGTGAAAAAAGTTTGTTTACAGATGAAATGCAGAATAGTGGTACGTAACAAATACGTGTTACATGTAAAACATTTAAAAGAAACCACTTCCAGATTATTTTTCTAGATAGAACTACTATGCAGTAGATCGCATAAGCAAGTCCAAGAGTTAGGTGGAGCATTACTTACCTAGGAATCAGGAGACAGATATTATCTTTTCTGCTGTCCTTTTTTAAAGGGAGTGGTGAGATTACTGTTTGTTTTTTTTCCCCTGTAACACATTCATTAGAACGTGTGTATCTGAAATGCAGAATTTTTGCTTACCAACGCTTTTCAGCTTCTCTTCCAGTAGTTTTAAAGTTTGTTGAATTGATGCCCCATCTGCTGGTGCTACATCTACACACAACATTCCTAGCAAGCCATCCAATTGCTGAGACAACTAAAATAAAAACCAACACAAATGTTGATATTTAAAAAGAAATTCAAGCTTCAGATGCTTGGGTCTGCAATCTCCTACATGCCTGGAAATCTGTCATTTTAGGAGTTTCTCTTTCCATCTATAGGAAATCAAAGTCAAGATGAAAGATAAATGACCCATCTGCCTATAAAATTCCAAGAGCATATATCCCTAGATGGAGGCGGGGGAAGCCAAGATTATTAATTTTTAGTTTTAGACAAGTACAGGAAAGTAATAAATGCTATTTTGAAAAAGAAGCTACGAAAAGTACAACAAATTGTGGTTCAATTAATGCATATGCTTCTAATTAAAAAAAAAAAAAAAACCAAAAACAAAACACCAAAACGGGGAGGAAGCAACTTTCTAAGCAGCAGTCATTTTATTTCAAATGCTATTGAAATGTAAGGCATATTACAAAGCACTTCCCTCCTAAAAAAGGGGAAATCCATCTTCTCAGCATTTCAACTACAGTAAATAAGGACTTACGGCATTTTCCAAGTGGTATTTTATTTCCCTTGACCTCCCTATATTTTTTCCACTGTATTCAATATTTATAATACTATAGCAATAATATACTAACAGGTGAGCCAGTGAGAAGTTAAAAAGAAAAACTTACATCCTGGGCAACACTGTGGAATTCAAGTGCTGCTTGTAATAGATTCTGCCTGAATTCCAGCTGACTGGCCTGCCGGTAGCACACATCGCTCAGCTGTTGCTGCAATGCTTTCAATTCCACAAGGTCCTCCTCATCCCCTGCATTTAGAAGAGCTGCTATCTGCTGATTAAGCTCAACATAAACAGCAAACCACTCCTACAAACACAAGAAAAGTAAGAATTAAAATAATAACAAACATAATTCTATTTCTCTTAAAATGGCATACATCTAACTGCAGACTAATAAATAATCGGACTAAAAAAGGAACCTATTACAGCTTACACTATAGTGATGAAATCTCACACAGGAGGAACAAACATTCCTAATTCTAAATCAACTCAAAAAGTGCTTAGTACGTTTTAATACATGTAACGTAGTATGAAAAGATGGTGCAGCAAGATGGGAAGATTACAACACATGGTTACCAGCTCCCAGTACAAATTCCCACTCAAACTATTTTACTGACTTAGAGGAATTCCACCATTTTAAAATTTCTAATCCTTGCAAGTCTATAGTGCTCTACTGAAACAAAAGACGTTTTGACAACTGGTAAGCTATTACAAAAAACCGTTCATAAGACTTATCTAGGTGTTGCCTTCCGTGACATGACTGAAACTAGCAGTAATTTTCTTAAAACATTTAGAAAAACATACTACTGTTGACAAAGTAGAAGCAACCTCTATCTTCTGAATAAAACAGAGTATCCACGTACAGAAACTTCAAAATTATTCTTGTTTCTTATTTAAGGAAAGCTTTATACTACTCAATTCAGCATGTGTAGGTTTGTTTTTCAAATGTTTTGATTCAACATACACAGGAGTTAGTTATGTTGTCATGGTGGTGTATTTGCAAAAGAGAATAGTTCGAATATTTAACAGTTCTGGGAGATTTAAAAACTACTTGATACATCAAGATCACATTCACAACTTGCATTATTGAGATGCCTGTAAAGGAAAACATGTTTGCTCAACAGCTTTTATTTTGGCCTACAGTAAAGTGACCTTCAAATGCCCTATGCGTTTCTAGTGCTATGGAATAGCACCATCTATTGGCCTAAAATATTTCATTTAATTAGTATTCTTGCCACACTCCTATTGGGATGTTTGCATTTTTTGAAAAAATTACGCCTTCAGCTTTTGCATCATGTACTTAGAAAGCATTCAAAATACAGAGTATAAATATCCACATTCTGATTTTTTTTTCTTTTTACCCAAAGCTGCCTCTACCATCTGTTCACAGGAAGAAACATGACTATGAAAATATGCAAAGGGAGAGAATAATGAAAAAGTTAAATTAGCAATCAGCCAGAAATTTAAGAGCAGATTAAACCTCTCATCTACCCCAAAAGAGGCAACTAAGATGACATAATATGGAAACATCTTCCACTGTCACACATGTACTACAGATACATAGGCTCAATAAGCTCAGTTTAAACAGCATAACTCATTATTACCTGCAGACACTGAACATACAAATCCAGCTTATTGAGTGTGACAAGTCAACTATCATATGACAGGCAAACAAAAAAACCTAGATTAGTAATTTTTAGTTTTAGTATTAAAGTAAAACAGTTGCAGGAACTGATTTTGGTCAAGCTATCAGTAAAATTAAGAGACTGGCAAATCAAATAGAAGTGTGCTTCTGATCCTTTCCATAGGGGAAAGTTAGGCACAGCTGTATGTGACAGCTCAAAACCATGGATAAAAGCCAACATATGCTCAAAAATAACAGTTCTAGATTGCTCATGAATAAAACAGAAAATAAAAACCAAAAAATACAAACCACCCCTTCCAAAACCAAACAACCCCCACAACCAAACCCCCAAAGAAAATTACTTTTCACTTCAGAGTAAACTGAAGTGAAAAAGCCTATCTTTAAAACATTTTCTTTTAAACAAAGCATTTTTGCAAGTATCTTCAAAACAGAAGAAATATAATCAACAATAAATAGGAGATGAAAGAAAGTAAGCATACAAGCTGTCAATTTGATTATTTGGAGAGAAAAAAACCTAGGAAAATAATGAAAGAGCACACTCAGCTATCATGATGTTAAAAAAAAAAAATCAAAGAAAAATGCAAAGCACATTTTTCCAGTGCTGTTGTCAAAAAATGGTTTTAATTCATAAACGGTCATCTAAACTTAAGGTAGGCGAGTAGTCTCCAAATTACTTCTTTTGATAAAAAAAAAAAAATAATTTTTCTGACTCTTTGTTTCTACAGAGACCTGCTAGCACCCGAGGACCAAGCAGTGCTCAATCTTATCAGTGCTTTAGTGATCACCAAACTGTAGGCCAGCCTGCAAACTTCAATGGGACTCAATGATTTCAAGGACTGTATTTCACTCCAGCTAAAGCATAATTCTCTGTTACAGATACCCAAATGAGAAAAAAGTGTATTCAATGCTGTTTTCTCTTTTGGTTTTGAAGTGCTAGTAGGATTGAAAGATATTCGAAATTATTTTTGTCAATAAAGTACACAGAGGATTTTTTTTCTCTTTCCAATTAGGATTTTAACTGTAAGATGTTTTACGCTTCAGAAGGCAGTGTTTCTTCAAAGTAGAACATTGCTTGAAGAGCTTACAGCAATGAGAAGACAGCAGGGATGCCATTCACTTGACCTAACAGACACCTACAACATATGCTTCTGCATCTGAGCAAGCAAACTGTACTCAGCAGAGATGTAGTCAATAGAACCAGTGTAGTGTAGGGCACAATGTTTCTCAGACTAAAGGTTTGGATTGGTTTTTTTCTTAATTATATGAGCAAAATTATAACTATTTTCTTTGCTGTGACTGCAAAGGGGACTTAGAAAAAGTGGACTGAATTGTCAATGTCTACATTGAAGCCAGGAAAGAGGAAAAAGCACTGTGAGCAACACTCCCTTTGGGAACACTGAGTATTCATATCCCAAGCATAGTTAATCATCTGATGGGAAGATAAAATTCTGCTGAACTTTAGGAAGTCTTCAAAATTAGAAGCAAAGGCATCAGGTTAGTACAATGACAGAACAGTCTCAGTCTCTTCAAGATTTCATTATGAACATAAATCAATGAAAGTGTTAAGCCAGTTTCAGCTACTGGTAAATTGTAGTTTAATAAATGGTAATTGGTAATATTACTAAATATTTTATATATTTTATACAAATTTAATATACATTTTAAAAAAATAATAAAAGGTAAATGGTAAATGTAGTTTAATAAAGATAATAATATTAACTTGTTCACCTGAGAAGTACAAGGCTTCTCAGCCATTTTGGCAGAGAGGAAAAAGGAAATTTACTCCTCCTACTCAACATGAAAATTTAAGAACTGCTGCAATGTAATAAACCCCAGAAATATTATAGATAGAAATCAGTATTTTTCAGCACTGGAAAACAAATAACACGTACATACAATGAACATATTAAGTTCTTAAACTGCTCAGGTACTTTCCTCTGTAACCCATGAAATCACGCACTGCAAATATCCTAGATATTCATAATCAAGATATACTACTCGTCATTACTCGTTATGTACTTAGAATTTACTTTGCTACTTGAAACAAGGTATGGAAAATCTCACACTGTGCTGACTCTCAATCTCTTCATGTTTCTGTTGTAAAGCTTGTGAAGCTCTAATTGAATCACCTATTCCCCATTGGGTTCTTAGCTGTTCTGATCCAGGTCCTTCAAGCCAATTGACTACCTGTCAAAGAGATAAAGATGACAAAAATAAAGTAGCAAATCATGAAAACGGGTTTAAAATAATTTTGTAACATAAGTAGAAATATTTCAAAATACACATTTATGAAAAAAAAAAGTTTAGGATCTGTACAAGTCATTGAATTCATTCACATCTTCCGAAGTACAAAATACTTTCCCTTAACCTTAGCCTGTCAGCTCCATGAAAGCAGGTGGCAGATAGCAAAGGAGTTGTCATGTATATACTTGCCATTTTGTATCTCTGTCAATAAAAGAGCTTAAAACACAATTTTCTTGGTAATGGATCTGTCGTGTTCAAACACAGTATTCCCCACCCCCCCAGTGAATTACAATGCACAGCTGTATTCAACCTCACACCTGAGAGTTTTCTCCTTATTTTGTTGAATATATTGACACTAAAGTACAGGACTCATACTTATTCCAAAACTAAATTTACACGACAACTTAGTATTTTATATATTTGTCTTCCAACTTGCTCCATTCAAAGAACAGAAGCCTCTTACAGAGTCTTAATGGCCATATCTCATGGGATCTGCCTTTGCACAAGTCTTTGCAGGGTCATGGCAATACAATTTTGGACTACGGTATTGGATTTTGTTTATTATCATTATTCTGAAACTATTTAATTTGACATTATTACAGAGTATCTCAGATTTTGGTTTCCTTATACACATTTGAATTTTCAGATGATATCTATGGCAAAATTTTATAATAAATTTTTAAATATCTAGAAAACAAGAAACAGCTTTGATAAAGCGTAGTGCAAAAGTCACTTACTACTGGAGTCCTGACGTAAGGAAATGCAGGAATACCCTCACATTCTGAACCTTTATGAAAAAGCATAGGAAGCCAGCTTCCTCTCTTTAATGTAACCTTTGTTTGAGCAAAGATGACAGAACAGCTTCACACAGTTTTTCAGGAAATAGAATACAATACACAATATAACACCATAACCATGAAGACAAATGAAAAAGAGACTAATTGGACTATTTTTCTACTGCTGCTAGGATACATTCCAACAGTAATCAGGAATGACCACCACCATTACAGAAAGTTACTCAGTTCACCCCACATTTTATTCATCACATCTGTGTCTTACCAACCACCCTTTTTTGCACCAACACAACCTCCCCCACCCCCCCACAAGTACTGCTTCACAGTATTTTTTTTTTTCTCCGAAAGCAACCTGTGCCTTCATTACTTCTATCATTTCTAGGACAAATTAAGACCCTTGAGTTCTAGGTTCTTTTTGTTTAAAGATTAACTTCCTGTTGTGCTCAGCACCTCTGCACAGCTGTTGCTGGTTAAATATGGAATGGACCTAGAAGTGAAGGCACCCACATGTCCCCCTGTAATATCAGTGTGGCTAGGAAAACTCAGATATGGAAGTGACTGTATTCATGCAAATCTGAAAGCGTTCAACTACTCCTTAGCGGTGCCCTTTCTGACCAAGACCACCTCCTCATTATAAGTTTCCAGCAACTACTGCATTGCCTCTGAAACTGCTCGGCTTAGCACATGGCCATTCTTGTGTCAAGACACTTGAACTGAGAAGAGTTCTGCAGGTCCCCTGCAGAAAGAAGCAATGTTACTTTCACAAAATCTGGTTTTCAATGGTTAGTGACTACTGCAAGGCCTGACATTAATTTCTGGGAATCAGGGTCAGAAAAATAGTTCACACCTCTGCCTAAGGAGGTTCAATGTTAGAATTTAACATAACACAGTGTTGCTCATCAGTCTGTTTAGCAGAGCTGTTCATCAGAAAACATCTAGAAATCATTACCATCTTTACACTGCAGAAAGAAAGATGAAGGAAAGGGAAACAAAATTATGGAACAGAAGAAAGAGTGGTAGGTAAAAAGAGAGGGTAGAATACTGAAGGCACAAAAGAAGAGAGGTTGTTATGGATAAGAGGGCTTTAAACAGGAGTAAGAACTAAGCAGTTCACAGTAAGCAGAAGGAGCAAATAGTGAAAATGAAACAGGAACACAAAAGCAAGCCAGGAGTGGTTAGCAATATAAGGAGCTATACAAAGAGTGAAACAGGAATGTAATTGTAGTGTTTTGATTTCCTGTTAACTTTCATTTAAAAAAAAAAAAAAAAAGTCAGCCACACAAGAGAAACACTGTCCATGTACACACCCATTCCAACTGAAAATACTCTAAGCATGTTGTGTTACAACTTCCACTTGTTTTGGCAAAATCAATTCCACGGCACTTTGCATCTATTGGTTTCTTCCAGTCCATCACTATCTTCTTTCTTTTCTCTGTTAGTCTAACGTTCTCCCATAAACCAAAAGGAAATGAAACCAATTTCTAGATTTAGTAAGTTTTTCCCCCCACACATTTGTATCCCATTTAGAGAGATTTTAAATGCACTTCATAAAACTGATTAACTTGGTAAAACAACCAAACACATTCTTCCTGTGTACTGAGACTCAGTTCCCTTACTAACATCCATAGTGTAATGAGAGTAAACTAATAACTATTCCTATTACAAATATTGCAAAATGAGACTGATGTCCCAGTAAACAAGGCTATTTAAATGCATTAACAATGTCAGCTTGCCAAAGTATGTTATAAATTTCATTTCAAACAGCACATCTTGTTCAACCACTATAACACAAGAAAAAAAATATCTCACCTGATTATACCCACAGCCATGCTAATATGTTCTCTATAGTACTATTTTCATCTGTTACGAATTTTTATTATTTCCAGCTCAACATGTTAAGATTACATTTGGGGTTTTTTTATTTTTTAAATAATCATCATATTACTACATAAGTGAAAGTGATTTCCTCAGTAGATTTACATTTTCACTGCTAGAAATAACAAGATTGATTAGTTTTTAATCTTTACCCATACCTGGAACACTGAAGTGCAAGTACTTGATTTGCACTTCTCACACATTAGAAATGTCAATATTGAAAAGCTAAAAGCAGTATCTATTCCTTTTTCTGCATATTCAAACTACATAAAAGCTTAAAAACATATAGATCTAATTTCAATTAATAAACACAAGAGGGTTGGTTAATACTATAAGTAATATATATATTAAAAAAATAAATTAATTCCATTTCCTTGATTTCCTCTACTGAGACTCTGCCAAGAAAACTTTGGAAGGGCTAATTACTTGCTTGTTTCCAAAGGACCAAACCAATTCATTATGACCTTTAACACATGATTAATTAGGAAGGTTTTTATTCATTGTTGTCAGGGTATCCTTGAAATACAGAGAGTTTAATCACTTTACCTTAGTTAAAACAGCAAGCATTAGACAAATAAAGGAATAAATAATGGCTTATCTTCAGTATCAGAAACTTAAAACCAACACATGCAGGGGAAGGTTTCCAACTCAAGCAAAATTACAGTCAAATGTGTCTCATTTGTGAATGTTCTTCTCTTTGCTAACAGATTTTGCATTTGCCCTCCGACAACAAAGGGATCTGCTGCCACAGTATGCAACAAAGGGACAACATGAAGGTTCTTCAGCATGATGGCAAGAGCGCACGTATCTAGTCACCTCCACGTATCAGAACCGCTTTTGGAAAGTCACTGGAGTAGCCGCAACTTGGTAGCATGAAGTGAAACCAGCACATTGCAGTTTGAGGAGTGAAAGGAGACAGTTCTCACCTCTGATTCTTAGTTTTGCAGGAAACACAGGCTGGCACTTGAGCTCAGATCTCCCCTTCACAGTATTCAAGCCCAACTCCAAACTTACCTGCATTACCTTCTGCTGAATCTCCTCTAGTTGTGTGCGCTTGCTACGCTGTCTGCAGACTTCCTGGTAGCGGGTATATTGCTCTCTGAGTGAGTCTAGTAGCTTCATGACCTGTGGCTGAGCAAGTAGTTCATCATCCATTGGAGACCAGGATACCCCTCCATCTGAACCATTGAATCGACGTTGTTGTAACTCAGAGAGTAACTCATGACCTTTAACAATACATTTAATGACGTGGTTAATTTAGATTAAAAAACCAGCTACAAAAATTATTTGTAAGCATGCCTGCTTTTAGCCCACTCAGTAGAACATTTTTGCAGCTAATAATCTTTCATGCATTGGGTACGTTTGCATTTCATGCAAAGTGCTCGCCACAGTTTGTGGGGTTGTATTAGTCATAAAATAGGGTAGAAATCATGTGATATACTTTAGAACTATAGAAGAGATACTGTGACTAACATTCATTAGACAGTTACATTGATTAATGTAAAGAAACAATTGCAAAGCACAATCCTGAGTCTGAAACAACTAAGTATTCTGCTTTACTTCAAAATACTGTGTAGCATCCAAAGTATTTCTCTTGAGCAATTCACATTCTTAGATTTAATGAATGATCTAGAAGCACAAACAAACTGACCATATAATTTCGCTGTTATCTTTCAGGATTTTTATGGCAAGTGCAAACTTTCATAGAAAGTGTGGAGCTGAATACTAAGTACTTTGATCAATTTTTTCTCTTCATTTTTCTCACCTTTTTTTGTGCTCTTAAGCACCATATCAGGGTAACAATTCTCATATATGCGAAATTAGTGTATTTTGAGTATTTAATCCCCTGTTTAAACTGAAGAATGTTATTGTTAAGCTGTACTGAAGTTCAGGATGTAAACACCATACTACCAGTAAATCCAGATCAGTAATTTATTCCCCAAAAGCTCAATGAACAAGTTAGCAAATAAAGTGTGTGGTCACTAAAGAAATGTTGGTGTAAAACTGAAAGTCTGCCAATTTCATATCGTCAGTTCTGCAGGTCTTAAAATAGTAACATGTCAGTTCACTAACAGAATTAATTTATCACTACAACAGTAATTGTAATACCTCAAGGAAAATGCAGAAATATAGACTCTAAATCCAGCTGGTATTATCTGGACAATCAAAATGCCAAGGGCTTTGGAGATTGTAGCAAGCAACTTTAAATTACTCAGCACATATCACTGTGAAATGAACATGTCTTAAGAATTCAGATACATTTGCCGTACTATGGAAATTAACATCTTGGATTTAATCTTTTATAATACTACACAGATAGGCACAGATAGCTGTAAAACAAACAGACAAAGGCTTTTAGAAGTCATAGTTCTACTGGGATAATTTTGAATTTTTATTCTATTGTTTCAGCAGTAAAGGATTAACATTTTCAAAGTAAAAGAAGAATTTTAAGCTACATTCCTATCATATTCTAAGAACTACACTTTCTGTGCGGATTTGGAGCTTGTGAAAGCAACAGTACTGGTAACCATGGAAGACAGAAGCCGTTTATCTGAAACTGCAGTTTGTTCATATTTACCCTTAAGAGATGGGAAGGTTTAATCGGGGAGAGTTTAATTTTTTATTTTCAAACTTTCAATACAGTGAATTTAACAGAGAATGGTTGCCTCTTAGGAACTCCCATGATTTAATGAAAGTTATTAAACTTCACAGCTAAAAAAAAAAAATAATTCATTATGCCATATTAAGAAAACAGAAAATGCATATAAACTAATGTTCTTGGGAGCTACTTGCTCACACAAAATTGAAGTGCTGTTTTGCCCCAAAATCTTACCATTAGAGAATATATTATTAGCTTAAAATCTCGTAGCAGTGTCTATAGACACTGCATATTTTTAAAACTTTAAAGACCGAGGCAAGGAACTATTGTTTCATTTTTTAACTCAAACAATATTATCCCACATGTAAATAAGCTAAAATTTTACACTGAGGGCCAGTAATAATATTTGCCACAGAGAACGTGTGATCCACATATTAGTTTGCAGGAGGCTCTAAGTTAAGGATTCTGAGCACTCAGACTTGGATCACCACTTTAACACTATGCATTACTTCCTGTTCTACAAGGCACAAATTTTTAAGCACATTTCTAGTCCAATTAGTCTATTATACTTTAATGTTAATAGGAAATTCACTCAAAAAAAAATATTCAAAGAACCCCAAATTGTTTAATGCTGAAGGGAGACTCTTAAGCAGCAAAGTCAGAAGACTGTATGCTTCACTTTTACAGATTGTCAGCTGAAAACTAGGCTGATGCCAATGGTCAGACTTGTGTAGGAAAACGCTATCTGTATTGTGACCATTTGATGGCTCCTGACACAAATTCATCCTGTAAGGCCAAGATAATGACATCATCTAGAAACAACATGTTCTCAGAATTAAACATATTAATTATGGTAATACTGTAAAGACGTTATCAGGATTATTAAAAACTGTATTCAGAATGACACACTTGGAGTTCTTCCATTTATTTGTTAACATCCCTTTTTTTTAATCTAAAGATGGCATTAATAGATAAGCTTATTACATTGTGATTACGGCTAAGATGATTATTGGGCACTGTGCTTTCACTTGGGGCTTAAAAATGAACAATGTTACTTTATTGACCAACATTATAATTTTTTGACTTACTATACCTGTCTGCAATACTGTCTCAGGATCAACGGATGGAAGGAAGTTCAAATCTATTGATCTTGAATAAAGTAACAAACACATTATTAATAAAAATAAACTTTAATAATTATTAAGTAACACATTCATTTGTATTACAGCAGCAGTAAATACTCCCACTAAGGCCAGAGCTACCTGATGCTGTTAAGAGACTGTATGTTTCTTTCCTCACTCAGTAAAGTCCTCACTTTATCAAAACACTAGTGCAGCTGCATGTAGTCAAATGGCCAAATGAGCTTCCGTCTACACACGTTGATGAATTTTGTAGTCTACGTTACAAACTTTCAGAATTCTTTTACACATCTCAAAATATTTAAGGCACATAGCATTTTCAATATTGTTTGGATTTCCAATGAACTTTTATAATCCAAACCCACTGATTTCAAAAAGCAAATCACGCACCTCTCTTTTTCTTGTTGCGTTCCTTTATCACTTCCATTGTTAATTAGAGCAAGCTCATCCAGTAAGGATGTCGATTCTTTCGTGAACTTTTCAAATACCTGTAATAAGAGGCAGGTTTTCATTTAAGAAATGAAAGTTATATAAGTGGCAGTATTGAAGGCATCAGTACAAATTTATCCACTCTAGTTCTGTTAGTACACTTCCACCTTTACACAGTGTAATTACTTCTCAACATTCATATGGTAGGGTAGAAAGAGTAGGAAATATGAAGTTCTGTTCAAGGAACCCTTAAAAGCACTAAGATTCGTCAGGGAGATAGTAAATGTTACGCTGAATATAACAAAGATGGACTGAATTCTGAAATACTGAAAAATGTTGAGTTTTCTGCAGGACCTGTAAGTTGTCATACACGTATTTATTCCACATCTTAAGTATATCTTAAGACTAATGCTAGAGGACGCAAGCACGTGACAGCTCACTTGAACGGATCAAAATAATCAACTTTGTGAAGACTCCAGCTTTTAATCACCTAATATGGGATATATTTTAATAAATAAATTTAAGTTAAAAGAAAGATGTATTATATGAAAATAAATACTCTCATTGGTTTCTTTGAATACAGGGGCTTCTCTTGGATAACAAGAGGCCTGTAGAGTCAGACACTGGGTACTGTTCAGATTATTCCTCTGTACCTGACTTCTGAGGGCTGTTTTTTTGGTGGGTTTTGTTTTGGGGGTTTTTGGGGTGTTGGTTTTGTTTTTTTTTTTTTAACAGAACTGATCACGATCAGGTGCCATAAGTGCCATGCGTAATAACTTTCAGGTCTTTTTGGTGTTAATAAATTATTTATCAATAGCCTGCAGATGAACCTTCCTTAACCTATGTACGACTATTTAAATTTCAGGGAAAACCAAAAAGGATGAGGTGCACAGCTCTTAAAAGCCAATTTATAATGTGATTTATAAAATAAAAGCTAGATTCAGTTGTTACAAAATGGGGGAAAAAATCCATAGGTTTAAAATGTATCTATATTTGTAAACTATTTTTCAGCTAGTACCTTAAAGAATCTTTCTACCCTGTTGGCTAGTTTCAGAAATCAGGAGCTGCAATGGAGGAGGTTCTTCCTTAATATACAAAACAAGTTGAAACAAGGCAAGAGAGGTCAGACAGGAAAGAGAAATTTTCAGTTGTAGTCTGAACCAAATACACAGCAGAAGTCCCAATTTGGGTGGAAGCACTGTCCTTATGAATTTTACACATGCAGGAATAAGTGAGTAGGAGCCAGATTTGTACGTAACAGACAAAAGTGAAGGACAATGAAAATACCGAATTTCCTTTCCCTCCCATATCACGAGCTCTCAGTTTCAGGCAGAGGAGCAACTAGCTGCCTTGTCCTAATCCATGCACACATAAAGGCCATGCAAAGAGCAGCAGAAAAAAAAGCCGCACAGCAGATGATGCTCTCTCTCTGTCCCAAACACACAATTTCCCAAGTTTCAGCAAAAAAGAAACATGGTACATGTGGTATAAGCCCTCAAATTTATTGAGGGGGAAGTACTGCTGTGAGATTGGCTGTATTGTTTGGAGTATTCCTTGTCCAGGATCCTACTTTGAGAAGCACATTTTAAGAAGAATTGAACAGGAAAGGAATATACTGTTTCACTGAAGATTAAAAATTAAAATTTCAAAACAATGTAAGTAACTGAAAAACAAGTATCAATGAAGAACAGATTAAAAACATTCTGGAGTGCTATGCACACCAACAGCTGCCTAAACAACTTGTGTCTATTAATGATTTAGGGGTGTATTTGCTCCTAGATGTTTACTGCATCTCTGTATCTACTGGGGAGGAACCAAGGCCTAAGAGATAACCTTGAAAGATCTGCAGAGTCCAACTATTTCCTCTTTGTTTGGCTGCTGATAGTACAAATCAAAACAATTGCCCATATGCTCAGACTCTTCTAGAGTGGGGTTCTAGATGAGAGCTTTCATTAAGGAACTTGTTGGTTCAACAAACTGATTACATTAGCTTTAGCATCCTTTGAGCAAACCCAGTGTTAGCTATCATTCTAACACTACTCATGCATTTGAACTCCACTACTACATGTATGACAGTTTCCATACCTAGCAGTTCCCACACAAAAAATTCATGGCTCAAGAATGAGATATTTGGAAAAAAAACAACCAAACACAGAAAACTAACCAGCCTCTTATTCAACCAATCCATGTGATCATAGGTGAGAGTTCCTCCAAAATCTTCTGTTAGTTGGCATGGTTCTATGTATCGAGTCAGCTTGTTAGCAGATACTAAAATAACCTGCAACAACAAAAGAAATTTTAAGTACTCTTGTAAGTAATGCTTGTATTCTTAAGTACCTGAGAAGTTGCGTTAAGTGTGTCCAGAGGCACCAAGCAGATCTTTCTGTGATTCAGAGAAAGTGACCCTTTTACTGCTAAATGTTAAATGAAGTATGGCTGGTTGCAATTAACATGAGCCTAAAACAGACAGGTAATTCTGATATGCAGTGTACATCTCACGCATAATCCTGCAAGAGCATCATATGAATATTATACACAGTATTAGCTGTTTGATGTTACGTAAAAGTGGTAGAAATGCAACTAAGGGCAAGAACATTTATGCATACAATAATATATATATATATATGATGTTTAAATTACCTGTTCTGATTTGTTACGTTGCAATGTAACTGACTACAAATGTAGCTACGCTTAAGAGTATACTAAAGGTATTTACTCAATATGAACAGAACATCATTTACTAATCTTAATAAACTAGCATCAAAATATTTAATACATTTTTCACTTACTTACTGGAACATAAGAATCTGTCATTCCTAAAATACTTTCTAAAAAAGAACATGAAAAAAAGCATGCTAAGAGCTGATCACACTTATCTGTACAGGCATAAGTAGAGGGGTTTTTGTTTGTTTCCAAAAAATACTGTCAAGAAACCCTGGGAAGCTTGGATAGCTTTTCCCCTCCCACACCCTGGTTGATAAGTATAAAATGCTGAGTTTTGATAAAGTCCTTTGCCCTCAATATTAAACCTGTTTTCTCAGTGGATTGATTCTTGATGATTTGTTATACCAGCAGCTTACATATCCAAACAGCTTTGGAAAAATAAGTGGAAAGCTTCAATGAACAAGGCAGAGATTTTGCGAGAATAAGTTTGCACTTCAGCCTGTGCAGAAATCCAAACTGAAGAATGCCTGTTCATTTTTCATACCACATTGAAGGCAGCTTTCATACAAAAAACAGTAACTTTTTTCTTTTTTTAAAAAAAAAAAGTGACAATCCTAATTGTTGTCTAAAGCACAATCAGATTAAAAAAAAAAATCCAAAAAACCCCCCACGAAACGGAAAACCACCCTACAAATGCCAAAGATTAAAGTTATATATATGCTTAGTCTCCAGCAAACTTAATTGCTGGAAAAACTTAAAATGCAACCTGAAGTATTCTCCTGGTGATTTTTCGGTAACTATGGCAGTTTTAAGTATAGCTGCCCATATATCTGGTCTGACAGCAATTCACTGCCATGGAACTGTACAGCAAAGACTTCCTCTTCTTGAGGAAAGCAAGAATCCTATTGTTTGATGATAAAATATTTTTAAATCATTTTTTTAATACTATTTGATTAAACATTGAGTATTATTATTTGTCAATATGGACAATTGATCTATACAATGATAATTTTTTTTAACATTACACAAGAAATACAATTTAAATATTTAATCTGGCCAGCATCACCCAGAAATCTGGCATACTAGAAACCCAAGAGCAGCTAGCAAAATCCAGATATACAGTAGACTATCAACTCCACCCCCAGTAACTGCCACCTTCACTTTCAAGCACTCACAGTTTCACCCACTCATTCACCTTCCCCTCCAGGGCTTGTGACAATAATTAGCACACTATCTTTTTTCCATTCTAGAGAAGAGACTAATAGGCACACACAATCTGCTATTTCAAACACACCCTTTTTTAGGATTGAATTTAGGATGTGACATAAACACAGGCTTATACAGTCCAGCTCCACCAGGACAATTCCCTCATTTGACCCGCGTTTTTAAAAGAAAGGACCCGTTGCCTCCAGTGATAAAACAGCAGCAAGAGATACATGCAGATGAAAAAGAGATGCATTTAATAAATAATTTTGGTAAAACACTGGAATTCCTATATGCATTTTTGGGAAAGTGCATGAAAGCTACAGATTTTGGTGCCTCAGTATTAAAAGACTGGACTGTGAGATCTGATACAAAAATTAAAGATTTCCTGCAGTGTGTTATTCATTCTGTGGATCAATACTCTGCTTATTAGTATTATGTCTTGAAAGGTAAACTGGGGATGTTTGTGCCACAATTAGTTTCCCATTAGTCTAGAGAAGGTAAGTATCTACCTGGGTATGTACTATCAACTTAGGTACACAAAGACCAACTTTATTTGAACTGGGGACTGATAATAAAAAGCTGTGGTCTAATTACATTGGATTTAGTCTTTCCAGTTGTTTTCTTAAACAGTTCTTACTCTTTTAAACAAATGACAAGAGCTTACTAGCTATTTTTTAGCTACATAATACTGAAAAATACAAGTCAGCGAGCTAATATTTCTTTCAGAGCAATTCTGATATGCAAGTATATGGACCATAAACAGGTTGACATGCAGGAAATTTTCATGGAAAAATGTGATTTTTAGGTATATTAATGTCAAGTCATCAGAGTTTATACTTTCCAGAGCAGATTCTGCTGATACACGATCACAAGAAATTTCTGACACTATGACTATAAACAGAGTTGTTAGCTGCTACGGTGCAAGCACAAAGCATTTAGAACTATCAGGACTGTCAGAATCCTTTGGCAATATACTCTGACTTTTCCAGCTAGCTCCCAGTAGTTTACCACCTTTCTTTCCTTTCTCTTTTTTTTTTTTTTTTTTTTAAAAGCCCTTGATTTCTTGCCACACAATCACAAGTGAACTTTCAAATTTTGCTCCATGATGTCGACAAGGATAAGAACAGCAAGCACACTTCCTTCCTCCCTGCTCTCGAAACACTTATTTCCAAAGCTCTAACCCAATATCTAAAAAGTCTTGGAGATTATTTTTCTCCCAGTCCCTTAAATGAATGGCATGCTCAAAAAAACCCACCACCTGCCTGTAGGCATTTTTGCATAGTGTACAAACTTGTACACTTCTTCTGCTTTTATGGTACACATTTTCCTCTAGTTATCCCAGTTACCTTCACATGAAAAGTCCACAAACACAACATACTGCAGCCACTAAAAAGTGATTTGTTTCACATCACTATGTAGAGTATATTAATAAAAAAAGCAAAAGGAACACCACCCAACCCTCCAGAACACATTTAGAAATGTTTATATTCAAACCCAGTTCTTCATTCATTTAAAAACGTAAACAGTATTAAGTATTACAGCATAACCTACGCTGTAATTTCAGCTGAAAGACACTCTTGGAACAATTAAGACAACTCTCCTGTTATGACGCATGGGCACATGACCAGAGAAAAACTGCTTCAATAAATACTGGATGCTAATAAGCATTTGAGGGAGGAATAAAGGGACACAGGAAAGCTCTGCTGGAGGATGAATGGGAATTGACCTGAGGCAGCTCCAAAGCCAACACGAATCCTAACCAGGAATAAGGATATGCACTTTTACTCAGCTGAATCAGCCCACCTCTTTATAGTTATCCACCCAGAAGCCTTTTGATCTCGGTTCCCACATTTACTTTCAGTGCTTTGCAACACATCACAACTCACCCTGAAGCAGAGGATCTCTGCTTTTGAACAGAAAGGAAGGCATTGTGATTAATGGCTTCATATGTCAACATTAAGCAAGGTATTAAAAAAAGATCAGGTAAGCAAGGTATTACAAACGTATCAGCTAGCAGTAAATAGGAGGTAGATGTGATGCCCCATCAGAAATTAGAAATCACAGTTACATAGCATTTGCTTCAAATAAAATTAGTTTACACTCACGTGCATAAGAACATTTCATGCTTCCATTTAAATTTTTAGATCATATTTATTTCACTGGTACAAAAGCAGTCTTGGATTTTCCTAACAGTTATGCAAATCTAACCCGTGATCCAAAACACAAGTTGCGTGTTGCTTTGTTTTTACTGCCAGTAACATACAATTATGCAGCTGTAGATTTGTGTATGAGTTAGCGGCTTCCATAGCCTTATCAGTGCTCTGCACTCGTATCAGGAATAGAGCAAAGACATACTACTGTCTCTAACACAAATATTATTTGGAGCACTGAGAAGGTGGGTCGTTGTTACTGAGCCAGTTTTCCTAATCACAACCAAGTAACAGATAACCCAGAGTTAACGAATGGTGAAGAACAAAGACTTGCCTAATACAAAGGATGATTCTTCATTATCTAGGAAAGCACAAGATTTTTCCTACTGTTCTCTAAGCTTTCCCTGTGCTTTAATGAAGAATGCCATTTAAGAATATGAATTATTGCACAGGAAAAAAAAAACTGAAAAAAAAGCTGCAAGGAAGTGCAAGATACAAGGAAAAGCTATGAGCTAAGATGGCATCATAGAGTATCTTTAGAAACATCTATAGCAACTCTATACCAACAGCTGCTCATTTTCCAACCTCAGTTAGATGACAACTGCCCCAAAGCTGATGGTAGGCCCTCACGCAAGCAAGCAGTCTCACCCTGTTCCAGTGCTTCTAAATTAGGTGGAAGGGAAACTCAAGAGCAAACACCCTAATTCAGCAACAACTTATTATCCTCTACTCATACAAAAATCTGCTCATGCGTCAAGCCAAGATACAACAGGAGATCAGGGAATAAATGTAAAGTTCTCTTCCTGCCTAAGAAGCAGCTGCTGTGTTTTAATGCTATGATTATTTTTCTTGTAAAATGATACATCACCGATACTTTTCTTACAATTGACACATTATGTATGTTTGCATGAAATGCATCTCTGGTACTTTAATTATTTTCTTCTTCCTAGAACTTCAGAACTATTAATTTAAGAGAATCTTAGATCAAAATTTCAGGTTAGGGAAAAACGTTTATGGTTGAGTAATGAAAAAAGTATTTTAGAAACAGAAACCAAAAAGTTTAGTTACACAACTACAATGGTCTATGCCAACATCAATGGCACAGAATATGCTTCATAAAATTACTAAGCTTACTAAACTTCATTACACAATTATCATTTAATGACTGCTAGCCAATCTTTAAAGTCAAACAAAAAATCCTTTTATTATCATAGTCATATAAAATTATCCCTGCTTTGTTAACACATTTTCTGTAGGCTTTCTGCTTATTTGTCTAGAAATAGATTCTAGCAGAGTCATATTAAAGAAAAACCCAAGAAGAATCTTCTAGAGGATTAATTTCCAAACTGGCAATACCATGTCGTATACAGTAACAACCATTGTACAAAATTCTTTTATACCACAGCTTCAAAGGCTTCCTGAACTCGTGCAAGTACCGTATTTACAGGTGTGCAGATGGGAAGAGAACCTAAATCAGACAGTAGGGACTGTTAAAGAGTGGGAGTCACCTTTATTACTGCCAGTCTCTGGACTTTGGTGCTTACATTACGCCCTAAAAGCATCTGTGTGAAACTGAATATTGTAAGCTGAAGTCACTTTCTAAACACAAGCTCTTAAATCATCCTTTTGAGTACAGATGGTTGGTTTAGTCTCTTTTAATTGTCATCTTGAACGTGCTTCAAAGAAAATGCTAGTTTACAAAAGGTGGACACCATCATACTCATTGTTTTCGATTAAAGAAGCTATGACTGAGCTCCTACATGCTAACTTAAAGATGGACATATAATTTGACCACACCTCCTTGCCAGTCCTCTGAAGGGTATCGGGTGAAGGGACGGACAGACATCTGTGAAACCCAAGAGAATTTAATTGTAATGCAAGTCACAAGATTATCCTAGTTGGAATCACTTCCAGTAGCAAAATTCCATGCACTTCACTACCTTTAATAGTGAATATCTTTCTGGCTGCAGACTCAAATATGTAAGTAGCTGTTCAGTGATTCTTTTGATTGCTCTGTTGACCTTGGGCTACTTTTCAAATCTGTCTTTAAAGAACTACTCAAAAGAGAAAATATGATCTTCATCGATAAGATAAACAACCCAAAGGCAAGTGTGAAGGATTTCCTTACTTATAAGGCTAAAGCAGATTACAAAAAATGAAGTACTGTAATAAAAGGAATCTTAAAGCAGATTTAAAAAAAAAATATAATTTGGTCATCTGATTGAAAATAGCAGTCTTACCCCCTAACCCCAAACTCCTTCTGAGTACTTTCACATACAACAACTGTTTCCAAAAATGAAGCCACCTATTCCAGGTGAAGTCTGATACAAGACTTAACAATTCATATGAATTAACAGCATTGTGTCTGGATGACAGAACCTTTAGGTTTATATTTCAGTAGTTACATAACCTTTCAGCTGCCACCATTCAATTCCCATTTCCCCTGAACTAAGTATCTTATAGCATTCTTGAATACTCCTGTAATCTCACCATCAGAAAGAATTACACAGCATTGGACAAGGCTGCAAAACACTTCTCTATTCAATCTCTTTCATGAAAAAAGATGCTCTCTAAGAGCTCTGTTGTACAAAACAAGTAGACATTTTAGTATTTGGTGAGCACAGCAAGCCTGTTGTAGTTTAAAGAATATCAGCTTCTATCGATGATACAGATAACTTTCTAAAAATAGGGAAAGCTGAGGTTTCCATTAACCTCCCAAAAAGATACAAGAACGGAACATCAGTGTGTGTTCTCTTGTACACACACTGCCTTACAAGCTAAGAACAGTATCAGCTTGTATTTGGCAAACTGAAGGGACCTATAACCTTTGTTAATAATGTCAAAGAACTCAAAAAAATGAGAGAAGATGCATGCAACAACAACAAGATGTTCTTCAGAATGGTTACTACTGATTTAGTGACATCATGCACCTCTACCGTCTATTACAGAAAAGTCATGAAAAAAAATTCCACACCAAATCCTGTACAACAGTTTATTTAAAACACCCACAATATGCATCAGCTTTATCCTCTTACTGAGCAAAGGATTAAATGCCACACATTTCTAATCTGAGACCTACTTCATTTGATATTCTTATGAAGGAAAAAAATGGTTAAAAGGTCACAACGGTTTGTTAAGGATATCCACAAAGCATCTGGAATATAACTATTTTTAAAAAGACATTTTCATGCAATTATTTTAGTATTCCAGAAATGATATTTTTGACCAAAGTACACAGAAGTTCTACATACCTCAAAGCCAAGTCTATCTTTCTCTTTCCAAAAACAGAAATGCGTAACCTTCTTATCCCAAAATTCATCTGGCTTTACTACACAAACAAGCGACACCTCAGCTGGAACAACATTCTGTAAAATAAATAAAGTAAAACACTCAAGATTAAACCTTCATTTACCACAAAACAGAATTCCACTAACACATCATCATCTATTCAAGAACTTAAAATTTCCAGACAGAAATTAAACTAAGTCTGCTGCATCTACCTCACGTTGGTTCCATGCTGCTTTGTAGCCAACTGCACTAGATTTCATTGCAAAATCGTGACAGAACTGAAAACACTAACCTCTTTACTCCCAGTCTCAGGTCTAACCATTAGTCCATGCCACATCAGTATAGAAAAACATGAATTATTGGCTAAACTTAATTATTTATGGCATTTTATTAAAAAAAAAGTGTGAAGGACAACAAAGCTTTCTACCAGTGTCATTTGCTACGTAGAATGAAACAGTAATCATAAAGTTAGGAAATAATTTTATACTTTGTTATTAAATCACGTATCAAGATTATAACCTATAATTCTTTAGCACATATTGCTTAGAATAGAATGAAAGAGTTTAACATTAACATTTCAGCAGATTAATTCATGAAAGTACTACCAGGAAAACATTCCTCAGCCTAACAGTAATTTAATCTACCAAGTTGATTTTAGTTACATCGAATGTTGCTCAAGAGAGTAATCAAGAGTATGTTTCAAGTCATCATCTACAGCAACAAACAACTGTTAGATAATCACAGTACTGACATAAAGGTGCCACAATCCATGGGATTTGTCTTCAAACACTTCATTTTATTTATAAAAAATATGACTCTGAAGAAGTTATCAATACATCCAATTCAAATTATAGCACTGAAAAAAGGTAATTCATCCTTGCACCATTTTAATGGGTATGCAAAACCTATTTTAACACAGAAGTGTCTCTGATGACCAACCAGCACCTTTGACAACTACGCATGCCCAAGAAGAAAGAAATCTGAAGTGGTCTGCACAAGTGATTAGTTCACATAGGAAAATCTTCCTTATTGTTTCCTTCTCTAATTAAAGATACAGATGTTCAACTTGTTTCCGCACGCTTCACCCTGCAGGAAGCGTGCTGACATGAAGCCAGTAGAATCCCAGCATGGGCAAACAGCCACCTTCCCCAATAGCTGAAGTTCCCACTAAATGTCACAACTGCACACAGCTGAAGCGAAAGCTCGGTCAAGATCATAATTAGAATGCAGTGGATCCAATTACTATAACTATTCATAGGAATGCCATCTTAGTCAAGTGAAAGACATCTTGAAACAAACTTAAAAACCCAGGAGCAACAATAAGCCAGCAGGACAATAAAATGAAATTACTCTTATTTGACACACTTTCTGAGGCTTCATCTAAGTCTGAGAGGAAAACTGCTGCAAAGAAAAGAGAAATTGTCTGTGCCATAAGAAAGGCAGAAGTCCAAGTTCTCTAATCTGTTCAGAGCGGTGTATCTTGCATTTTCTGTGCCCCCTAAGACCAGAAAATAACCTATACTATTTAGCAGAAATATGACTTTATTGTAATCCCATGGTTCTGAAAAGTAAAATAATAAATTGTTATGAATTTCTTTACTTGGGAATTGTTACTTTTTTTTCTTCTCTTACTTTGTACAGCATCCAGAGTATAATCTGTGATTGGGACTATTACACACAAAAATCAACTATAGTAAATTCCAATGGAAACCAAGTAGTACAGCATATTGCATCAGAACCTGCTCAGCTGCACTATTAGTGTGAACTGTTACCCTTCAGACATTCCAACTCCTCACAGCTGATGATGCCAGGAGCATATCTCTATTTCCTTTAACTAAAAGTGTTTTCGAAAAAGGTCTGCAAACATGCGTTCTCAGCATGTAGTGAATTTGTCCCTCACTTGCGTAAGGTGTATCACTGGCTTTTCCGATTGTTTCTTCCTACACAGAACTCTGTCACAGAACCTCATTTTGTGATTTTAAAATGCCATTAAGTTGTCTATTTCTCAATAAAGAAATTACTACCTCTACAATAACACAGCTATTAGGTTCACATCTATAAAACTAATCAGTTAACCATGGACAAATAAAAATTTATTTACCTGTAGCATTAACACAACCGTCTTTACCACATTCCATTGAGATTTTCTGCCATCCACTATCACAGTAAATCCTCTAGCTTTACACTTCTCACTAAAAGAAGAAAAACACTTAGGAAAAAAATAAAATTCATGAACAAGCGTCTTATCACAATGATTTTGGATTTCTCTACTGAAAAATACAACTACATTAAGGTTTTTTACTTCTGAAAATACTGTCTTATAAGCCTTAAGTTTACTCATTTAGAAATAACTTCCCATTTTAATGCTCAAGCATACAACAGATATTCTAAATTACAATTTTTCAGTAGCACTGAAGTGTATTTCATAATACAAGTATTTGAACATCAGCAACTCTGAAGAGGTTTCATAACCATAAACTCCACAAAATCCTCAGAAAGAAGAGATCAATTAATAGTTTCATAAGGAAGACAAGGGGATGACAGTTTTCACAAGGTTATTGTAAACTGGCACAGATTTGAGCACACAGCTACATATCACTTGATGCATGTCCATGTCCAACCAGGAAACCATCTAAACGTGCTTAGAGTTCTTTTCCTGAACAAATGGACTAGAAATTGCAGTGCACAAGAAGCATCTACAAGAACAGAGGCTCTGCATATGGATCTACAAGAAAGAGTACTTTAGTCTGACATCATCTCTTTTTCTTCTAATAAGGTTGAGTATGTGTATACTACAGAAAAAACCTGTTGAAAACAGTTGGCTGCAAAGCCAAAAATTCAAAAAGCACTTCCACTCAAGTACCAGATGGGAGAAAATAGCGAAAACTTTTCTCACTCTGCATTTCCACAAAGACCTCTCCAGCTCATTTCTAACTGAAACTGGCAAGAAGGCGCTCACAACAACAGCTGTGCGCTGTTCAATGGTGACAGCAACCTCTGGATATCACCAATAGCTGGGAAGTGTTACCTTCTCAAAACCAGCACAGCAGCATCCAGAAGATGACAAAGAATTGAGCCCATGATTTTAGCATTAGTTACCACACTAAGTATCATGTCTCAGGTTGAAATTTCTGTGTTCAGCAAAGTTTTAACTAAAAAACATGACATATATGTGGTAGAAAAGCATTAACTTATTGTCAGCACCCAAATCTGCAATTACAACACAAAGCTATTTCTGTGATCTTCTTAGCTTACAAAAACCAAAGCAACTCACATGCAACAGTAAGTTTTACATTTCACACCAATTAATGTAACTGTTATTTATTGCATGTGTAAGCTGAGATTCATCAGTATGGGTGGGAGAAAAATTTATCTTGGAATTTTAAAAAAAAAAGGGGGGGGGGGGGGGGAAGGCACCTTACCAATATAAATATCTATTTAGCAAAAAAATAATCAAAATCTGGCTGCCAATCCATACACACTTTTGGTTTTAAGGAACCTCTAAGATTGCACACATTATTCTTCTGGAAGCACTCTGAACATTTGGGCTTCACGTATGCAAAAAGGCATACTACCACTGCTTTCAAGAACAGGATGATTAGTGTTAACTATAGCATCTTGAGACACGGCTTCCTCAGGCTCATTGGTATCTAGCAATATCAGCATCTGCTCTTCTCCTCTACTAAACCTATTAAAAAACCCAAAACACCCTAACAAACATCCAAATTCAAAAGTGAGCTACCACTTGTGAAAAGTTCAGCCAACACAAACATAAATGTTTCTATGAAAGTTAAAATAAAATACACACTTGGTGATTTGAGCAACAATACAGAGAATACAATGAAGGAAGCAAACTTCAGTACGCACAGACAATAGCATAATATTTCCACTTCTATTTTTCTAGGATTCCAAAGTAGCCTCTTCATAATCCAATAATTTTAAATAGCATGAAAGAAAGGTGTAACAGTAGAAAGGACGAGGACTAAGTTGCCTGAAGTTTTAGGAAAGCTTTACACACTCCCACACACACAGCCCCCAAAGACATTTACCCAAGACACTATGAACAGTTATGCCTCTCAAATTCTGGACACAGCTATCCATCAACACTAGAATACATACTTCAGAACAGTTACAGTTACAACATACGTCATGCACAACTGAATTAAAAGTTAAACATCTTAGGTAACCTTACACATAGAACCTGGGGGGAGGGGAAAAGTAACATTAATGTTTCTTGGACAACTATCTGGATTTGGGACAACATCCCTCCCCACACCCCTCCTTTTTTCAAACACTGTTCAGCAGCAAGTCTTTCCAGAACAAAAAGGGCAAGTGCTTAGGCCAAAACCTTTGCATTTCCCACTAAAAAAAAACCCCTGCAAACAAAAATGACCATAATTTTTCCATACTGCCACCATAAAAAGAGCGGTCATTTTTTTCCATGACTGACAAAGAGAACATTAGACATGGGAACACTAAATTTTGCCTTCAAACAGATTTCCCAGTTTGTACAAACAGTACTTTGGTTGAATTTTCAGTCAGTTATTTTTACACTAATATACGTAAAAACATACATCAGGATAAGACTGCAGAATAAATGCTAGAACAAGGATGCCTGCATTTGTTCCACAAATACAGCCAAGTCCTTAAGTCAATGTCCTGGTTTCAGCTGGGATGGAGTTAATTATCTTCTTAGGAGCTAGTACAGTGCTGTGTTCTGGTTTTGATGTGAGGCTTTTCAGTTTCTCAGGCCTTGCTAGCAAAAAGGCTGGAGGGGCACAAGGAATTGGGAGGGGACACAGGCAGGTCAGCTGGCCCGAACTAGCTAAAGAGGTATTCCATACCATGGGACATCATGCCTAGTATATACACCTGGGGGGTTGGCAGAGGCAGGCAGATCGTTGCTTGGGGACTGGCTGGGCATCGGGCATCGGTGGGTGGTGAGCACTTGCACTGTGCACCACTTGTTCCTTTCTTCCTTTCCCTCTGGATATTATTCTTTCCCTTCCCCTTTTCATTATAACTGTTACTGTCATCATTATTATTGTTCTTTCATTTCTATTCTGTTTCAAATATTAAATTGTTCTTATCTTAACCCTTGAGTTTTACATTCCCTTCCAACTCTCCTCCCTGCCCCTCAGGGTGAGGAGGTGTGTGAGCAAGCAGCTGCATGGTACCTAATTACCAGCTGGGGTTAAACCACATGACAGTCAATGAGATGACTTGCATAGGTGACCATTTGGTATTTTCATCACTTTACAGAAGACAAAACGCTGTTTGAAAAACCCTAAAACTTCCATGACTAAAATGTTATGCAATATACTCATATACCTATTGATGCTTTACTTGTAAGCAACCTGAAATTATTCTTTCCTTCTCTCCCCAATCAGAATTTTTTTTTAACAGTCTTGACTACAAAAACAAAACCAGATCATTTAATTGTATTTTTAAAGCATTTTTAGACTGAGTAAGCAAAGCACACTAAACAGCCTTTAGTTGTGCCATTGTTCCCGTTTCCAGAGAAGGAATGTAAAGATACAAAAGCAAGCATTTATCTGAGAGACTTCTCTCCTTTTTAAATCGATAGCATAAGAGAACAAAGCAAAGCTATGATAAAAGATTGATCTCTGGATCTTAATAAAACAAAATGCAGTTAACTAAGCTAGGACCAAGAACTGTAACTATAAACTTGCAGGGTTACATGTGCAGAACTCAACCAGCAACGGTTTTACAGCAAGGTCTGGATGACAAGACACTCAAGCTGTCATTCAGCACATTTAAACAGTATCTTAACTTTAAACATTTGAGTTGCTCACTAACTTCAGTAAGACTCCATATATTTTTAGACTCGGTGCACACTCAAGCCCAACAAGCTATAAAGATTAGGCACATAGCAAAGAAAGAGGAGGAAGCTTTTTTTACATTGGGCAATGCTACCTTTGCAAGCTTAGGAATTTCATTAGAATGGCTCGTTAATTTACATAGTAATTTAATTGTATTATCACTAAAAAGAAATTACCAAAGATATCCCAAGAAAAGAGGAAATAAAAACACCCAAAGCCAGATATACAGAATAAAAGGATATGCACAGGCCTCAGCAGATATCCCTTAGCTTATTGGGACCTATGTTTCTAAGTCAGTCAGTATCACATTTTAAACAAACATTTATGTAAAATTTGTTTGGTATTGAAAGACAAATAACAAAAAAATAAAGAAATCCCTTCCACCACTGGAAAAGAAGGCAGCCCCAAACAGAATCACCTTGGGATACTCAGAAGGTAGTCTAGTGTGACACTCAGCTCATCCATACTCGTCTGTTCAAGGCATAATGGAATTGTCAGAATGAGGCCACTTCTTCTGTCCTTCCCTCCTATTTCAGGGGAAAAAGTCATTAGAAAAATGTGATGGCTTTAAGGTACAAGAAATACTTTGTAGGTATGTGGTCTCAAAATACATCATGAAAGTAACCTTCAAAGTTTCTGTGAAAATCACAACTGACATTTTACCTCTCAGTTGCGAGGATTCACTCGCCACACCAATATTTAAGGCATGCAGAGCACAGACCACATCTGTAGCTGTCAGACTTTTACCTAGTACTTTCAACATAAACACCACAAATCAAGATTTCCAGAAGCATTACTTTTGTGTATCTAGATTACATTGTTAAAAGATATCTCATAGACCTTCCACACTACCAGCCTGTCAGCAACCTGGTTAGCTTTCAAGGTGAGCATGTTCCCAGCAGCTCCAATTAGAATGCAACACCTAGAAACACTGACTGCACAAAGGAGGATCTTGTAGCACACAGGCTGCCTGTGGCACTTACTTTAAGTTGGTAGTTCATTCATCAAACACTGAAGATTTCCAGACCTACTTAGAAACACATACCAGTCACCGCACAATTAAGATAAATATTTCCAACCAGTTGCTTTAATCTTCCCATGCATTTTCAAACCCTGCTGCTAAAAGTTATACAAACAGTATCAGCAACAAAAATATTGAAAGAGCTGGTCTCACATTTATATGTCCATTAGGAGATTCAGTACAAGTGTTACATGTAGCATATCAGTATCACTTAAGTAGATTGTTCTACAACTATCATTTGGGTTGTTTTTCACTACACAGACTCTCAAGAAGTCTCTGGAAAGGTACAGTTAAAAAAAATGGATCTTTAAAGAAAGCAGAAGAAAGAACATTTCAAAAACATCGACTTTTCAATGACACAGGTATGAGCCAGTAACCAAAATGGATTTGGACTGGCTTCTTACTCATTGCTTAAATTGGAACTGAAGCCAAATATCCCATGAAAAATAAATACTGACACAGCTCCCTGAAAGGGTCCATCAGCAAGTGCTGCGGAGTGAAAGAAATGAGGAGTGCAGCTGACTCTTCTACAATCATCACATCTCTAAGTACAGGGGCTGGCGATCTTTTGAAGGCAGAAGGCCTTGACACCAGAACACTTGCCCCTAAAAGAGCTGTTAACTCAGAGCATTAACTACAAGGGGGCAAAGGTGGCTGCAATGCATCTTTCCACTTAATTTGGAGCAACTTATTAGTTCATGTATCCACCATTTTGAGCAAGCCACCTTACCTCTTTTTTTTTCTCTCTGCTCTTGAATCTTTTAAAAAGAGATCTTAATTTCAAAACCGTATCAAATATTTTGGGTTTCTCAGGGAGGAGGACAGCAGGGGAAGTAAGACAAGTGGGGACAGGAATTTGCACATGAAGAGAAGAACATTAATGAATTGAATCCAAACGTAACTCTAGAATGATATAGTGCTTTAGTTTATAGCTTATTAAACTGCAAGTTCAGTCATCTTAAAAGTTTGGGGGTGGGTTGTTTGGGTTTTTTTTAATTCTTGAGGGTGGTTTTTTTTTTTTATACTAATGACCATCTCTACTTTAAACCAGTTTCAAATTAAGTTTGCCACTATTGGGAGTAGCTGAAATCCTTTTCCATTTTATTCAGTGTTATTTTTTAGAATAAGTTTTAATGTATTAGCTATTTTATTTTAAAATATTTTTAAAAATACCACAGAGCCATTTAAGTACATGTAGTAAACAGTTACTATACAATTTCCTCTGTATTTTAGAAAAAACTACAAGCATAATGATAATCTCAGCTTTATTTGGGGTGAAAACAAAGCAAAGTAAATTTCTATAAACTGAGAAAGAATACCTTTATTCTCAAATTAAGTGTGTTATTCATCTGGTTAATACCATTAAATCATGCTTTTTCTTCATAAAGTTACTTAATATTGGCAGAGCTGAAGTTCCATCTAATCAGTAAAAACAACTTTTAACAGATTAGTAACAGCTGTGCAGAAATAAGACAAAGCACATACACACATGTAACACTCACAAATGCATAAAGGTACACTGACATAATTTGGTAAGAATTCCCCCATCCATTAGAGATGTAGGCAAAATAATGGCAAAACACTGTTTGTTTACACAACATATGTTGGCATCTTAATTGCAATACGTTTTTTTCCTCTTTGTTTCCAAAGCTGCACAAACTCCCTAAAGGGTATTAAAGATCTACCAATACACATGCCTTTCCCACATTTTCATAAAGGACTGCTTTAATTGGTCGCCCATTGCAAGAGTAGTGTTCCCCTCCCTTTCTCTTTTTTGGGGGGAGAACTGTTACTGGGAAACAGCAATGCGCTTTTTAGTAACTGTATTTCTAAACAGAATTAAAGAGTGGTGCTATATTAGAAAGAATAAATGGATTGATCCTTTTTGCAGAAACTAAGAGGAAGTCACAGTTACCCTTCTCTGTTTCTGAATGGCAGAAAGCCTGATAATTGGAGTGAAGCAGCAGGAGAAAAAGTAAGGAAAACCCCTCAATGCTTTAAAAACTGGACGTTTGTTCTCATCTGTACACTTCGAGAAAACACTTCTCTCCATTTGCGACAATGCTTAGTAGGCACACATTATATCCAACAAATGAAAGTGGTAAGTTTGTGGATGTAAAATAATACCTCAGAAACCATGAAGACTCAATGGTAGCTTGTTAGCTATCATCTCTCAACAGGACTAAAACATTAAAATTAATAAAGAAGCCTTTCCTTAAGTGTTCAGGCATCATTTGGTCTTTCCTTATGCATGAGGAAATCCTCAGAGACAGGAGGGTAGCAGTTCTTAGGAATATAGAAAATAAATCTATTGGAATTAAAATTTGCAACAGCCAGGTTAAAAAATGGGTTACGTGTTGTAAAATAGGGGAACCATGAAAAATCACTGGAGCAGAGAAGCAAGAAAACACTGTCATAAGCATTAAACCATTGACTGCACAGAATTTGGTGATCAAACTGAGTGAGCCTGCAATAGGAAAAGTAAGAACTCAAGTCCAAAGCTCCAAAAGCCATGGCAGCAGCTCAGGACTCTACTAGACAAAATATTTGCAGGAATTCCATCTAACACGCCCTCTCCTCCCTTACCCATGAACTCATGAATAGAGCATTAAAGTTGTTAATTTTAAGGAATGTATACATGGCCAGGGAATGAAGGGTTTGCAGAAGGACACGTTTTCTTCTTGCACTTGTAGCTAGCATTACCATAGCCAATTCATAACTAGAAGGGACTTGTTCTGTTCCAAGTTACTTCTGGATTCATGAGACTGACAAACACCTGCCCCAACAAAAGCAGCTAACTATTAGTAGTTCATGATTTCTTTACACAGACTTGAAAGACTCTGGTGCGGAAGAAGGTTTAACCAATGAAAGTTTAGAACAGGCATTGGAAGCCTACACATGCAAGATACTAGACAAACAGAAATTCTCTTTTATACCTGGATTTAAACAGCATTTTTAAACATGAACTGACTCAAAAAAAATACCCACAAACCAAACCCCAAAACTATAATCTCTTGATATTTCACAATAATTACTTAAATTTATTCAGTTTCATGACAAGTCATCTTGTGTAACAACTGATAGGTTTTTTCTCCCACCTTGTAAAGATTCAAGAAATCATTATTTCTAAAGATTTCTGGATACTAGAAAAGATTCAAACACCTGCATTCTGCCTTCACTGTGATTTTTGTGCAGCTTTCTTGCACCGAAGTATATACAGAGCAGGTAAATAGTCTGTCAACCTGCCACAGCACAAAAAAAGAACAAGGTAGGAGTTATCACTGATTCGTTTCCTCAGTGAAAAATGATGGCCAGTCATTCATGTAAAATATAACTGGTATATCCTTATCCATCTAAGAATCATATTCATTCAAACCTGTATTTTTAAAGAAAACGCTGAAAAATATTGAATGGGTCTTTAAAGGAATATTACCTAAAGTCACCAGTTGAGATGTAATGGCTATCATGTATGTGATCTAATATTTCTGAATACTAATACACTACACAATAAGAAAGTTGTTCTTTGATCTTGCTTGTATTATTTGTAACTCCTTTGAGTTACAAGTATATACCATCCCCTTCAGAATAGTACAATTAGTGAGACAAATCCATTCACATTATGATTTTAGGCATGGCAAACACCACCTCCTTGTCTTACAAAAAAGCGCCACACTCAGACTAAGTCTTTAGGCTTAGAACTAAACCTGAAAAATAATATCAGGGAAAGTTAGCTTGATGTGTGTTATTTAACTCTGAAGTGGTGTAGTTTATAAACTGAAAACACATTTAGGTTAAAAGCATCACAAAAAAATAATTTTAATCCATTTTGCATCAAAGCGGTTATTCAGCTATTTTGCGCGTCAGCAGCTTGACATTTTTTCTCTGCTATTTGTAATGATCTGTCAACATAGAAGCTACATAGCCATGGATTCCAAATCTGAGGAGACACTACTCCATTAGAAACCACTCTTTTTTGCTTCCAGAAAACGAAGGCAGGGCCAACATCATTTGTACCAATTTAACTCAAAAATGGCAAAAGCATACAAACACTGGAGATGTTTTGCTAAAATAGTATTTTTCTGAATTTTTATTAATCATATGTTTTTATTCATGAAATTATATGGTATAAAAAATTGCTTTAAAGAGACATGATGAACCGATTTCTCTGTCAGGTTCCTTTACTTACAGTGAAGAACGCTTTTAAAAGAACTACTGCATGAATCTTTACTATTCATTAAATTAAAACATTCATTAATACTACAAAATTCCAAGAAGGTCAAACCTACTTAGAAATATGTAGGTTCAAAAAGGTTCCTAACATTTAAACTGCCATTCAATAAATTACTTTCCACTAAGAACATCTATATTTCAAAATGGATCAGGCAGCTTTAGTAGCAAATTGAAAATGCACTCTAGTTGATGAGAGCTTCCCCTTGCAGTATAATGCTGAACAACCAACACACCGTGCACCTGCTATTAGTATGGGTGAAGTTACCCACTGTCCCAGGCTTTAATATGAGTTGAGGGGTGGGTGTGTGCATTTGTTTTTAAACAGGAATTGTTTGATGTGTAATTGCTGGGCACAGCGTGCAAATTCAAAGCAAAATGAATTCTATTAACAAAGGAACAGGTTTCACTTCTCAAGTGATTGGAGCAGGATAAACTAGACTAGCTAAAATAAACTAAACCAGAAGAATTTTTATTTATGACAACACCTGTCAATTTATGAAGTTGAGAAGTGTTCTGCAAGTTATCTACCTAGAGTTGAAAATTAAACACCAAGAATTAACACCACTATATGACAACAGTGAAATCAGCAGGAGAACTTCATTCATCATTTTAAGTATTTCCTTTTGTTTTTCTTCTGCACAGGGAGAAGAGAAAGCTATTTTCCACCCAAGGTTCAAGAGGTTTTAATAAATACAACAATAATTCCAGCCTTGCCTGAATTAACTACTTGGCAATAATCAAAATGTTGCAATGCATGGCTAATTCAGCTCCCATCCATTTCTATGTTGGAAAAAAAAAGACAGAGGTGAAAAGGAAGGAAAAAATTTCTGAAGAAAATTCTGAAAACATTCTATTTCTAAAACCACATTAGAAAACCAGAAAGGATTATTCTTGTATGTCTGCTAAATTACTACTCTTCTATTTATGGACTGAAACTTCATGACATCAACTTTGTGGGTTGAGTTAGAGGCTACAGTGGAACATGTGCTAAATGCCAACAGCAATAACTTGGCTACTAGATTAAAAGTTTCAGAGATCCTTTTGAAATATGACCCAGCACTAATCAACAATATATTTCTGTTAAATACATCCAGCAAATACAAGTAACCAACTTAAAAATCCAAATTATGCAGAGAACCAATAGGGAAATAGAAACACTACCTGAAAGAAAAGCCAATTTTTTCTTCAGAATGGGTAATATTACTGAAGCTTCCATTCTACTGCAGATAATTTTCACAGCTCTGAAACACAAGACGTTTAAATTGTCAAGCATGGGAAATCAATTATATGTCACTAGAATGAGCACTGACCAAAACACTTTTGTACTCTTCTGAAGGAAGCACAGAACACTGTAACTGAAATCCAAAGTATTGTAAAAGCCAAAGAAAAAAAACATTATCATATGCATTTTTCCATGTAAACATTTAATTAAGGAGTTCTTCCTCCTCATAAAAAAAAAAAAAAAATAAATCAAAGCAGCTTCTCAACCAAGGACATTGATATAAAAGTCTTATTTCCTAACCCCATTAAACTACTATTAATTTACAAGTAGATCATTTGTTTGCTCAGTCATTCAGAGATAAAATGAGTTTATATAAAATTACATTTTTGCATAGTGTATTTCATATTACCAGAAATATAAAAATTAAATACATTATGCTGCATGGATGTCAGGACACTGCCATTACCCTGCCAATAGAAGGTCTTCAATTAAAGAAAAACATCCAAGAGCTAGAGTAAGTATGTCTAACCTATAGCTGGAAATGCTTCTGCTCCTGTTGGCTCCAAATCCCTTCTCACCTTCATCCCATTGTTACTGCATTATGAACTGCAATTCACTATGATTAAGTCTTTGTGTTTCACTGACAAATCAACAGAATTCTTGAACTGCAACCTCCTCTTCCTGCCTACACAAAAGTAGCAACTGGCATATGCTTGTATGTCTGAGTTCATACTTGCACAAATCAATCCATATAGTAAAAAACCCTTAAATCTTCACAGAGATACAAAATTCAAGATATGTGCCAGTATCCAGTCAAAACAGATTTTAAAAATAAAATTCTTAAATTACAGGCAAAGGACTTCAGACTACAACCTGGAATCACCCATCTGGATACTTCAGCATTCCTGCACACAGATTATTTTTTTTTCCTGGGGGGGAGGGGGAATTAATTGAATCAAAACTATAAATGATCCAGGAGAAAGAAAGAAAAGAAAAAAAAAACCAAACCCAAAAAACCTCCAGAGAGCCTGAGGTAAAACAGAATAGTTATTCCTCCTCTTGTTAAAACAATGAGCTTTATTACAAACAAGCAGCAGAATAATTATTTTTATTATGAAACAGAAATGACATTTTAACAACTTTTTACTGTTCCTCCCTGTTCCAATGCATAATGTCTCACAATGTCCATTCCCATTCCTTATCCCTAGATCTCCATATTTAAGTGCCATTTTCATCAATTACATGAAATATGCATTTCCCATATTATAGAAGGAAACAAACACGTTTCAGTTCTTTCCGGAAACTGAGTCCCAAGACAGCTTGCACTTTCAACAGTTACTCATATAAGCATCCTTTTAAAACCTCCTGTATGCTTCAGACAAAAATTTGTAGGTTTGTTGACTCAGTCATTTTTGTCTCTCAAACACAACAATCAAACCACCCTGTGTAAACTAGTTAAGTTCAGCAGTATTGTTTTTTTCTTTTCTTACCTGGTGATGATTTTTCCCTCTCCTCCCCAAGCTGTATTTCAAAATTATTACAAATGGCTCTTTATCATCACCAATGAAGAAAGTCCAGACCTACACACAAACTTTATTATCTTCATACTTTCACATGCAAACTAAAGTTTGCATCAACTTAATGACTCTAGGAAGCATGTTTCTTGCTGTTGTGAAAAGACCAATTTATTTAATATGAAAGCACTGCCTGGCTTTCTGCCACAGTAGTGGTACTGTCCATGGATCAGAATAGTTCTTTTGTTCAGTATTTCCTGGAACCAAAGGAAGGATTCTGTTCATTCAGAGTGGAGGGAGGTGAGTCACAACAATTAGAACCAATTGCTGATAATTTCAAACACCTAGCTTTTGTTCTAGAAACTCATGCAATTCTCTTTTGTGACAGCTTTGATGTGGTCCATCTAGAAGAAAACTCTCACCAGGGCAGATTGTCAGAACATACCAGAAAAAAAAAAAAAAAAACCCTTCAGGTTTAAAAATAAGGTTTAACATCCTTCTATATCTTTAACACTCCAGAGAATCTCAGGATGAATTAAACTAAATGCCTTTTTTAATACCAGAAAGTTAAACATTTCCAAGAGAGCTGGTGTCTGCTTTCCAGTGGGAGCTATCAAAGGTGTTTTAAAAAGGTACACTGCTAAAAAGCAGATATAAGTATATTTAGACCTACAAATAAATGTAAAGCCTTTTTAACCTGTTCAGAGGAAGGCAAAATGACAGGCTCTTAAACTGACCATCAAGCTCTCAATTTAGAATGAGGAAATATGTGTTGCTCAATGCTGTACCACTGTTTAGCTGAAACAAACACATCAAGTGCCTATTCACCAATAAAAAAAGGCATTTGGACTCATTAAGTAGAAAAAAGCTACAGAAGAAACAACATCACTGAGAGAACAGATTTCACTTGAGGAAACTGGGATACTTCAATAAACTGCATTTTATCATTTCTAAAGCAAGAGACATAACTTATCTGCTCAAATTTTATACAGATATGAACCAAGTTAAACCTGTTTGCTGAATTTCAGAAAAACTTCTGAGCATGCCCACCTGCAATCTACTTTGCCAATTAAAATACCATATGCCAACTTGTAAACCTTCTGTCTACAGGAAACGTTAAAATAAAAAAACCCTATACTGAAGAACCTCACTAACTTCTTTTGAACGACCTGGGCTTTCAGGTTTTTAAATCAATGCAGCAGTGTTAGTCTGCAACAACGTATTCATTCCTTTGCAGGTTTCCACAGAAAATTGGTAAAATTCAGTTCACATAATATTTGTATTTAAAACCTAAATATTTGAAAGGTGTTCCAGTTAAATAGAAAACTCTCCCAATCCTCCTACCAAGCAGAAACCAATACTAGTTGAGAAAATTCTCTTAAATACAAACTTAAATGAAATAGATATACATTAGGGGGAGGACAGAAGGCTAAGGAGACAGCAAACAAATAGTAAAAAAAAAAATAGATTTACAGAACAAATAAAAATGCAAACAATATTTCAGGCTGCACTTAATGTGACATCAAATCATGACATGGTAGGCTGCATCTTCTATCATTTCTAGGTTCTGGAAAGACTATAAATTACACTGTTTTAGTCAATACAGTTTAAAATTCAAGAAGTTGTTTCAAAAAACAAAAACAAACAAAAAGCCACCAAATTCACATACAATAAGAATTATGTAATTCAGCGTAAAAGTGCTTAATTTCTCATGAATAAGAGTATCACTTGCATTTTCTGCTACACATCTTCAGTCCCATCTAATAATAAATTTAAATAAGAACCAATGTCCAGACGCTGTTTAATACCATTTTAAAAGTCTGTTAAAGAGAAAGGGCAGAGGGTGAAGCTGACAGACTCACATTGACTAGATGACTGAAGTAAGATGTTACAGAGAAGCTGCCCTACAAATAACAGGTGTTTTCTTTTTGTCAAAATTAATTCAGACTCCATGAGAATACTAACACGTCTACTCAAATTCATTAGACCTGTAACATTTAATACCCTCAGTACACATTACAAGGTTTTTAAATGGGTTGGTCTGTTCATGAGCATCTACTGCACGTTTCAAAGAACGAGTACTTTCTTCATTCCCTCATCATGTACCAAGGAAGAGAACGTAGCTGGTCTGTTAAACACAGGACTAAAAGTCAGGAAAAAAAATAATCTGGTTTCTATCCCTTGTTCTGCTTAGAAATATACATATGGCTTTCAGCAAGTCATTTATCTCTTTTAGTCTTCATTCAGTCCCTCCATCTAATTCCCTTTTTTACAAGACCACTGTGATGTTTAATTCATTAACGTTTTTGAAGACTTGAGAGATTAGAAGGAACTCCACAGATCTGCCTATAAATATCCAAGCAGCAGATGGGCAGCTACATTCAAAACTGTAGCAGCTTGCAAGTCTAGGCACAAACAATAGCACAAATAACAACAGACATTCTGAAGGGGGGGGGGGGGGGAGAGAGAAAAGCCTCCATCATATAAAATAAAAAAAAAAGAATTTCATTCTGAAGTCAACTTCTGAATTGCAGAGCTTCAAAATTAACAGCTTCAGTCCCTGAAGGCAGCATACAAGTTTTTTTCAGATGCTACCTTCAACCCACAAAGCATTACCCCACACTCTCCCTAGATCAGCTTAAAAAAAGTTCATCTGTCCCACACAGAAATAAAATCCATTTGCAAAAGACAGAGGGAAAGCTGAATATCAGAATTACGTATGCAGATGATTATTTCATCTTCCTTTAAAGCTACATTAAAGATGTCATCTCTCCCACAGCCAAGCGGCACAAAGACAGAACACAAACGAAGGTGTCCCCAGGGCTGATACCCCAGGGTAATTTGAGAAGCACGCCAAATCTGCCCAAAAAGTAAAAAAAGGCTGCAAGCATTCATTAGTTAATGCTGTCTTCAATTAAAGACCACATGGAACTGGGTTGCTCAGCTGGACAGTTTCAAAATAACGATAAAACCTGACAGATGAACAACAGGTTAAGGTAATCAGATACAGTGTTTGATTTTTACTCTTTAACATATTATGAGCATTACTGATAAATTTTTACCCTTGGAGCCTTTTAAGGCCTCAGAAAAAGGTAACTACGTATTTAGGGAAGATCAAATCAAGGTTTTATTTTTCTTTTTCAACCACTCTGTTCTTTTTGACTATCTGTAAAAGCTATTCATAAAAACAGGCATACTGAAGTTTTATATTATGCCCAATTTTCAAGTTGTACACAAACACTCCTGATTTTCCATTATGTGTTAATTCACACTAAAGAATTAAGAAAGTAAAAGCCATAGACTCAGTAGTTTTCATCAGTCATGTAAGCTTGTTTAATTTTAAAGCAAAATGCAATCATACAATGTTGGTTCCATTACACATGCACAATTAGTACTTTAACTCAGCAACTTGTGAAAGCAGATTAGAATAGACAGATTGAGTAAGTAGTCTATTTTTGGTTAAACTTAGGCTTAACAATTTGCTAGGCCATGATCTAAAACCACATTGCCATAGCAATGCCAAATTCAAGCTTGGAAAAACTCTTTTTCTTCTGCCCCATTTTTACTGAGTTTCAAGTGTTACCTTGTACACTTCGTCTTCTAACTATAGCTAATCATAGCATTTAGAAGAGCTGTCTGTGAACTACTTCCTCTATTTAACCCATCTTCCATATTCGTTTCCCACCCTTTTTCACCCCCTCAACATTCTGTGAGAAGTGAAATAAAAGATGAGTGGCAAAAAGACGTGATGAGCAATATAATCAATAGTGAACCAGCAAATGGAGAACAAGCGAATAAGAGAGGTTATGCCACGCAAGAAGAAAAAGACATTATGCTTCTAAGTTTTAACTTTGATCTCAAGTCAACTATTCATTTCACAGAACGGCAGAGCTTTTTCATCAGACTTAGCAAAAGCGTCAGAGGGACAGAAAAGAAGGAAGAGTACCGAGCACAAAAACAATGTAACTAAGGATGTGCAATAACATCTTCATGTACAGCTGTGAAACACCATACTGACACCTCAGCCTTTTCATACAAGAAGGGCAAGCACAGGATGCTGTGCGGCAATTAGTACTCTCTGAAAGAATAGCACTTTGGATTCAAAGGCCATTTCCACAGACAGCAATCTTGCTTCAGCCCCAAGGAACACATGCAGAAGTTCATAATGGTGCTACAACATGACATATAGAATGATAGCTTGCTGAAGTTTTCTACCCTTTCCAGCCTCAGGCCAAGCAAAATACACATGGTATATGTTAAATTACAGCAGTTCTCAGGCTTCTTCAATCTAGAATAGTACAGAAAATAAGTCACAGGTTTTGGATGCAACTCCACATTTCCTTTTCTGCCACATTTCCAGAGAGAGACCCCGTGTTTACCTTCCTGCAGAATCCTACAGCTTGCCCTTGTAGGATGTTACCACAGGCAGCAGAGGAGGCTGATCTACCTTACACCCTCTCTTGCAACAGGCAGCCAAAACAGCAGAAATTGCAGTAATCTGGTATAGTCCCAATTCACTTCACAGCATCAAGTGACCACAGAATGGACAAATGATGTAATTTGGGAGGTTGCTTTTTCCACCATTTTCTACACAGCAATAGGTCAATTGAAATGCTATGTTACAAGTACAGCACAGATATTTTATTTTCTTTCTCATCACACCTCCCTAAGACCCATAAAAAAAATAAACCTCATGTTTAGCTCTTAAAATTTCACGTAGAGATCATGTGGAAAGAAGACAGAAATCACACAGACTGTAAATTCTCCCACAGAAATAGTTATTGAGTCACAGGACGGGAGGAAGAAAAACAACCAATCAATAGTAAAATAAAACATCATACTCTTCTTCTACTTCTCTATATTAAAAAAAAAAAAAAAAAAAACAAAACAAAACACCACACACCAAAAAAAAGCAAACAAGTCACAAAATCTTGCAAGAATGAGCTGGGGGAAATGAGTACCTTATCACCAGTTCTTCAAGGAACTGTCCAAAAGCAGTCTGTGATGAAAGATCACAGAGAGCTTTCATGCCTTCAATACTTCATAGAACTGGCTAAGACAATGGGAGGAACGAGATTGGACAATTCAAGCCATAAGCAGCCAAAGACAAACAGCTGCACTGATGAGCGCAACTGTTGGCAGTCTGGAACAAATGAAAAATAACTTTCCTCTGGGGTGCAAGATTAGAACTTCTTGTTCCTTTTATAACAATTATATAAGAAAATCTACAACTTCATAACAATACACATACTTGGCATAAGTGCATGTGGCTCAGGCCCACAGGAATCACTTCTCAGCTCAGTATAGTGACACCACAAGAGAAAGGAAACAAAAAGAAATGCTGTTCTAAACCAAAAGCCATCAAGAATGGCAGTGGCAGGGGGTAGGAAAGAGCAAGGAACTGTTTGAGAAGAGAGTAGAGCTGGCTGCATGGACGTAAGTGTAGCAGACAAAAGCAGTCATCCTTTTTAGGCAGAGAAAACTGACACAAAACAAGAATAAAATACATGAGAGGCTAATAAAATGACTGTTTATAAATCTCTAAAACTTTGGGGTTGATACCTGACAAAAAAGTTCCCAGCTTAAAAGTAAGATTTTGTGTGGACCTCGAAACATCCTGAACAATTTCCTCTGTATTTAAAAAATAAAATAAAAAATTACAGCAGTGGCTTCCACCCCCACTGCACAACACACAAGGTAGACAGAATGATGATAATAGTAAGAAAACCTTCATCAGAAGTAAGTGATTTGAGAACTTTGCTAATCTTAACCTAACATGAAATTACAAGAGATTAAAATATGCCAGATCTGGTACATAAATACCTTGTTCATTCACATTTTTAAGTTTCAAAATTTTTCAGAATTACACAAACTTATTGCTCTTCAAAATAAAAACAATTATATGCTGTCCTTGAATTACTATGTGCAAGGGAAGTAAATCTTTAACTTGCACAGATGTCTCCAGTCTTTGTACTCATGTTAAAAATTCTGAACATTTCAGCTGCAAACCACAAGTTAAATAGGCCACAGCAACCACCTGCAGTAACCACAGCATATCTCTCTCTCTCCCATCCTCTCAAAATAAAACATGTAGCATTCCACTATCATAAATAAACGGCCACATGCTTCAGAGAACATAAAATCAAGCTCTCTTGACCTGCTACCTGGAACACCTCTCATAGATGTAACACACATTTTCCATTGATACTGTTTCCTAGGGCCAAATTAGAATGTAACATGGAAGAAGGAGCAAACAGTATGCTAGCAGAGAGACAGAAAACAGACAACCCGCATTGAGGGTGTACTGATTAGAAAAAAAACATTGCTTTTACCAACAACAAAAAGTAGAGAAGCCATGGCACCTTTCATCTACGTATTGTGTGTACATCCTGACCCTTCCCCTCAGAAAGGGCCATTTATTTTCTCAAGTGCAGCTGTACACACCATTTAGTGACCAAAAAATTAACATCAAATCCATCATCTTATTCTTCCACCACCTTTTTCTTTTCTTGGCCTTGTCAACATTTATCCTTCACAATACCTCTCTAAGAGCACATCTCAAATTCAACTCTGCCAACACCATAGGAGTTCAGCTTTGCTCTGAATTCTCATGTGCCTACTACATCTATCTCTCTTGAATCATTGATTCTGTAAAGCCCTAAGTCATACCTTCATCTCCTCTTAACTATTGCAATTTCCTTCTTAATGGGTTCTTTATGTCCCAGCGTTCCAAACTTCAGCTTGTCCAAAATGCAGCAGCTCATCTTCTCACCTAGAAACAGGAAAACAACACTCCATATTGATTTTCACTTGCTTCCTTGTCAAGTTTAGAGTCTGCTGTATGGATATCCTCACTTCAAAAATCTCTCGTTCTCATTTAGTCTAAAGAGTACAAAGCTTTGCCAGTGCATTTTTCTGCTTGCTCACTCAAGGTGCTCAAGTCTCTCATTTCTCTTCTGCACACAAGCTTACCAACCCCATCAGAACAGCAACAATCTACCACAATGCTTTTAAAACTTCTTTCCTTGGTCTCACCCACAACCACAGCTCCCTCTTTAAATCAGAATTCACATTATCTCCAGTCACATACCTAAACACTCTCTAATACATTTGCAAACACTGCTCTCTGTGGGAGACATCGACACTACGTAAGACACTAACACAAGCCACAGATTTTATAGTGCCTAAGCCAAACTATGTAGCATAACTTTAGTATCAGAACCTTTCTGTTATAGCACCTTTTAAAGATTTTAAAAGTCACAAGACAAAACCAAAGTAGGTAAGTTGAAGAAGGCATGCCTAAATAAGGTTGCACAAAACTAATTTCAAAGGTATTGTTCTATGCAGCATATTCATCAGTATCAAATCTTCATAACAACCAAATATATTGCATGAAAATTTTAAAGATCTTATATTTGGAAGAAATTGATCTTACTTACCATTGGTACTGGAATGCAATGCTGTCTGTTAGGGATACAAGTTTGAGCTCCGGATCCTGGATTCTATAAATTCAAATGAAAAAAGTATTGACCATATTTTTACATGTTAATACCCACTCTAAAACTTTATTTCCTCGGAGGTTAAACACAAGGATTTATTACAAAGCTGCATGATACGGGAGTTAACATCTCCATTCCATATTCACAAATACTTGTAAACCAGGCATTTGAGTTGAGTGGGATAGCAGTAATCCCGTATTTTCCACCAAAACATATGGTTGACATCAACATTGTTTATAATTAGCAGGCAATGCTCCTGAGGCAGCACCGGAAGCAGTGGAAGAGTAACAAGAACCAGAATCCTTGCAGTATGCTTTCAGTCAGAGGTCACCTAAAGAGTTTTAGGATAAATCAAAAATAGTGTTGGTATTTTTTGTGAAAAGAGGAAGAAAGTATTCCTACAAACTAAGTTCATCACTGCTATAAAATTTAGAGAGGCAAATTATAACTTGAATTAAAAAATGTAAATAGTCCCTATTTGTATTAGAAGATAAAGAATTAAGAGATGTGTCAAATGTAAAACCTCAGCAAATGCTTTGAAACTTGAATGAAACCTTGTAACTGATCAAATCCCACTCACCAACAAATCCCAAAACCTCAGAATTAAGTCTATAATGTATTACAGGCAAAGCCAAGATGCTAAACACATTTCATAGGTTTTACAGTTACTCAGATGCAGCAGTTATTACAGTCATCTCTCTCACAACAAATTTTAAATTTAAAAAAAAAACACTTCCATCACCAGAAGTTTTTGTAGTCAGGCAAACAAACTAGCAAATCCTCTAAAAGATGGAGAGAAGGCAAGAGTACACCCCTACAGATCAGGGACAAGAATATCAATAGCAAGTGCTCAAGACAGCTTAAATAGATACGTGATAGAAATCCTGCAACATCATTTCTTACCCCTGCAAGACCCTAGACCTTGCCTGCTTTATTAGAAGCTACCTACTGAAGACGTTCTGTATTTCCACAACCACTCATAGTCATTGGGGAATAAAGGTGCTCCTCTTCATACTCTATTCTTAAGGTCCCTTGACAGTTACGTAGCCCTGTATTCAAGTTCACCATCAATGTATCTAGTCTCTTCCAGAAGCAGCTCCAGTTCCCCTCCCTACTACCACTCCCAAGCAGCAGCCAACTGAAACCGAGCTAACTTCACACAACTGCTCTATTTTGCTGCTGGAAAATAACAAAAATCTAGGTACATCTCCCCTGCTTACATAAGCTTTACTGAGAAATGTGATTCCATAGACAAATTAAAATTATAGCCTGCAACTCCAGGAGACAACATGGCAGTGATTCTTGTGATAAATTTAAAAATACGTAAATGCTATTAACTTTTGTTTCTAGGAAAACTGATGTTACAGGTCATCTAAACTCCAAATAAAATATCATCTATTAGCATACTACTTTACAAAAAACAGTTGACTGAGGTGATTTTACAGGATTCTTCAAAAGCAGCAATCTATGATGTAAGGAATTATGCAAAATCCTAAAATCCATCACTAAAAAACCACTGTAGTTGCTCCTAGTTCTGGTGGGCTTTTTTTGTTTTGCTTCAGGGTTTTTTTTCCCCCTGACAGAGCAAAGCATGATCAGCACCTTACCAGTAAGCAGTAGGCCTCTGACCAAGCTTCAGTTCTAATTCCATGGTCCACCTTCCCCCTTTTCTCCTCCTTAAGTTTCTGCTTGGTATAGACAATGGGACTAGGGCTATAAAAACTCATATTCATAAATGAGAACCCTTACTAGCACAGAAGTTAATCACCATCACCGTTCCTATAATGTAATAACTATTCATTATTTACTATATGCTGGATCTTAGCAGATGTCACAGAATGGGGAAAGGGGGGAGGGAGGGTGAAACCAGTGCTTCCTCATCACAGTGAATTTTAGTGCATGAACAAAGTCAACATCCAATCATTTGGACAATGCAGACACTGCAATATAAGAACGCTGAGACCCAGTATTTCCTTTGGGATGAAGATGAAAGAACTAATAAAAGCATCCACTAATATCCATCCATATAAGCCTCACCAATTTTGCTCATTAAAATAAATCACAAAGACTCACAAAACAAAGAACCATTCTCCACTAATTGACTCCACTCTGGCTTCCACACACTCGTTCAAATTCTTTAAGAAAAGAGTGCTGCAACGCATCCCCGTCGTACCACTGCCTGGCTGAAAGGCTGTGCATGGGTAACACGGGATGCTGCGGGCACTGGGGAAGGCAGGACTGCGAGACAATGGACCTGTCAAAACCCGAAGACACGGCAACCACGGCCGCCAGCAGCCACCGCCTCGGCAGTGACCCAGCCCGCCGGGCCGCGCTCCCCGGGGCCGCGGCAACCGCACGGCCGGGATCGCCCACCCGCCCGGGCCGCTCCGACCCGCCGCGACACACCGGGGAAAGCCCCCTGCGAGGCCCAGCCAGCCCCGGCCCCAAGCCCCCTCCCTCCTTCCCCAGCCTGCCGCGGCACCCGCGGGGCGGCCCGGCGGGAGGCGGCTGTGGCCCTCCCGCGCCCGCCGCCCGCACAAAGCAGGCCCCGCCACCGGCGGCCACTCAAGAGCCCCCCCCCCCGCCTCCGCGGCCACGTATGTAGCGGCAGCACGAACAATACCCCAACCTGTTGCGTGGGTTCTCCTGGGCTGCACCGACCTGCCGTGCCCCCGGCCAGCGGGACACACCGCGGGGCAGCGAAACGGGGGCGGGCGGGGGGGTTTAATGTGGAGGAGGCGAGCTCCGCAGCCAGCCGCCAGGCACCCCGTTAGCCCGCCCACCGTCCGCGGCGATGCAGAGCCGGTCAGGAGGCCGGCCGCGGGAGGGCTACCCTGGCGTAAGGCCGGGCCACCGCCGCCCCCCGAGAAGCAACCGCTGCCCGGCGGAGCGAGGCGCCCCACAGCTCCAGCGCCGCCGCCCGGGGAACAAAGCGCGGCCAGGCCGCAGGGCCTGCGCTGCGCCCGGGGCCGTCCCTCCGCAGGGCTGGGGCGAAGGAAGCGCCTCTCCAGACGCGGCTACTCACCCGGCTGCGGCGCTCCGGGTGCCCGGGCTGGGAGGACGCCGGCGGCGGAGCGGGTGGACGCGGGGCGGAGCCTGGACCCGCCCGCTCCGGCCAGGCTGCGGCGGCTGCTCTCGGCCGCCTCGCACCGCCTCGCTGGCCCGGCGGCAGCCCCCGGGAACGGGAACGGGGGCGGCTCCGGCCCCTCCCCCGTCGGCAAGGAGACGGCGAGCACCGCGCGCTGCCGGCACCACCCCCGCTCCGCCGCCCGCGCCCCAGCGCCCCCCCCCCAGCCGTGCGGGGCGCGGAGCCGCGGTACCGGCGGCCCTCCCGCGGAGCCGCCGCGGCAGCTGCGCGGGACGCGGCCGGGCCGAGAGACGGCGACGCGCGGCCCCACCCCGGAGGAGACAATGTGCCGCCGCCGCCCCGCTAGGGGGTGCCGAGCGCTGCGCCCCGCAGGCCGCGGCCCCGCCAGGCACCGTCCGGGCGGGCCCTTTCCCGCTGCGGCCCCTTTCCCGGTGCCCCGGCCTCCTGTCAGCAGCGAGGGGCCGTTGTAGGTACCCGACGAGGACAGGCTGCAGCCCGACTGCCGGCGGGTTGCTCCAGCGCCAGCAGCAGCAGGCGTGCTTTACAGTTTGGAGATACGTGAGCGTGTGCGGAATGCAAGTCACATCGATCGCAGGTGAAAACAGGTCGCTGAAAGCGCTTCAGGCAGGTGCCAGTGTCCACCTGTGGCCCTTCAGTAATGACAAGGCAAACGCGTGTTTTGCTTCCCCCAGAGTGCAGCTAATAACCCATCATCAGGCCAGGCTCCTGGATAAACATCCTGAAACTCTGTCATGCCAAGTCTAAAATAAAATAAGCAAAAATCTGGAAAGAAACGCTGTGAAGAAAGCCAGCCAGGACACTTGTCTTGCTCTCAGTGTAACTGCCCTAGGTCAAGTTGCTGTCAGTCTTAAATCTCCTGTGGAATACATCATTTTCAGGCTACGTAATGGCTCTTAAAAAAAAAAAATATCAGGTTCTGCAAACTCTATCTTGACAGTAATTTTGCTCTTGTTATTTGCAGAGTGACTGAATTACCATTTACTGTATCGCATTCCAAATAATAAAAGCTGCCTCACAGAAGCTGGAACTGCTGGGGTTCTCCCCTCAAAACACAGTTTGCAAAACCACCACTGTTTGCCCCCTTTCCTGGTGGCTGCCAGTCAACATCTAACACAGCCATTGCCCTCAGCATTGCCATCGGAGCGTGCTTGTGCTACTGACCTCATCCCTGGCCTCTGCTGACTCAGAAAGCTGTCCCTCTCTCAGCAACGCAACCTGTTGGACACACAAGAGCTAAAGGTAAACAATTGTCATTAAAATTTTCAGAGGAGGCCTGTCAGCCTCAGGAACATACCTTTTCAAAAATAACCTTTCCTAACAACCCCTAGAGATAAACAGAGGTAAGTGAACCTTGGCAGCTTCCAACAAAAGTAGTTGCTGCAGAGAGCCATATAAATAATTTTGTAATTTACTAAATAAGGAAAAAATTAACAATATTTTTAAGTGTGTGCACTACTGGGTTAAGAATGCGCCATATACAACTTTTAGATCACTCTTTACATTTATGCTTACTTATTGCCTACCTGTGGTCAGAAAGTAAGACAATAGAAGCTTTTGCTATTCATCAACATTTACCTAAGATCCCATGGGCGGTAGGAGGAGAGAGGGGAGGAGAAATTTGCACCATAAGGATATAGACCCAACTTCTCCATCTCCATTTTCCTGTTATTACTGGAATCTCTTCTCTATGACTGAACGAGGCTTCTCCTGCACAGAGGATAGCAGAACTCTTGCAGTGGCTTCCAACGCTGTAAAGCAGAGCAACCTGAAAGTCGCTCTTGTTTGTACTCTGGCTGGAGCTATGCTAGTTTGGTATCAGGATGCTGTAATAGGTTTTTTGACTTTCCTTTTCCGTGTATACTCTGCTGAGTAGTTTGCCAGGACAGAACCTGAGATTATTAATTTCCTTTTGAGGTCATACCGACAGCTCAGAGTTGCAGTTAATTGCCTTTGCCATACAAACTGCCAGTAGGAAGGAATCACAGTACATTTTTGTATCAAGGATCCATTTGATTAAAACAGGCCTTAATATATGCTATTATTCTCCAGCAGCTATGCCAGATTTACTCAAATACGAATAAAAGTAAATAGGCTGAAAACATCCTGAGCTTTGGGCACTGTGCTGTGTGCTGAGACAACAGAGCCTTTGTTACAGGCAGAGCAGTGCTCACACAATAGAGTTACTGCTTCCAGCCTCAGTTGCTGAACTTCCAGAAAAAATCAGCCTTCAGAGAAAAACAAACCAACCACCCCCACACTTCTAGTAGAAACCAGTTCCTCACCATGACACTAGTCCCAGGTGCCACCAGGCGTGACAGTGGCCATGCTGTGCAGCACCTCATGGGTCTGCTGCACCCCTTTGCTTTTGTTCCACTTGCTGCTGGGCACAGCCTCGCACCAGGCAGGCTGAAACCCCTCCACCTGGAGCAATTTACTCTGCTGCTTGCTTGTTATTTGCTTCCATGTCTCCATGCAACAGATAAGACAATTGTTTTTACCTGTAACACAAAAAAGGATGTGAGTAGTTAAATTAGTATAACCTAGCACTATTCAGTGTAAGTGGCTAGAGATGTAACTGGCAGACCACTGCAATTCATAAATGGTATATACAGTAAATAAGTAAGTAACTTGTGGGATTAGTGTAGGCAGGCACTGTTGAATTATAAATAAAAATTGTAGACTTCTTTGTGTGTGGAGCTTTATGATCATAACAAGATGGTATCGTCGTATTCATGGGTAAGCAGCAGAGACATCTACTACTTTAAAGCCTTATGTATTTGTCATACAGCCCGATTCATGTTGGCAAAACAGTGGGAAAAGTCCCTTCTATCTCGATAAACAGTATCAGGAGGTTTGGGAAGTGGAAGTGACAGAAAAATACAAGCATTCACTGTACATTCAAAACATCACAGAAACAAAAAGATCTGCTCCAATACTACCTATGTGAACTACCATTCACTGGCTTCTGAAGGTAGCCACATTCACCTGCTATTAGTATAAAAATTTGAAATGTCCTTTTAAACATATAATTTTTAATCCTGAACTGACGAGTGATTGTTTCTTCTGAAACAGTTAGCACAAAGCCTAAAATTGTGCTCTTAATAGAATCTGAAACTGAAGTCCTAAATAGCCCAAACCTGTGAGACTGCATTTACTGATTAGCAGAAGCTGAAAGCTTGGCACTCTGCATAGGCAGCACCTAGCAGGTTTTGAAGAATCTAAGTTTTATTATATTTGTACTTATCAAAGGGTACAAAAAACAATCTTTTATATAACTATCTCATGTTGGCAATAATTTTGATGTTCTTCAGTTAAATTATTAAAAAAGAAGATGAAAGTTTGTTGTGTAAAGGTCTTTGCATGAGCGACATCTGTAATGAGAGACAGCAATGTAAATCTTCAAGATTCTGAAGAAACTGTGTGTGTGTCTGTGTGTTTTCTGTTTTTTCTTCTTAGTGTTCAGGCAGAAACAATAAATGTTCTCTTCACTAAGATCTTCTTACTGTTCAGGTAGGAACAATAAAACATACCCTGATCTCATCGTATCTTTCCAAGATAGAGGCTGTTGTGTTGTATGTCCTGCAGCAAACTCTGCAGCGACTTTTATTACTTTGTTTAATTACTTCTTATTTTCTATAAAATACAGTCATGATAACTTGTCCTTTCCTTCCTACTGAGGAAATAAGCACTTTCTTATAAAAATAAAATAGAAACCTAAAAGTCTTCATTGCCTGAGTAGCTACCTGAGAAATGTTTAATGGGAAGCAAAGCTATCTGTCGTCAGTATCTTGCTGCCCAGGTTTCCTAAAGAACTAACATAGTTTCATCACAAATTTATTTCATCTTGTGAAGGAGAAATGGGTTATGGCTGACAGTAGACCCCAAACCTTCAAAACACGGGGGAATGGCTTCCTTTCTACACAGGAAATTGGTCCACAGGGTCTGGCCTGAGTCTCCTGTGCCACAACAAGGCTATGGCTCTCGATCCCATCTCTGTAGCTTCGGTCAGTAGGCACATGACAGCAGGATGGAGATGGGCATGTCTCAGGTCACATTTGTGGCTGCAGGGGAAGGAGATGAGAACCAATTTACCTGTCATATTAGGTGCTTGTGCTGTACCACTGAGCAGGTTTGGTGGGATGTCTACAGCATACTCTCTTGCCTGATGGCTCTATCTGATCAGGGATTACTGCTGTGCTGCTTGCTGAAGAAAAGCAACAACTGTACTTACCATAATAGTTATCACAGGAGGCGTAACAGCTCTGAAAAAAACATGACTCTGAAATGCTAACTATAGACATAACAGAGAGAGTGCTGATAGTCAGTGACATTTTGAGTGACTGCTACAAAGCACCTAATGTTCTGCTGGAACCATATTTGCAGCTTCGTGCTGCTTTCTTCTGCTTGCACCAAAAAAGAAAACTAGGGATTTTTCTAATGAGACTTGATTACTTACTCTCTCCCTGAAACTTGCTTACTCTTTGGCCATGGGTTTATTAGCATTAGCCTGTAGAAGAAGCTACATTCGATACCACCACCATTTTTACTTACATTAGATTTAAATTTTATTTCCAGCTTCAGAATGAACAGCAAAAACGAGATTAGACGGTAATGTATGTCAGTGATCAAGTGAGTGTCCTGTACTGTAGCTGTTACTTCGTGTGGGCTTAGGAAAGGGGAAGGCAAAGATGGCTTTACACTTTTTGTGTGCATTCTGATTCTAGATTCTAGTGCAGTTCTGACCAGGAGGTATTAATGAGCATGTTCTTGAGAAAAAACTTCTGTAGTTTTCTTTTGGGGGTCAGAAGGGGGATTATTTGGAAAGAGAATAAGTTGAAAGGAGTTTCCCAATATGTTTTCTGTACGTCTAAATAGCAAATCTTTCCATGATAACAAGAACTGGTCGGTTATGGATTTTAAATATATGCTCTGTATATGTTCCTCTTTGTACGGCTTGGATTTCTAACTTTGCAAACAGCAGCTGGCTTCCAGGGTATATACTAACACTAATCACAATCATTGTTAGCAACAGTGAATTGAAAGAGGGTAAGAAATATGAGCTATTTTTAGAGGCAATAAGCCAGAGCTCTTCACTCTCAGAGAAAAGCCATTTTTAGGAGTAAGTGGCTGAGCTGTTTAAAATTCATCACTGTGTTTGCTAGTCTATGGACAGCCTTAAAGACTCCTGACTTTGTAGTTTATTATGTTTATTAAGCATTTAGGAGCTTTAAATTGTAACCTTTGGTGTGAAAGACTGCTTATTTTATAGAAAATCAGTGTTAGTCAGTGTTCAGTTACTCAGTGTTCAGTGTTCACCCTGCATGTCAGAAATCCTGTTCAAGAAAGAGAGAATGTCATGGCTAAATACCCAACTATTTTACCAAAGAAAGGAAATACATCTCCAATGATAACTAAAAAGTAAAATACATTTTGGAATATGTGGAGGCAATTTCTCATTGCTTCATCAAAACTTGTATACAAATTTTATTTTAATGCATTTTGAAAGAGCAGTCTTGAATATAAGTAATTGTATTTATCCTTTACTAAATATTTCTGAAATTTTAGTCAGAATGGCCAGGATTTTCAAACATATCCAAAAACCCTAGGAGCCTAATCATGGGATGTGTTTATAATCCACATAGGTGTTTTAAAATCCCACTCACTGGTCCTTGTTTTGTTTTTGTTTTCCATAGTTCACAAGTAGTTTGTGATATCACTTTTCTGCACACATACATCAGAAGTCACAGGAAATTAGGCTGCAACACTGATCTTATTCATGGAGGTCACACACAAATAAGGTGTTAAAGTCATTCACGCCACCTTGAGAATAAGGTAATACTGAAATGGAATATGAAAAATACTATCTAATCCAAAGTGCTGATAATTTTCCAGTCTGAGGCAAGGCTTGAGTTTTTTGTTTTTACAGTATTTGGTGTTATACAACAAGTGAAATTTGAATGTAACTGCTGAGTACTAAATTAGGTACTTGGCACTTTATCTTCTAGTACATGAACATAATTTCAGAACAGCTCATACTGAGAGACAGGAAAAATAGGGCAGACGAACAAAATCACACAACAATTTTTACTTAATAAGGTAATACTGAAAAAACTTTCATAAAAACAAATATTGTTGAAGAATGTTATCATGCACTGAGTTACTATATGTAACAACATTTACAAACCATGAAAATTTATATGTCTAAATGTTAAAAAGAAAGGTAACAGTCCTTCCCTTACAAATTCATGGCAAAATTTACTTCAGCAAATGATCCTTTCTAAGGAAAAGATCACTCAATAATAACTCAATGTACTATGAATCGAACTTTTCAGTACTACAAACTATAATGAAACTTACCGGATGCGCATAGAACAAAGGAAAGGAATTTCAGGGAGCGCAGTCAGAGGCAGCTCAAGCACACATGTGCAACTCCACTTTTGGGGCACGGCAGGTAGAGAAAATATTTCTGTACTTACATTAAGTAAGAAATTTAAAATTAGTCATTTTGTGTACAAGCTGATTTCTTATACTGTAACAAATATGATGAGTACCTTATTGCTTCAATAGTATCTTTCTTGCAATGGTAATAAAGGTGTTTTAAATCTACTTCAATTTTCAGCATTAAGAGCCAAAGTTTAGTTCTTTCTTAATATTTAACTGGTTTAGCTTCCAAGAGGCAGGAGCTGGATGGACTCTTTCCTGCAGTGCAGCTGACTCGCAACTATCATGACAGCCTGTCTATACTTACCCATCAAATCTGGCCCGTTGATCTGTGTGGTTTGCAGAACCTTTTGCGGTGAGCTATTCAAGTTACTGTGTTTCTTGTCAAACTCTACAGAAAAGGAACAGCTAGTTGCACCATCATTTGTTTGCATCTTTCAGCAAAACTGTGGTGGTTCTATTCCTTTACAGGCTTTGCAAAATTTTGTTTTGAGCTGGAGGAGGAAGCAGAATTTGTACCTAATGAAATGGCCATCTGGAGCTAGCACTTTTCAAGTTCTGTGCTTCTTCAGTGGATGTATTGCTTGCTAACAGTTTGATACTATTACTGACTTTCATTGCTTATTTCAACATAGGCTCACATTTCAGGATTTTTGAAACGTTTGGTTTAACTGAATCAGTGGTATATTTGGAATGTCGACATACTTGGAACAACATAACAAATGCAGAGCTGTGAGATTGTTTTGCTTAAGTGTTTTGCAAGGACTCTGCAAGTTTCACAGGATTTTATGAAATAATTGGTTTTCATTCATTCTTCTCCTAAACCCTTTTTCATAACTGACTGTGACCATCTTTCAAACTTTAACCATAAGTAAAACGTGTATCCTCTAGCTCTAAGCAGTGACTGGAACAAGACTACTGTTTGCCTTTTTCTTCTAAAAAGAAGTATTTTGCTTATAATTTGCTGCCCTGTATTTATAAATGCCTGTATGATAAGAATCTGGAATAAAATTGAGGAAAAAACCTTACAGAAAGTTAGAATTCTCAGGACTAGCAAGAAACATTTGAGTTTTCAGTATCTTGACATTGCAGCAAATTGTCCTACTGAACCTCGCTGCTTAAAATTCATGAGCACGCTAAGTGCGTGTAGTTGGAAGCAGCATGCTTTTAAACCTTCTTTAAAATAAACAGGCCTCATCTGTTTTCATTGGCTTCTGTGCCATCTAGGCCATCTATTACTCCTCCACAGAAACATGTCCTTATGCCTGTCAGTTGTTGTCACCTGTGCTAGTGCCAACTCTTCTCCTATAGCTTCCTGAGCATCCTCACTAGCTCAAGTGAAGCCCTTTTCTGAACTCCACACTTGCTGGCCTGGTTAGTGCCTAGGGTTTACCACTTCAGTGTCATGCCGTAAGGGGACTAAGGAGCCTTCTCAGCTTTGCTTTCAGCTAACAGTAGGAACTTTGTTACGCATTTCTCTGTTTTGGTTTCCTCCCTGCTCTAAACATGTTTTGGGGTTAGCTCAGAATTCCCTCACTGCACCCATACTGCCTGTCTAACCATGCCTCTGTCACCTGGAAGATGTCACCTGTCTCTCCATCCTCCCACCTACCAGCAGGTTCTCCTTCATGGCTAGTCATCTCAGGCCAGAGTTTGATAAGCCCTAAGTTCATTTGCACCTGCCCCTTTCGCCACTGCCTTTTCACTGTGCATTTTAATTTGTGTGGCTACACAGTGAGCCACGCTGGAGAACTAAGATCAAAACCAGATTCTCTCCCTCCCTGCAAAGTTGGTTCAGCCAGCACTTCCACCAAAGGAAGTATTCATCAAACTCTGCCTTGAGTTAAAAAGTAAATCCTTCCTGTTAAGTCACACATGCCGTTCTCTCAGAGTACTCAGTCAGTATTTTGTGCATTTCCTCATATCAATCCTTGACTTCACTAGTGCTCTGTTTAAAACATTTTGCTGCTGTCCAACAAATGTGACTAGCCAGGGTTCTAAGTTGCTGCTGTGCCATTTTTCAAGTGTCTTCCACTTGAGTGCAACCAGCAAAGTTCAGGGGCCCTCCAGTTCTTGAAGGTGTGTCAACCTCTGGCAACATACGGCATGTTATACATATGCTGTGTTATTTAGTTACACAGAATTTTTTTGAGATCAGCCACAATCTGGAAGTTGCACAGAGATTCCCCAGGCAATTATCCATGACTTCTTCCTTTGTTCTTTTATATTTTCAACCCTGTGTAAGAAATTAAACCATTTTTGATAGAATGGGAAGAAAAGCCTTTTCATAATTCTTGTTCCTGTCCTGCTAAGCCTCATCAGTATAATTAGTGCTCATGTATTTGTAATTCAAAGTGACTACTCATGTATATGAAGTTGCTTGTTTCAGTAAAATATCTGCAGAATAGACATATTTTTTGCATTGGAGTGCAAATCTTGTAATCAGATCTGTATAGGTAGCCACTACTGACAAGAAGCCCTATTCATTTCAAACATTTCTGTAGCTCTACTGGCAGGACTGTGGTTTGGACTTTATATCACTTATAACCATGTAATTATACGAATGATATAAAAGATTTCAAGTCAGATTTCTAATTACTGGAAGTCTTTTGGAATAGCACAATGACCTTTTAGCTGCATGAAAGACGAGTCAAACCAACCTGTCTTTGGATATCTCTGTTCTGTAAAGCAGACATTAGAGGCTAGAGCCAAGTTGCTCTCAACAAAGGCAGTTTACCTCCCAGAGCCAAAGTGGTACGGGATACATCCCAGATCATAACTGAAAGTCCACAGCAATTCTTTGTTCCTCACAGGGAGCAGGACACAGATAGCCATTTTAAACATTTGCAGCAGCTCATCGGCAGCAAAGCAAAACAGAAAGCAAACAAAACCCTAAAGTCTTTCTGTTGTAGTTGGCAAATAAAACATTGCATTTGGGGTTAATCCAGATTATGCCTCAAAATTTTCACCCTTGAAGAGATTTCAAGTTTTTCTGTTCTGCATATTCATTAATATAATATTTTTATCAGTGGCTGCGACGCATTTTTTTTTCAATTACATTTTTAGGCTTCCCTGGCAGAATATGCCTTCAAAAGTAATTATTAAACTACTGTATTCTAAGTGCCGAGCCACTATACAGCCTTCTAAAAATCCAGTCTGTGTTTCTAATTTCAGGTTTAGATGGAAAAAGGAAAGATTTTTCTCTTTGCTTTGCAATAATCTCTTAAGAATTTCCACTTAACGAATCAAAAATAAATTTTCTTAAATGTTCTAAGTTTTTACTGTTTGTTGCATTATAAGGATTGTACTGTTAAAATATGATCACATTCTCATTTTTATTTATTATTGTATTAACAATAAACACCAACAATAATTAATTATATATATAGTAGTTAGGTATAACAAGGTTACATCCAATCATAAGGAAAGTAAACAACCTAATAAAAGCATATGATTATTTTCACATTATTAAATGAATAAATAAGCTCTGCCTATTGGTAAGGGAAACAGGTTGCATGCCACTATTTTCCAAACAATTATAATACAGGACTCATACTTCCTTTTTTTTCTTTTTTTTTTTCTATTTACACATAACAAAACAGATCATACACTTCCTTGCCAATGCATTTCACATCTGTTTTACTGGGGAGGGAAATTATTTCTCAGTGAGTTTGAAAGCTTAGACATCTGTAAGATATTCCTGTGAAAATCAGCTTTATATTGTTCTAGAGGTTTTCAGTTCAGAAAAAGCAAGAGGCTGCAAAAATGTTAGCACAGGAGGAAAGGGAAATGGCAGTATGGTCACATCATTTATGAACTGCCTTATGTTGGCTCAACTTTCAATTTGGCGTTTCTTAAAAATAGCTGTTAATGACAGTACAGCCGAAGCATCATGTAGGTTTTGTGGGTTTGGGGTTTTGTTTGTTTGTTTGGTTGTGGGTTTTTTTTAAAGAAGAATAAAAAATTAGTAGTTTTGCACTGGGCAAGCTGCAGTGGTGGAACCTTGTGCACAGGAGAGAGGAAGGCATGCCAGTGCTCAGACCCCTGAAAAAAGCAGAGAAGGGATAATTCCTTCCTGTGCAGCACAGGAAGATACCACTTTCAATCTGGACCTCAATATGAGATGTATAATGACAATTGAGAGCCTGGCACTGATAATTAGGAAGGTAGAGGGACTGATTTATGAGGAAATGGCATTGATTAGAATTTGCATTTAGAGCACTTTCTCGCAGTGGATCACAACTGCTGTATTAGTGTTACCAGCATTTTCAAAAGCAAGTATTAATGGGCTGCTGTACTCCCATGGCCTCCGGTAGTCAGCAGATTTTCTGAGCAGGTGTTTAACAAAGCCAAAGCCTGCTGAACACCCTTGTGCTAAATACTCAGTGAGGAAGTGGTGGGGATATAGCTGAAGCAATAGACACATTACTTTTATTTGTGAAAACACTCAGACAGCCACTTCCCTTTGTTTCCAGCCAGGTGCCCCTGGTTTAAACAGCTCAAAGGCATAAATAAAGTGGCAGGAGTGAAGGGTCATTAGGCTTGTATAGACAGTACTGGTAATTCAGCAAACTGTGTACCTTGGAACCTCTAACAGAAAAACAAAACAAAACAAGCTCTCTGCCACTACTTTCCCCAAAACCTAAGCCAAAAAAATTAAATAAAGTTTGACTGAATATGAATGGCACAGCAATAGATGAAAGCATGCAGAAAGAAAGGAGGGAATTGCAATTCAAAGGGTAGTTGCATCAGCCACTGGCTGCAGAATCACATCCACCACTGAACATACCTGATGAAACCAGAAAGAACATTGTGGAGAGGGGAGGTGCAGTTATGTGATTAGATCTAAGATATATCCACACCCGCAAAATGGGGAGTGAAAGCCACAGAGAACTTTCCATGATTTGACAAAAAAACTATTGGGAAGACACAGTTACCTACAAAAAGGGATAAACTGTAGAAGGACCTAAAGAAGTTCCACAGACAGAGATGTGATCTGGGAGTCCTAATAGTGTGACCATAACACCGTGTACACTAATTAACCACCAGAACATTTAAAAAATATATAGTTAGGGAGCACTTAAGCTTCTGACAGATTTATGCTGCCTATGTCATGCTCCCGTGGTTTCTCCTACCCTTGCTCCCCCCGCGCCCCCACCCGTAAATACCTCCAGTTCCTCTCATGTTCCTACCCTTGTTATGCAGAGCTGTAGTAGAACTGTCAAGATTGGGGTGAGTGGGAATGAATGGGAGTGCCTGGAACAAAGGGCAGGAGAGGACATAGGGGCCCACGTGTTGATAGCACCCAGGTTAGCAGGTCATCAGGATCCCAGCAGCTCCCTGCGCAGCTCCTAAGCATACCCAAGTTTAGGAGACAAAGGAGAGTGAGTAAATGCCGATGACTCACAGAGATGGGACAGGACTGAGAGGCTGAGGACTGTCAGCTCCTAAAGGGCATATAAAAGGCATATCCGCATTCAGCATGTGGAGCTCATTGAGAAGAGTGGAGAAACCTCAGAAGACTCAGCGTGCTAATCAGCCCAGCTAACAGAAGCAAGGAAACAGTAATTGCTACAAAAATAGAGAGGGATTATAAAGCCTTTACATTGTTTTCCACAGCTTATTCTGTGGAATAAGTCATTTGCATTAGTGGAAATGAAGGCATTGCAAAGCACTATGAAGTAACCTTGGAGAAATAGAGCTCAGCCTCAGCACACACATAGTTCTTTGCAGTGTGATGGGTCTTTATGCCTTGACATAGGACCAGGGCCAGCTGTAAGTGACTAAGGCATCAGCACATATATCAGAAGATTTAGCACATACAGATATTGTGCGTTGCTATTGCTGCTAAATATACATTGCTTTTATTTTGAAACAGATTCATATAGGTCATTGCTCCAGTGAAATACATACTTCAGTAATAATTTTCAAATCTCTCAGGTTCTCATCATTTAACCATTGTTAATTATTTAGCAATTATGCTGATGAAAGGTTAAAAATGATCGCAGAGGCATTTCTTCAGCCAGGGGAAGGAGAAATGGTTTAAAATTAAATCCTTGCATTTGGTGCTTAATAGTAATGACATGCTATTTTTATATTGTTTGAAGTAACAGATGATTACTTAAAAACTTTGACATTGAAAAATGGGCTAGAAAAGTATGGTGATCTAAATTAAAGACAAGCATTCTCTACTGTAAGATTAGTACATAGTAGAGGCCTTTGCAGAAATACAGCTTTACAAATTAGTATCTTGATGACTACTGCAAACCACAGTGTGAGGTTTATATGTCAGGGTCCAAACGTAAAGTAGGCAGAGACTACAGGTAGAGTGTTAAGAGAAACTTTGCCTTTCTAAGAAAGAACAGGGTATATTTTCACGTATTACTAATACAGCAAGTCATGCATATTTAAATGAAAAATAAAAGTAAGCTAAGCCAATAGTGGCTGCAGTGTCTTTATAAAATCATACCTGAACTACCAGTAACTTATGTTAAGTTGCAATTTTTTTTCTCCTATGTTATGAAATTTAGCATAGTTTAAAGAACTTAACTACCCCATCTGAATGTCACATCAGCCATTTCAGACTGCAAAAATGAAAATGCAATCTAGTTAATTTCTCCTACAAGCAATAGCTGGTATCCAGGGTATACACACGAGGCTGTATTTCATGCTTTCTTCCCCTCTTTAAAGGGAAGTTGGAACAAATGAGCCAAGCTTTATTCCTTGAAATGAGTAAGCCCAGACCATTTCAGAGCAAGAAAGCATCTCAAAGCCATCAGGGGTCCCTGTGAAGAATATCCTGCCAAACACCCACACTTAAGATTGAGGAAGGCATATTATAAGCGCCTTTACCAATTGCATCCCTGACCCCACAGGGAGGGAGGCGGGAGGAATGCAGCCTGCTTACACAAATTGACCTCAGGTTGCCAATCACTTGGTGTCTTTCTGGTGCCTCATTCTAGACATTATAAAATCTTCACTGAAAGATAAGCCACTCTTTTGAGGATGGCAGAGGCATTTAACATAATCCGGGATGCTGTAAACAGCTGTGAGGCAACTGATGACTGTATATTTGTTAGAAATACCTAGAGCACATACTCAGGCTGCAATAAGAAGAGAGGTATTGGCACATGTAATTTAAATAAGAACAAATTTGAAGATTTGGTGGTGCCCTGCAGTACATGGAACTTCTCACACTTTTCTGAGTATTTATTAGGGCTTAATATCCAAATGTTAAATGCAAAGTATTTCAGGAAATCCCATATTTATGAAAATGGGGGAATGTGACCCTTCTGTCAGGCTTTCACTGACAGCAAAAAGAGCTACGGTCAAACTTCAGGAGTTTCTAATAAACACCAGCTTAAACGCATGTCCTGAAATTTGGAAACATAAAACCGGGCTAATTATTCCTGCTTGTAAATGACAGATGAACTTCAAATATTAGAACAGTATTTCACTGAAGGGGGGAGGAGGAAGCGGTAACAGAGAAATAGAGTAGTATATAATACATAACCACTCCTTTCCAGAAGTGCAAGTATATAATATATAGTCCTTCTCTTTCATCTCTTGTGCTGGGTCCTGCGGCTGTTTTTCTCATCCTATAGTAACACCTCAGTCTTGCAGGTTACGGCTGTCAGGCTGGGGGAATGTGTTGCCTATGCTGCTGAGGAGCAAGGGCTTCAGCTCCTGAAGCTCCACGGGTCCAAAGCTGATCATTTGCTGTCTCTGATGGTGCCTCCAGCCACTTGCCTCAGCTGCCCCATTGCTCCAAAGGGCCTTAGCAACTCCAAGCTCATGTGGGTAATCACTGCAGCTCTGCTAACAGTGCCTGCTCCTCAGTGCCCTGTGGTCTCCAGCAAGAGTACAAGAGTGTCTGTAACACAGAGGACTGCACAGGCATCTTTGCTACCCAAAGGAGACTTATTCAATAGACTTCCTATACTGCCTTGTCAGTCTACAACTTTTGCAGTGCAAATCACTTTTACCTGAGCTGATATGCCCAGATTTATGCTCAGTATTGCAACTACACAATTTCATTCACATTATGATATGTCTGCTTATTACAAAGAGCAATATCTCACCTCTAACACTGGCAGCAAACTGGTTCAGAGCCAGCCCTTTGTTCCCCTCGCTGCCAGATGCCAACAGAGTCATCCTCCTCTTCTGGCGGGAGGGAGGGAGGGCAGCTCTTCCCTCCAGGCCACAGCCATCAGGTTTACATTTGTCCAAATGAGAGAAAATTTAGGTGATCTTGCTGGTTCTTTCTTGAAACTGCAAAAGAGGAGATAAAATAAATGGCTTGACTGAAACCTTATGTGAACATAAATTGTGGCATAGATTAAGAATATATATTATTATATATATATAATCATATATAGAGAGAGTTATAATAGTAGTATATATATTATATATAAGCAGAGCTTATCATTACATTTCATTTCTTTTAATAGATGCTTTCTGCTGCATTTATATCAACAGGGCCATTCCTTTTAAGCTGAATTGTGTGTCTGTATCCCTCTGTGATTTAGAATATGCAGGGCTTCAGGGTGTATATATCTGAACTGCACCATACCCTTCCTTTCATGTTTTGTTTTTTGGTTTTTTTTTTTGTGGTTTGGTTGGGTTTTTTTATTGATTTGGTTTGGTTTTGTGGTGTTGTTGGGTTTTTTAATTGCTGCACTGACCAAACTCTGATCTGTCACTTGTTCCAACGCAATTGTACCATGTCTTCTCACTTCAAGAGGACAAGTATATTAAACACCCCAAGCTCCTCAAAGCTCTGATAAATATACTTCTAAGTTCTTCTCTGCTTCTTCTCACATCCCTCATTCTTATGGGCATTCAAAAAAAAAGCCACCCATTTTCACTTTAGAAACCATTCCCACTTGTGGGTTTTTTATTATTTTTCATGGCATGGTTTGTTTCGGGGTTTTTGAGATGTGACACCTCTAGAATTGGAGCAATTATCCATTATCTGGGAGACATTATGCATTCATAGTGGGCTGTAAGTAGCATTGTTCTTCTGGGATCATCTAAAGCACATACAGATGCACACAACAGTTTCTAGTGAGGTTTTTTAATTATTGAATTTATCTGTGTAAATCAGTAGTAGAACCATTTATAAAAGCACAGAAATGAATGAGCCCATAATTCCGGGAAAAATAACCATATTGAGTCAAGTCTCTCTTTGGAGCTCTGTTATCTTAAACTTGGTAGGCAGGTGTCTCTGAAGGTTCCCAAGCTTTCCAGATTAGCACTGCTGAAAAGCAGGAGAGCCATCAAGGCAGTCAGTAACAACGTCCTCTTCTGCACACCCTTACATTCCTCACAGTTAGGTTGAAGCAGATCTGAAATTCCTCTCAGCTCCAAATTACTGTCTAAACACAAACTGCTAGTCAGCACTTTGAAAAAGGTGCCATGTGCTGAGAATAGCTTTTAATCTATTTCTTTCTCCCTGCACACTCTATTCAAACAACATTTCTACTTGTCTCATAACACATAAAGCTTGGCGGTCTTCACAGTATAGAGTGGGGCTGAACTATTTCAAATGCCCACAGGACTTCAATTATTCTCCTTGTCCTTCTGCAATGATTAATGCTTTTGAAAACAGAGTTGCACTGGTATGGCTGGATCAGGCGTGTGCGCACCCGCATGTCTGCGGACAGCTGTAACTGAAGGCAGGAACAGAATCACTAATGCTCTGCTGACCGCAGTGCCTAATCAATAAACCATGGCAAAAGCATCACAAGCCATACAATATATCATGGGGTTTGACAGCTGGCAGATGGTATTACTAGCAGCAGGATGCCTCAATGCAAATCTGATTTGGGAGAATTTGGAATATTTGAAGTTTTGTTTTTCAAAGTACCTATTTGGTATCCACACAATAGAAATCTGAAACAGAATTTGTTGGATACAGTCATTTGTATTGCTCCATTGCAATAAAAATGATTTTTCCCAAAAGGAGAAACTGTGGAAATAAGATTATCTCTAGTTGAAAATAAACATGAACATATATTTCAATATCACTAAAACGATTAAAATTGTAGATAAGATTTTCCTACAACCTCACAAGGAGTAAACTCGTATGTACCAGAAGACCTGTTAAACTGTATCCACTAAATAGAAGTATGAATTGCAGAGATGATCTTATTTTCAGACTCATATGTTTGTCAGAAACCTGTGATTTAATAGCAGCCAAAAACAGATGGAAGAGAGAGAGAAATGCTTTTGGAAGTATTTGAAAGGTAGCTTTGTACCCTCAAGCTGCGTTTTGGTATCACAACATGGCAACACACCTGCTTGCAGGCAAAGCATTTTTCAGTTTGGTTACATGCATCATCTTACAAAGATCCACATCGCTGTGCATCAAGGCTTCATGGTTTGTGATAACATAGTTTCAACAGAAAGCCTAAGACAAATAATATAAAACATCCGTTCACTGAGCACAGTGTGAGGTATGGCTTTTATTAATTCCATAGTTCTAGTTGTTAATTTGTTTTTATTTTCTCATTTTCACATTTTTCTATTATTTTAGTCTCTTTCCTCATACCAGTCTCTATTTATCTTCTGCTTAACTATTTCTGTCCCTCTATGATCCATACTTCTCCTCTGTTGCACAATCCTTCTCTCCTATTCCTCTTACTTTCTACATCTTTTCTCAGATTTCTTCCTTTATTGTTTCCACATCTCTTCTTCCCCCACCCTATGTTCTTTATCCTGTAGTTGTTTTTTTTGTCCTGCTTCCTAAGTCTCATAGACTTGTGTGCCTACTTCCTGAATCCCTTTAAAAACATCTCCTTTGCCAGCTACCTTTCTGGATTGGCTTCACCTACATCTCATTGCTTAGATGGTAATTTACTGTTAGGTTGTAGAGAGGCCAAGCACACTGATAAGTTAAACCCACATATACAAACAAAACTCCAATTAAATTCTTTAGCTGTAACTGATAAATTAACACCACATTGATTAGGTTTTAAGGACAAACTCCTGATAAGCACAAGAAGTCCTCCTAGACCAGTTACCATTTGCTTGTAGTCTCTCTACAGTGCTCACAATTTTTTCTGGTAAGTGCATCATCTCTCTGAAACTACTGGCATTTCTACAAATACATTTGGTCATGGACAGCCTCAAGCAATTCAGATAACACTCAATTAGCAGGAGACTGCAAATAATGTGCTTGTCAGACACCTCCCAGCCCTGCTCTCTTTCTCTGAATGTTCAGGCCAGGGAATATATTTTTTTCCTCCTCTACTTTTTGGTGATTTGCATTTTCATTCGCTAAGTGTATTACAATGTCCTATTTATCTTGGACTGCAGCATCAAGATCTTTGTGCATCTTAGTCCCTCCAGGAATTTCCCAAGCAAGTATTTCCCCACTGCACCTATTTGTTAAACAAAGACAAAAGATTTCTCTAATGCAAAAACGTAGAGACTGTCCTCAGAGAAAGCCAAAATCCTTCTGAAGAATAATTAATTTTCTGGATACAATTCAACCGAATGCCATTGTGTTTGTGAACATGTGTTAGCAAGAAATAAAAGCTTCAAATCGTATAAGCTCTCTCCTAGCTCATTGGAATAATCAGAAAAAAACCAACGTTCTGATTGGAATAATCGGGGAAAAAAACCCCAAGAAGAAAAAAGTTCAATGTATTTCAGGGTTCTCATATACCTTCAGTTCAAGCCCTCACTCAGAATTTCTGGAAACACTAAATATATTGCCTGAGAGCAATATTGTTCCCCACATCCAAGCACTGGATTCTTTGGGGTAGAAAGACAGAGATTACCATTATTAGAGAAACACAGCTTCAACCTGTACACTGCCCCCAGCAACGCGTTTATGATTATACATAATATATTCCCTTAAGCTAGAAATAGTTCATTATTTTGATTCCTCACTCACTGGAAAGAGCATGCAGCAGGCATATGTATTTTTAGCCACCACTTCTCTGGCTGGTCCATGGTTTTCACTGTGTAATACTGTCCTAGAGGGCTCACAGAGAGGCTTCAGCCCCGTGGGAGCACTGCCTGACCCTGTTCTTCAGTTCAGCCAACAGTGGTCATTTCAGCTTTGTTTAGCTCTGTGAAAAAAAGAGACCTTCATGGAGCTAATCCAAAATTGCTACCATTCTCTTCAGCTTCTGGAAGAACCTTCACTTCATTTGGAAAGTCCTTCTGGAGAAGGACTCCAAACTCTACACTAAGTTCAGCTTTGCGTTCCAAACCAGGTTTTAATTTGCTTCCTGTTATGATGGCTCAAAAACATCAGTGGGGAAGTGCTGAGTTGAAAGTTGATGAAAATGAACCTTTCTGAGGGCTGACTTTTCCCTGTGTGCCAATAACTAAGAGCAGAGAACACTTTACCTTCTGTGGTTTTACCCCATCAGGAGTTCTGGGTAAACAGTTTATGCAGATGGCTTAGCTTTCTGCCCATTATTCTGCCTTTCACTGAGAGAAGACAGTCCTGCAGATTTGGGGCATGGGGTTTAAATGAGGTTTTATGAAATAATATTTTTCTATTTTAGAATAATACCTGTCAGAAGGAAAAACAAACAAAAAAAAATTACAAGAGTTAAGAGCCCCACAGCGGCATCCAAGTATTTTTTAAAATCTCATTATCACTCTAGATTTACCACAATGTTGATGACACTGTGCAGAGGTATAAAGTTCTTCAGCTGAATCACTGTTATCAGATGCTACGTGCTCTATGAAAACAAAGAAGTTTCTGTTGATTCAAGGTCAGGCAAGTTCCATCAATACTTATCTCCTACTGACTATCCAGAAAGTGCCTCCAAGATTTAAGCTGGTCTACTACAGTTACATTTGAATGCATTGTCTTCAATTTCCTCAAACAAGTATACATGCCTACTTTCCATCCTTTGCTTCAGTGTCCCCACGATCCACGAGCCCACCTCCTCAGCATCCTCCCCACCTTGGTCTGTATCACCATCTGCAATGTCAAGAAACAGGATCAGTGGGGCATCTTATCCCCACACTGCTTTGCACCTTTTAGTGGCATGCCTGTGAACAGTTGTCTGTACATTTCTTTGGGACAAAAAAATATGGTGATTCCACTTGGTGTCCTTTTTTGCCATATGATTCTTTTTTAGGTCCTTTCCACCCTTATTTTTTCAATCCAGTTTTGACTCTGTGGCTTCTTCCGTCAACAGAAGGCATGAGCTTTTAGTTGCAAGTGTTTTTTAAGCCCACTCATTCTAGGAATTTTCTAGCAGGGCACCAAGTCTTTTTTTTCAACTGTTACACTGCATACATTCTCTTTCCCACTTTATAAAAATACTGAGACTACTAGTTGCTTTGTCTAATCTTATCTTTTCTAACCCACTAACTCTGCAGTCAAAGGTATTTAAGAAACAACTGAATGGAGTCTAGAAACAAGGTGTATTTGATTAGGGCTGGCACTATGCAAATGTAGCTGCACTCATCCTGGACCAGATCCAGAATGAGTCTTGTGGATTTACAGGCTCTGTTCAGCCTGGTGATGTTTGTACTGCATTGTCTTGCACAATATACACACAAATCCTGCCTCACCTAGGCAGTACTGCAACTGTAGCTGTGCATAGTATCCCTTTACTTGGACAGTAGCCTCTTCTCCCTGCTCCACTTTCAGAGCTGCTTTTCTGTCATCTAAGTGGTGCTAGCCATCTTCTTTTTTCTGTACTTTTAAAATTTGGACTGTTAGCTCTGTATCTGGGAGAGTTTCCTTCAGCCAACTCCTAGACGAGGTTTCTGGTCTTTGCTCTCTTCCTGCACAGGGCAAGTACTGCACAGGTTGGGACATTTGCTGCCTCTTCCAGATGGAGCTGCATAGCTCCTGCTGCTGGGCTCCCTGACTGCTGCCTGGTTCTTACTCTACTGTCAGCAATAGGAGATGATTTTTCTTAGAAACAGTCTTTACTGAATTTATTAAAAATGTCAGCTACCACTAGCCATTAGTCATGGCACAAAGATGTACCTACACACTAATCTAAGCCATAGGAATTAATGGGAATGTGAGTCCCCTGCTTAGCAGATTTATCATAATGGGAGCAATTTTAATCCGTCTTGAGCAAAACTGGATTTAAGCCAGTTTAACCAATACACAAAAGACTCTGTAGCTAATTAACAGGTCTTTGTAGTATCCAGACCCCAATAAATATTAATGTGATGTCCTAAAGAATGAGCTTTATATTCCTGAATCATACATTTATTAAGTAAAGATTTGACCTTTTTGGAGATTACACGGGCAAACTCCTTCACTCTATGCAAACACAGGAAAAATCAATCTCCTGCAAACGTACCCTAAAAGAATTAAAATGCCACATCCTACACTTAATGGACACATTTGATTAAACTGAATACAAACCCCAAAATAAATGGAACTCTCATAACCTAGCTACAATAAATTAAATATTAACGAAATATCCGCATCTTTAAAATGTCATGTATTAGTTTTTAATAATGTCATGAATTACAACTCTTCTGTTCTTCCCACAGTAAGAGGAGAGTCTATCTATGCTAAAAATCTAACATTAAAATTCTGCTGTGGCTACAAAGTTAAACACACTCAGATTAGTAAAGGCTAAAATGAAATCTATCAGTAGAGCAATCATTCACTGTCACATACGCATTCTTCTATTTTCCTCTCAAATTAATGATCAATAGGATTTTAACTCTGATACGTTGTGCCCACCAGCACATTTCTTTTACACAGAAAAGCAACAAGTAACAGAGACAGCTATTAGCCCTCACATGGACCAGTGAGTAAACAACTGCATGCCACCCCGTCTGCCAAGGGGTGACATGAAGCGAGCAAGATCTTATTTGGTGTGGGGATTCCTGACTTCCAAGAGCCCAAGGGGGTCTGCAGTGTTCAGCGCAACAAATTCAGAAAGGACAACTCTAACATTCAAGTAACATACACACTACCTGCAAGGAGCCATGTAAATGAGTCAAGAGATTTCATTTTGCCATGATGGCCACCCAAATTATATTCCCATAAATCTTTGACTAAAGCTCTGGAGCACTGTACTGATAAAAGCAAAGGGGGACTTGCCAGCCATCGTGGGCAGAAACATTAGATCTTGGCCAGTGATAAGACTCACAATTTACCTAGAAATGTTTACAGAAACTGATAAGAATTAGAGTCCATGACTTTGCAAGTTCTGGCCTACCCTGTTTTTAGCCTGTGAAGAAAGTGTCTCCCGCCCCAGCTGCAACTAGGTGTCATATCTGATGTGTGTGTAAATCTCTGGGGAGAGGTGGTCCTATGATGGTCAATGCCACTAAAATAAGCCATTTTGAGAATAATCCACTCCTCCAAAAAACTTTCTACCATCAGCTGATGTAATGTATACATGGCTGCAAACATTTGGGATAATACAAAGCATCTTTTATCAGGCCATCACTACTTTCAATATCATGTTTATTTTACTTAGATATCTTTTTACTTAAAAAATAAGGACCACCATAGTAATTAGATATGCCTATTGCACATCTGCAGCAATACTGCTACAGTTACTTAGCAACTAGTAAGATTTTTCTTTCCTGACAGAATAAAAAAAAAAATCATGTAAAGGAAGAGAAAAATTGGAAGCAAATTGAGTTGAATGAAAAAAAGCAATTACTGTATTAACATTCAACATGCATAATAACATGGAGATGTCTTTGCTGTATGCACCAGCAACTGTTGCAGAGCATTGTCAGCTTTTATTAAAATCAAAGATCAATCTAACTTAAATTTTCGTACCATTAAGATGTGTTATCTACTATCTTAATGACTATATCCTCTTCTCTGTTTCATATTACAGGCAGAAAGAGGCAACGAAAGGAAAAATATTATGTTGACTTAAAGTTTCTGTAGAGGAGTACCATTCCTCACACTGCGAAGGGAAAGCAACCTCAGCCAGAAGAATTTACAGGGAGCAAAATTCAGTAAGAATATGCACAAATGTTCATGGGCCTTCAGCAGAATTGGAAATTTGGCTGCAGCAGAAGAAAGCACAGGGACATATTCTGTGTTCCACATCCTAGCTGGCCAGTGAGTTTCATGCACGCTATTAAAATCTTCTCAGACAGACAGATGAACACACCTCCCCCTCCCCCTTTTCCCTTGACTGCATTGCTTTCCTTCCTCACTGCTACCTACCATCTCAGGCAGGATTTGGAAGTTTCTTTGATTCACTTTAAAAGGTGAAGATTTAATGTAATTCTGGCATGGAGCAAATGTAAAGGAATTTCTGTATGTTGACCAATCAAATAGAACTTTTTGGCCCGACTTTTATGATTTAGGAAGGAATGAATCATATTCTGAAGGAAATTACAGACTTAATTACTAAAAGTAATGAATCTATAAATAAACACTTTGATTCTCAGCAGGAGGTAATTATATTTATGGTAGTTTGGAAAATTTAGCACTGTGGTTTTCTTTATAAGACAGCAGTGTTTCATCGGGATGCCATAAAATATATTACCTTCCAAGGCAGTAAGAGTCTTAAGTATAAAACACCAGAGACCAACATTCACTTCTGTACTTAATTATTACATTACTTTTTACGTTATATTTCAGCAAAGGTACCGGAAGTTACAATTTATTAACTATTTTCTGTGGAATCAAATTAATCACAATGAAACCCCCCCAGTATTTTATTTCATGTTTTCCACAGAAATACTCTTCTGCCAACAAACCCCACAAACTTAACTAGGCTTTGTTTTCATATTTGTTTTCAGGTAAAACCATTTCAGGACAAAACATCCGTCAAAAACTTCTATTAATATAAATCTTTTTTTCAAAACCCTGGAACAAAAATCCAAAGGTGTCTCTCACAGTGTTTGATATGGTAAAGGTCTGCTACGATTGCATTCTGCATTTCTATAAATCAAGTTTTTCTTGATAAATGCAAGAGAGAAATAAAAGGGTCTTTCTCAAGTATCAAAGAGAGAGAAAAGTAAAGTAAAAAAGTGGTGGTGAGTTGGGGTTTTGTTGATCTGAAATTTCAGTTAAGCATCAACCATTTTGAAGGGAAGTGTGTCCCCACAGAAAAGCCATGGTGGGTGGTGGCATCAGGAACATGATTTCTGTGCCTCATTACTGAAGACTGTTTTTCCCTAATTTCTTGTAATTGATATCCCTTTGCTTGTAGAGCAAATGCTTTACTGTACAATTTGCTTTTTTTTTCTTTTTTTTTTTTTGGTGTTGTTTGATGTTTCTAAAGGGGACCGATTCCTTTTTAAAACACAATAGACACAGTTATTGTTAGTGAGAGTAATGCTGGTTTCAGGAGACCCATAAAGACTGTAGGCTTTGTGAAGGGCAGGGGGGCATCATTAGGAGAGGATGAAGTATTGGAGCCATGTCTTTGCCCCAGCCGCTGAGGCAACTGATCTGAAGGACACTTACTCTATAGGGTATGATTTCTCCCTCTCTTGTTTCCAAGTGTTCCACAGTAAGGAAAGACTTTATTTTGGCTGATGCTGAATGGTGTAAGAGCTGGTTTCATCCCAGCTCTGTGCCACCAGTCCAATCCCTGTGTTAGTTGCACTTGGCAGAACCTTGGAACCCTTTCCACCAAGTACCCAGCATCAATGTCTGGTTGCTGCCCTTATCCCAGTCTGTCACTGCCAAAAGAGGCTCTCATTGCCTTTGGGCTTTAAAAGTGGCAGATTACTCCACAGTTTGTCCTGGAGAGCACAGAATGCTGTACAAAGCTTCAGTGAGGTGGAAAGTTCTGATTTACAGTAAGCAGAGGAGTTGAACAGGACTGCAAAACTTAGATAAAGATATGGGCATTTTAAGAGCTCAAATGAGGAGTATCAATGCATACCCATCTCTTTATTCAGTCTTTTGAGCACTGCAAGAACTGTTGCTGTGGCAGTGTAGGTCTGAAAGGCTGCTTCCATGTTCTCTACAGCGATGGCAAACATAAAAGTACTACTGTCAGACTGAACAGGGCAGGTCAAGTCCTTCACAGGCACAGCAGCTAACAGATGGACTTTCAGTGATAATCCTAGTTCTGTAAACCTCTAGCCACTTGAGAGACAGATCTTTCTTATGATTGTGTATTTATTAATATCACAGATTTGCTATCCTTCCTACATAATCATATTAAGGTTTTTTACAGATTTTCTGTTTTCGCTTTTGTTACTCGCAGCTGGATTGATGTTTTATATAAATCCTGGAAGGCCTGAAATTCAATTGAATGTAATTCCAAGAAAATAGAAATAGGTCTCCACGTAAACAGGCAAATAAAATAGCAGCATCCTAGTGGGAACCAGGTGTTCTCCCTGGAATATTGAAGCATGGAGGATGGCTTGAGTTCCAGGTTGGTATTCTGCCAGTCATGTTTAAAGCCAAGACTACCTGCAGCTGGTTTTCCTCCCTCACTTTAAAAAGAGAAGTTCATTATCTCTTCTTTGCATCTATGTGCCTCACTCCAAACCTTTAATTAAGGGAAGGATACAATAGATTGTTAAACTTCCCTGCTTTAGACTTGGCTCTTCCCCTTCAGTGATTCATCATGTTAGTGAGACTTGCTTATAGAGCACATAACTCAGCCCGCCACTTTTCTTTGCAATTAGCTAAGCAGACTGACCTCTGCCATCAGGAAGGGATGAAAATGACCTTTAAAACTGAGGGCCAGATTCATAGTAACTTACGGTCATGCTGAGGTGGCTACACTGCACTGCAGGAAATATGGGACAAAGTGTGGGTTCTCCTTTGCTGAACAGGGCAGGTGAGGGACCATCTGTACTAACTCCTGCTTGGTGGAAACTTGTTGCCTGTGAACGTGGCAGCCTCTGATGGTGCTTGTAGTTGCAGGATGGCAAGAAAGCAGACTGAACAGTGAAACCTCTACTGACTTATTTGGGGCCCTCTGCAAAAAAATCCCTAAGGGGTCCTCATAAGGAAGACAGAACTTCAAACCTATCACGTAGACAAACATCTGTGGGCAAGCAGCAGCCAAAGCTAATTTCTAGACTGGCACCAAAACAGTCTCCCTCAGTCAAGCCGATTTATTTTTGTACTATTCATTTCTGAAGCCAAGAACGGCAAGATAAGCAAATGATACTACAACCTGGTAAGTAAGTGTTAGTTACCAACTAAACCTATAAAAACTCAGTAGGGCTTTGCTACCCGGGACATACATACATTCAACAACAATCATATGATTTCAACTTCATTAAATCAAGAAAAGGGAAATTGTCTGTGAATTATTACAATGAGAGATCTGTCCAAACTGCTTGACTTGGACCAAAACCCGGAGAATAACTGAAGCGAGACTACTTCCTAAAGAACCAGCATAAGGACACACAAGCACTATTATCATATGTCTTGTTTTATTTCTAACCAGGCCTGACTACACTTCAAGCCAGAAGAGTCTACAGGAACAGATTTTCATGACACAGAGGCCCAGGCAAAGGTCCATCCACAGAAATGCCTATTTGAAGTTTTAGTCTGCAAAAATTCTGTAGGACAAGAATCACTTCTTACTCTATATCGAGCTGTCACCAAACAAGACAAGTCAATACTGATAAAGAAATACTAGTCAATAAAGTCCTGTTTTTTAATCCTTTGTTCAAATTATCTTTGTATTAAATATTGTTGCTACTTCTATATGTTTTCAGTCTGGTCATGGTCAGAGTGACTAATACTCTCAAAGATTAAATGAAAGTACCAGGTTATTTTTTCTGTCTCAGACCCATTGATAACTTTCCTGCCTTCCTATGGCAGTGCCACAACATCAAAAACAGAAAGAAAACCGACAAGATATCACTACTGTCTATGAAAGACACTACACTGATCAAACCATTATTCTGCCACAGGCAATCTGCCTGAGCAAAATGTTAGAGATCTCATGTCAGTTCAATGCAATGAAGCACAACTCATTCAGCTACTCATCAAACATGCTCTATACAAATGGGAAAGCTCTACCTTGCCTAGTAAAGATCCACCTTTAGAGGTAATAATGATCTTGATGGAAAACTACTGCACTCTGGTACCTGTAAATGAAGGGCCATTTGGAGAGGTGGCAAGGGAACAGCAGAGGATCTGTTCTTCGTAGAATCAATTAATGAGATCCTTCTGATTTTGAAGCCTCATCTCAGTCTTGAAAGGTGGAAGAGCCTCTTCAGAAATGAAAAATTATGAAAACGGTAAACGCTAAAAACAATTCACAGTTTCCGAGTGAGTAGGATACATCTTTGGATAAGTGAGTGAGGATTCAGAAAGATGGCATCACATTGGTGGTCCAATTCATTACTATTTTATATCTTACAAAGCACAATGCTAGAAAGCTTGGTGAGCTGGCTTTTTAAGCAAGTGAATGTAAGGTGCTGGGTCAGACAAAAAGACCTATCCAGGCTGAGGACCAGCAGGAGTGGTGTGTATTACAGTGGACAATTATGGAAAAAGACCAAGTGAATGACAACTAAAAGCAAGAGGCACCAACTTCGACTAACGGAAAACAATGATAAGATTTGATTACTCCAGAAGCCACAGGAAGGACACTTATCCCTAAAAGCTGGATGAACGAAAGCTGGCAGGTCTTTCTGTGGAAGAAAGATGCAGTCATGGTACAAGTAGTTACAAGGAGTGCTATTTCTGTTACTATTATCTTCTATTCTTTTGTTCAATTCATTTCCCTCCAGAAACCCAGAAGTAGTTTCTTACATCAATTTATTTGTCAAATGCCTAAGCTGTAGGCTTTCTGGGGCAAGATCATCTTTTCTGTGTGCAAGCAGTAATGAGCACAGCGAAGGCCTGATTGCTGACTAAGACCACTTGAAATACAAATACTAGTAAGAAATACTAGTGGGGACATTGCACAGTGATCTAGCCTAGCGTATAAAAGCTGATAATAGATACTTGAGCCTCACACAAGAGTTTTGATTTTCCAACTGTGCATTAAAAGCAAGAAAGCTTGCTAGGCTGGCATCTAAACTATTTTCAACCGTTTTCTGATGTTGTTTGTATTTAACCTAAGACACTACATTTCTTGTCTGATTAAGATTGGTTCACATCAGTTGATCCGAAGTAGCAGTCTTTTGACCTTGGAGGAGAGACTGAAATGTTTTGTTACAGGCACACAGAGCCATATTCTTAGCTGAAGGTGTTTTACCTGCAATCATTGCCCGTGAAGGGGAGAGTTGCAGAGCTAGAGACTCATAAGGTCAGGTTCTGATGGCCAGATGGAAGTCTATCGCTTCAAAGTTAAACTGCTGAAGTGTCAGGCAGATGATATTTTCAGTCAACTGTCAACACCCCTTGCCTAGCACAATGACTTTCACTGTATCTGTGACAAACATTGTGTTTTGCAAAGAGCTAGTGACCTGGAAACCCTTTGGTATACAGCTAGGTGGGCATTGCTGCTGAACCCCGTGGTCTTCTTAGAAATATGTCAACTCCAGTAGCTACTCTTCTAGTGTCAGTTACTCAAAGCTTTGCTGTTAGTATTCAGCGGGTGGTTAGTAAGTCCCCTGTGTTCAAGATAGCCTTTTTGGTCAATGCAAAAACTGCGTAACATAAATTTATTTTCTTTGCAGGACTGACACTTATAAAGATTTCACAATCTAGTCAGAACCATTCCATTTAGTGGACTGATGATTTAAGCCTTCCATAGCAGATGAATCATAAATGCTAAAACTTAGCTCAGTTTTAGTTTTACTGTTGTGATAGGCATCTGCACTGAACAATCTATAAATAAAAGAATCCGAGCAACTATATATCATAAATATTTATTTCTCAATGTATGTTTCCCTATCCATCAGACTGAGGCTGAAAAATGTATTTGTGACAAACCCTTCCAGCAGCTGCAAAATGAGCAATGGGGACATCTTGGGGTCTTTTTTAATTTAGAGGTAGGGGGAAGATGGGACTGAGTTTCTTATAACTGTGCCCCAGTGGCTTTCCTGACACATTTCACAACATAGGCTACACAGCTGTTCCCATCTTTTCTGGAGGCAAAATGAAGATGTCTTTTGAGATTGGTGTAACTTATTTTTCAGTTAACAAGCTGTCCTAAGTCAAGAGCTGCCCTTGGTGGTCACTGTCTGTAACCCACATCAGTTCTGCATTACCAGGTACGTGGCAGGAAAAGGAAGAGAAAGGCTGCAAGAGGTTGTGGCCCTGCCAGCTTGGTAGCCTGAGGAAAGCATTCACAGCTCTAAGTATTAACTCTGGTGGTCTTGAATTACTGGGATTTTCCAGTAAAAAGTGAATCCTTGATGGAAATACATTGATCTAACAGGAAGACCACAAGCCCCTGTTATGTACTTAGTTGGCACCATATATTCTTTCATGCTAGAGCCTTCAGGGGAAAAAGCAGCAAATATTTCTCTCATTGCTCTCAGTTTCTACTTTTTGCTGTGGTGTATTTTTAACAGCATTAATTATTGTTTGGCACTTGTACTTGAAGTGTTCTCTATGAGTCAGGCTAAAAGTTAACGTGCACTAAATAATAATACAGGAGCAGCCAATTAGTAAAAATGCATCAAAGCATTGTGTAATGCAACCATACTAGCAGCTGATATAGGACTTTTGATGTAATTACTGGGACTAAGATGTCAAATGATTGAACAAACCAGCAAATCAATGAACTGTGCATACACAGACTATTAAAATCTACTGTGGCAAGGGATCTTAAGGCATCAATCAGCAAATTACTCTGCCGTGAGTCATTTTTGGCAAAAGTTTGCTAAGATGTTGTGAAATCTCCTCTGTCGTAGGTTTTAAGAACAAAGCCTAGGCAATCTATGCCAATGCTTACTCCCCCAAACGATGAGAATTTTTCCCTAACGAGTAATTTAAATCTTCCTGCCTCTCATTTAAGTTCATTGCCTCTTCTGCTAGCCTCAGTCAGCATGAAGAACAGGTTGTTTTATTCTTTTCTGCTGCAGCCTTTCACAGACTTGACATATAAGCAGATGCTGCATAGGGTCTGGTGAGGGCTGCACCCTTCCCTTATGCCATGCTGTGCAAATCACTGTTCTTACAGCTCCGGTAGTGAGTGGCAGCAAGTCTGAACTGCGAGGGGGGGGGAGGGGTGCACTACTTCCAGGGGTGTAAATAGCTAGTTCAAACCTGAGAGCCAATGTATCTTTGCATATCCTGTCTCTGCTATCTAAGCCAAGACAGGAGCTCTCATTTACCTGATAGAAGGGGCACTAAAATCCAGGATTGCTGTCATTGTAGTCCTAATAAGATATTGGCTTTATATATAACTTTTTAAAGTTAGAAATACTTAATTGTCTCCTTACCTCTAAGCACAAATAACTCACTCTTGCTTTAGCTAGAGCTTGGGCACAGACTTTACTTGCATATTGTCAGAATATTGATATTTTACTTTTTCTTCACCATTTTTTTTTGTTTGACCTATTTAAATCATATCAATCAGTTAGAAAAAAAATATAAGCAGGACTGATATGTTATTCAACCTTGGGAAAAAATGAAATGAGAAAAAAAGTGCCCCAAACTGGAATTTAAAGTTTGGGATATTGTCCCAACAATAGAAGAATTACTGAGAGATTGTTGGAGGAGGGAAGCTCTTGAGTTTCCTGCTTGCTTTCTTTTCTAGCTTAGAGTCCTGAAATTGAAGTAGTTGCTGATCTTTGTGATATTACAAAGTGAAAATGAGGACATTCTGATCGGAAAATGGAGCTGTGTGTGTCATCGTGTGCAAATCATTAATACTGGTGCCCTCAGATAATTGAATAGTCATGAAATTTTCAGAGATTTAAAACAAAGAGAAAACCAACTATTTCACTTCACTGCTTCTCTGCAAAGTATAAGTTATTACACTTTTTAAATGAATGTTCAATTGGCTGAGGAATCTCAAACTGATAGTTCAGTTGTGCCCTCAGCAATCACTGTAGCAGGCTGAATGCAGCCCTAGTGCTTCCATTACATGGCACACAGTGGGAGATGTGGAGGAAAATATGAACAGCAGGGTTACAACAGCCACCTTTTCTGTTGTAACAGCCTCTCGATGTCTCCCTATCTATACTATCTATTAGCAAGACATCGTACGTGAACTGGAAGCTAAACTGAAGCTCCTTAGGTGATTTCAGGGCTGTTTCCATAAAGCAAACAAAAGATAGCACAGAAACATGTGGCACAGATCAGCTAAAAAACAAGGTGCCAAAAAACTTCAGAGTGAAAGAAATTGTTGTGTGAGGTAGGGATCTGGAGTATTTTGCAGGTCTTTGACAGTGGTGGCAGACTTCTCACAGGAACTTATCTGCAAGGTGCAGGAGGAATATCTTTGAAGACTGAAACAAACCAAAAAGCATTAAACCCTTTCTTCAGCAGAAGTCTTTCTCAGGGCTCATAGCTGAGAACAGAGATGCTGGCGTTTCACTTTCATAGCCTCACAGATCCAGTTTGGCAGTAAAAGAAATGAATGGGTAACATCCTCAAACAGCCTACCTGCAGCTCACCAAAGCTACCTGCAGAGGCTTGTGGCTTCTTCCCCTGCTGCTGTGGCAGGTCCCAGGCAGTGCTGGGCTGGGGAGCACTGCCCTGGGCAGGCTCCCTCCTCTGCCCCCTTTCACCTCCTGCGAGGTGTTTAAAGGCAAACCCCAAAACCTCTGCTCTGAAAAGGGATTTTTCCACATCAAATTCACTTGACGAATATTTATCTGGAACACTATATTTATTATCCTGAAGCTTGTATTCCTGGTTATTTCACAGGAACAATGTTGGAAGTCACTTGAATGGTATCCAAGGAGACAACTTTACTGAACTAAACTTATTAGTCTTATCTTATTGCCGTTTACGGTTGTTTTTAAATAGATAGTAACTGATCCTGTAGAGCACATTATAGCTCCTCTGTATGGAACACTTTATAAAGATATGCAATACATTTATCAGAGCTGGTTTTGCTTCCTAAAATAATGTTGTTAAGCTTTTCCATTTCATTCATAATGTATTATTTTCCACTTCTTTTTTTCAGCCTCTAGTTCACATTATGGTCCCCCTGGATATCATTTTCCTTTAGTTCAAATAACATTGATATCACCCATATACGCCTTCTATTTCTGGTGCATTATTCCAATTTGGCCACTAAGTGTCACCCAAAGGCATACTGCTGCCGCGGCTCCCCTGAAGATTTGGGAACGCTGGGGGGGAGGTGGGGCTGGGGGGAAATAAAAGAGAGAAATTCTTAATAGCTGCGATAAATTGGCACAGTAGTAAGGGGGGCAGAATTCTGATTTCCCCATGCCTTTCTCTGTTTAGCTAGACTTTTGCATTACAGCAACAAGATGCAAACAACACCCTCCAAATGTTTGTGCTGCGGGAGGTTGACACCATCTTACCTTTGGTTTCGTTAAAAGTTACTCTAAAGTCTGCCTGGATTTACAGTGTTCATCAGCACACCTGGAGAAAGTCTTTCTCCTTGTGTCAGGCCTTCCTGGCTTTTCAACAAGCCATTGATGCTCCCAATTACACATCTACAAGATGAAAAAGAAAAAGCACAAATTGAAGAGGCATCAGATAGGACATACTCATTTATTCCAGGGTTTCACTTAAGAAGCATTTAGCACCCCAACCTCCCACGCCGGTAGATTGTGAAGCAATTTCTTTTTCAAAGCAAATGTAACTCTTCATCTTTGTCCTCCATCTCTCCCTCCCCAAATGTTTACTTTTTTAAAAAAAATATTAAATGCTTTTTCTACCTATCACAGTCTAAGTGCCCATTTCTGTATGCTGTCATTTGTCCAGCTTTCCATTTCTACATTCATTTACTGCATAGAAGATTTCTTTTTTTTTTTTAAATCATCTGGACCAGAAGCTTGAATAAATTGCAGGTGTTCACCAGGGCTGTTAATCAGATTCCTGATACAAAAACATTATCTGTCAAGTGCAGAAATAAACCTGCCCTGAATTTACATAGACGGCCAGGCACTGCAGGACTTGCTGTGTGCACGGGGGAAAAGTAAACCCAGCGAAAGGTGTGCCAAGGTGATACAACCACCAGACATGGCTGGGCAGCACTTGCAAGTCAGCTGCCACAGCAGCCCCATGGGCTGCACCTTGCCATCAGCGTCCTGCAGCCAGTTGCTGCTGACTCTGCCAAGCTGGTTGCAGTTTGTCTAGCACCAGCCAGGTGATTCACAAGAGCCAAATGCAGGGAGAGATTCACCCTTTCATTTTCTCAAATATAATCTATTAGCAAATTATAGGCAGCATGTTGCAGTAAAAAAGACCAGCGTCACCAAAGCTTCTAGTATCTATCTGAAAAGCAAATCAGCTTCAATACACAAATAAACTACTTATTTCCAAGTTTGTTATTTTGTTTCAGCTCACACAAGCCAAAACATTTAAATTGATTTATCATTCCTCCAAGGCCTAATTTTTTGATTTTTACCTTTTGAGGTGGTTTAGCTGGTCTGGATGCTACCCAATGCCTTTTAGGTCAGCTGGCTTCTGGGTGGGTCAGCACAGGATCCTGCTTCCTTCTAGGATCCAAGGGAAACATCCCAATGTTTTCATTTGCAGTTACTCTTATGTGAGGCAGATAGCAGAGCCTGCTTCGCTCACTTCATTTCTTTGGGGGTAGAAAGAAAACTGATTAAAAAAAAGGATAAGAATCCCAATCTAGAAACACTCTACTTCTTTCTGTGCCCATGATGCCCAGAATTGGTGCAAAGGAGGGAAGCGCGCCACCGAGGAAGAGTCCTGGGTCAGTTTCAAGTATGTACAGAAGCCTGGGAAACTGGCCTATGCCTTTGTCTTGTGTGAGATGGCTACTTACATGAAACTCAGGCTTCATAGGATTCCAGAATCTGAATTTACTGTTAAATATAACCCCTAGATTTCATACAGGATGAATTATTATTAATATCCCATCTATTTGACCTAGATTCGGTAGACTGCAAAGGGCTATGTTTAACTTCTAAAGAAAAAATAATTAAATTGGAAAATCAATCACCAGGCAATTTCACATTCAGTTCATTTAAGGTCAGATTGTTGCTGTCTCAGAGAACATAAGTTATACTAGTTTAAGTTTTCTTAATGGACCGAGTTCAGAAGTATTGTGAAATTAGACATAATTACATACTGGCTAATGAGTCTAAATTGGCATATAGCATACATGTTGAGAGGTATGTAACCATTTACATCCTCTTTGACTCATTTATGAGTTGGACCCAAGATGACAAGGGCCAGGAATTGCCACCAGAGGTTCTGGATGGTTCAAAATGTTGTAGCTGAAGTGGACAAGCACCTGCTTCCTTTCTGCACAGGGAGGTAACTCGAGGCCAGGACTTGGTAGAGGCATCATACGTTGATTCCCAAGGGTAATTCTGGTGCTGTGCAGGAGTTGCTGTGTTAAATGTGATCTGCTGTAGATGACTGACGTTTGCGATCCCTGTGGTACTATTTCCACTGTTCTGCACCTTTCTAGTATGCTGGTTCTAGGGAAAACACCCAGGGTGAAAGCCAACATGTTTAACTTGCTTCAAATTTTAGTCCTCTTCAATCATCAACTCCAAGTTACGTTTTGAATTTCTGTAGAAAACCTATAATAACCCAGTTAGAGAGGTTCTTTGGTCTTCCATCTAATAGGTTCTCCAGCTGGAGGTGCTCTGGGCTTCCATCTATTTTTTCAAACTGCAATAATTTCATTCAGCAGAACATTTTCAACAGAATTTTGTAGTACCATGAAGTATAAAGATTTTCTAACTGCATCATGGTATGTGCATCTCCATTATTCAGAGACTGTAGCCCAGTGTAGTTTGGTTCTAGATTAAGATACATAATTCCAGCTTTAAGGATTTGCATCTTTGGGTTTGGGGCTTTATTTTCTTTTTAGTTTATGGTCTCTGACTAATTAAGTATAAAAGTATTTGCCTATAAAAAAGGCTCACTAGTATTTTTATTATAGCATTATAAATGTCTGTTAATGTTAAAGTTTTAGAGTGTCTTTACAAGAAGTAAAATTTTATTGTATACTATATTTTTAAAATGTCTTTTTACTGTGGCAAGCAATTTTAATTCGAAGTCATCTAATTAGTTTAGGAAAGTAATTTGGAAAGTACTTTAGAAAAGTATCTTTTTCTTTTAATGATATATTTCTGATTAATCTGTGTTTTTAGGAAAGCGATGTTGATACAGCTGGCTCTACCAACAGAGTAATTCTTTGAGCGTTAACACACTTTAAACTTGGTAGACTCAGTTTTACAGACATGCAGAACTTGTGCAACTTAAAGCTGTAGTTCTAAAAAGAAAAAAAGAAAGCTTTTTGCAAGTTTAACTGCACTCATCTTAGAATAACAACAGCTGGCCATAAATAAAATCCATCTATCTGCATTACTTCCTTTACTCCGAGGTGCTGTGTGAATCAAATCACCCTAGTGCTAACTTGACTGAGAGCCATGAGAGTTACACTTCTGTTCCTAAAGTTTTACATTTCAAGGTAGCATGAAGCATCGGAAAGAATCACAGATTGTTAAACTTTATCTGCATATCAAGTCAGACTTTCTAATGTAAAGATCCTTGTTTTTCTTTTCAGCAGGCATGACTGAGGGAGGAGTACATCTGGTGAGACAGCTGCAGTGGGGTTGACTTCATGGAGGTTCCTGCAAGGATTCTGCTCAACAGAGACTTACAGATTTTAGGGGTGCAGTTCTTTTCTGTTTCCTTCTTTCCTGTTGCCTTTGTTCCTGGGTTAGTGAAGAAAGGGAAATTCCTTAGGTGAAACTCCTTTATGCAGAAGCTCTGTAACACTTTTGTCCACTGTATTTTTCCTTCAATGGGAGACCAAGCAAAGGAGGACAGAGGCCATGTCAGAACCTGTAACTGAGCTGTGTATCTCAGTCACTAGGCTTCTTGTTGCAGCCAAGGCTGTCTCTCCAAGTGCAGGCATTGTGCAGAACAATAAAAGCATGGGAGGAATCTTTGAAAATACAATTAATTACCAATTCAAGTTCTAGGTAATTAAAAATCTTGAAGACTTCTTCTAACTTAGCTGTATCCTGAGAATATTGAATATTATTTTCATTACATTAAAATACATTTTAAAAAAGGAAAACCAATAAGCTTTATCAATGTGAACTTCTCAGGCAATAGTAAATAATCTTTTTTCTTCCTTTTTTAAAAAAAATCAGCCTGAACACTTCTTGGAAGACTGAACTATTTCTATGACAAACTTACATTCAGCTGTTCCAGGTGTGACAAGCTCTGCAGAGCTTTCTTTGGGGTTCGTTGCTGTCGTCCTGCTACAAAGTCTCTGTGGAAAATACAGAAATACTTGACATCGGCTCTCAATTCCTTTAAAATGTCTATAGAGAGATTTATCTGGAGTTACATATTTAACCTCTATACTTTCAATCAATGTCAAGAAGAAACGCATTTCTGCATTTCTGGTGATGGGGTTAATTTTTTGGCTTCTTTATCCTCTGAAGAGACTCTGGTCAGACTCTGCTTATTCCAGGATTTAACTATGAAAATACAGAGTTCCAAAACAGCAGAAGCATTTTGTTTGTTTACTTGTTTTAGTGCTGCTAGAAACAAGAAGATCCTTCCTAGCAAATGGGGCTGGGGGGAATATCGCTCCATCAGTAGTATATGCAGACCAAATAGCAAGCCTTATTAACAGTACACCAAATGAGAAAATTAGTCAGACTGGTCTACAGTTTTGACATGTGTTGGATAAAAATAACTGTGAAAATCGGACTTTACAATACCTGCACATACTTCCTACAGATCATCTTATAAATGGCTTCAAGTCCTCTACTATGACAAGGCAGCCCTGTCTGTGGGCTGGCTGCAGAGTCACAAGCTGCAGAGTAAGTGCCAGAGATCAAGAAGCCAAGCACCCAAGATTTCCAAAAGTTATGGCCAGGGCACTCACCTGGTTGAAGAGAAAGGTGTCACCACTTCCTCCTTGCTGTTGCAAGCCAAACAACAGAACTGCAGCATGACCTCCATTTTACTTTCTTAGCTCTTCCTTTTAGTAATAGAGGATGGGTGAGAGGCTAATTTCCCATCAGCACAATGGCCTGGCAGCCTGTTTCACAGACTGTTTTGATTCAGTCCTAGTAAAACTGCCGGTGTTTTCCCCTTTTCAAAGACTCACTGGTTGTTTTTAAGGTCCTGGTGTTTCTTTTCATCAGCAGGCAATGTAAAAAAAATCCCTTTGTCTCAACTATGTGTGAAAGACACACTCACAGAATTGAAAATTTTCTTATTTTAAATGAAACCAGAAAGCAAGTGGGTGATCTGTTGAAATGCATCATTGTGTGAACTGCTTGTTGAAAGTATGCAGCCAAGCTTTGAGAAAAGGTGGGAACTATCACTGCTATCAGCCTTCCAAATACCAAGCAAAAATGTTTGATGATTTTCATCTTCTCTATCTGTCATGATGAGAAAAGACAATTCCTTTAACAATGAGGTGAAATATTGAATATCTAAACTGAAAGAGGATGATTATAATTTTTTTGATTCATATCTTCATAAAAGAAACATTATTTTCTGTCTGGAGTCCATTTCTATTGACCTTATTCTCTGAAAACCTCTATGTATATTTTTGAAGAATCAGATGTGATCAAGGCAGGAATAAATTTTCCACATGGGATGCTTTGAAGGATGTCTGGTCATGTCAATACAGTCTTGAGAGGATTGCTGTTTGTAAAGCAGATATGCTGTATTTAAATTCTGTATTGTAACCACTTCAATGTTACTTCTATTTCATACACTGAAGAATTTGAGCAGTTACTCCATTCAAACATTGTCATCAGTCCACTTGGTAGTTGTATTACCAGTGGAAGACAGCATCCAAACAACATCATGTAATTTAAGCTTCATGAACCAGTTTCAAATCAGATTAAGGAGGCAAAAAAGCAAAGGTATTTCCTTCTTTATACCCATACTAATATGTTGAGAAGCTAACATTTTGTCAGTGATCTGAAGTTCTCTGTTGCTGCCTCCCGAGGAACAACATGCACTAACATTTTGTGTTTCTTCCTTATGCCAAGGTCAAACACCACCAATGAATCAGGATGAGAGACTTCCTTTCTCTCTCATGCCAGGAAGAAAAGTTCTTTTAGTGCTCACCAACATTTTTACTGAAATATTGGAAATATCTGACAAGTTTCTGTTAGTCTTCAAGTTTTACCTTCATTATTAATGTTCTACGCTATTACAGAGATATGGAATTGAATGTCTACCTTAGACCAAACACATGCAATGAGCATATGAATAGAAAGAAATAACCATCACCACCCAAGTTTCTTCATTGATTTCTGGTAATTCCATGACTTGGAACATTTGCCAGCTCTGGAGATGTTGAAAGTGTAAATGTGCCTTGCAGAAAATGAATAGAACTTCTGAACTTACTGCAAATTGGCGCTTTTTCAAGTCACAGAATCAAATTTGGCAGTTAAAATTGTAGCCTTAGGAAAAGAAAACTGAAACAAATGTTAAGGTTTTTAGCATGCAAATATATATAGAGGTGATCAAGCCCTGGTGCACAGAAACAGAGATGCCAGTAGAATGGGTTAGAGTGGCCAAGAGAAGTTCCTGGCACTGACCAGAGTGCTGTCCTCAGCGTCCCACTTCATAAGATCTATCAAGCATCAGTTGATCAGCTTTTTAATTTTAGTTACATATTCTTTAAGTGACAACACAGAAGTGCATTTCAAATCACAACTGAATTTTTGATCACTCACAATGTAAAACAAAGCCTGACAGTCTGAAAGCACACCTTCGTAAATATATTTTCCTCCTTAAATGCCTGTAAGTGCACTGTACCTCTTAGTAGCTCACACACCATCCCAGTGCAGTGAGAGCTCCCTCTTCTCTTGCAGTCAGCCTGGGCCACTCTTGTCTTGCTGCCTCCTCTCTGTACCAGCAAAGTATCATCCTGGCACACAGCAAGCACTCATTACAGGACACAAATTTTAATTATAAAATATCTCAAATTTCCATTAATTCCCTTTAAAAATAGATGCAAATAATGGCAAGCAACATATGTAAGGAGTTAAATATTTTCACGAAGGGGCTAAAACTGTTTAATGCTTTTTTTCCCCATGACAGGGGACTGCAGAGCAAGCCAGCTCCAATGATTTAGAAGGCACCAGAGCATTCCCAGCATTCAGTCCCAGAGAGAAAATAGCAAGTCGTAACTTTTACAATTAACTTTTGCATTTGAAAATGTGGATGTAATTCTTATAACCCTCTACATTTGAACAGTCCTGGTGCCTTTGCTACTACCAATCAGTATCTCCTGCACTAAATCATTTACAGAGAGCAACCACTGAAGCTGATTTATGAGCCTGGTGCCAGGTCTGGCACCACAAAGGGATCAGATGGTAGAAAGTATCTGTGCTTGCGTGGTCCCCCCCTCCTTATGTATTCTAAAGATGGGTAGCAGAGAAGGGGGAGAATATAACTCGAGTCTGTTTAGAATCAGCAAGGAACTGGAATCTGGGATTTATGGTTTGGTAGCTGTCACAGGTGAAAAGCATTCACTAATGAAGTCCAAACTGGTGTCAGATAGATATTGTGTTCCTGTTCCCATCTCCCTTTTCTTGGGGGCTGAATAATTCATCAGCAAACACTCACCTGTGAAAGTCACAGGTAAATCTCATACTGGAGGGTTTTTCTACATGAACTCTGATTGCCACTCCACTGAGGGAGGGAGGCAGGAAGCTGAGAAGCAGGAAATGCCTCTGCCCCTGAGAAGGAGCAAGGCATAGACTCAACTCACTCCAGAGGATTAACTTTTCAAGATATGGAAGGGGATTACTTAGCCCTAGACTCAGGGTCAGACAGACAACAGGAGACAGATCTCTTGTCCCTCTGATGCATATCAGATAATTCAGCAGCAAAGGAAGTTAAAACCCAGCACACATCAAGGCATGAATGTACCCTCCCATACTGTGGCTACGGTGCAAACAGTGCTGTTCTGCAGGGTGGGTGGACTGTGTTTGGAGCAGGAGCGCACATCTACATGATCCTAGCAGAGATGAAAAAGCAAGGATGGAGCCAGTGTATTTGTTCTTGTATAAGCCAAACCCCCACTGTTTCCTTTGTGGTGTTTGGCAATGGGTAGGATCACACTATTCAGCCATGAGAGCCTCAGAGCAGCTTTGGTGAAGTCAGGCAGTGAAGATCAGTTTTTGATTCAGCCTTTGCTGAAAATGTTAGAGAACATTTTAAAATTCAAATTGCATGTGAAAACCTGATTTGGCACAGTTGAACATGAAAATTAGTTTTGAATGAAGCAACCACCTGCCTTCCTGAGGAGATAATATATCCCAGAAAGGAAGTGTTTGCAGGCATCACTGACCCTCTAAGGCAAGCATCAGATCCGCCAGAAAATGTGCTTAGCACAGTCAAGGCTGACAGAGCTTAGACAGATAAAATGAGAAGGGTCACGGTTATGTTGTCCCCTATTCTCAGGGTTTCTTATGAGCTAGTATCTGACATCACAAAATCTCCTGCCAGTTTTACTCTCCCTGCAGGTGCTGGGGTAGTAGTTCTATTTTTTTGTTTGGTTTTGTGACTATAAGGGAGCTTTAGAGAAGATGTTTAAGGTGGACTTTTTGGTGGCTTTATAGTTTAGGGAGCTGCTTTCAAGTTCAAGGGCAGTATGGAAAAATCTCACTTGCACTTGCTGAAAAATGAAGACAGACTTCACTCAGGAGATGGAGGAGGGAGCTGAGATCTTGACAGGCTGTAACGATACTTAAGAGGCTGATAGAGGGCTGGAGAAACAAGTGACAGGGTTTGATGTGGTCAAGGAAGGAGCTAGATAGAGGATCAAAGAGTCAGCTGATAGAATCAGAAGGCAAGGCAGGACAATGCTGCAATAGGCTCAGACTTGGGATGGCAAGAGGTTGACTGGCAGAAATTGATCCTTGAACAGCGGGAAAAACCTCCCTCTTACAGCTAGAGGAGAGGAAGTGTCTAAATGGAAAAGTAACTTGGGTGGATGGCTCTGGGGAGAAGGCTTAACCAAAAATGTCATCTTTTTATGAGTGAGAAACCTCCTGAAGGAAACATAATCCTGGGGAAAGAAGATGGAAATTTCCCTTGCTGGACAAGAGCCGTGTTTGGGTCTGGAGTGCCAGTGAGGGTGCTCATTGCCCGAAGTATTTTGAAAGCTGTGGCTCAGATTTAGTACTCTGACAACACCAACTGGCTGCTGCTGTGTGTTGGGCATTTAAATCTGCTGAAATTACATCATATATTAAAAGTGTAAACCACAGCCTTTGAAAAAGAAGCCTGTGTGCCATGGCTGCTCCTAGCCTAGGAAAAGAGCTCACAGTAGCTAACAACTCCTAATAAATAATGTGTTTTTCAGCACTGCTACAGTCAAATGCTTTCATGCAAGACTGACCTAAACGTGTCCCTTTCCTGATGCATCCTTCTTCACGGGGCTAGATGTAGCCATCCTGGTACTTATCTTGCCTGCATTTTGTGGCTGCGAGTCTGGCTATGCCTGTTCCTCTCCTCAGTCTGTCTGATGGCAAAGGCATCCCTTTCCTCCAGGGCACCTTAGGTCTTCTGTGCAAGAGGAAGCTGTCTGCTGTTTCTAAGGGGTTCTTGAACTAACAAAACCACTGCAGACATCTAAACCTACCCAGTCTCCTGTAAAGCGACCGGCCTGATTCTGTCCCTTCACACAACACATTAAAATGTTTTATGCTGATGGAATATGCTTTAGTAGTGTTTTCTTCAGTCCTTAACATCCCTTTCTCTTTACAGCTCATGGAATTGAGACAAATAGTGGAGGCATTCAAATACTTTTTAACAGCCAGTGGGAAACTGTTGCCAAGACATGAGCTCCACCTTTCAGCTTTCTTCCGTTTTCATTTGGCTTGCACAACACAATCGCAATAGTTTGCCCACCTTTATTTAAGGGAAAAGAGTCATTTTTGTTTGTATGGTTATATAGATCTCAATTTGTTTTCAGAGAGAAAAATTTTGTGGTGTGGATTTATGTTTGACTTTATATGATTAAGCACATCCATGTTCTGTGGATTTTGCTGGCCAGTTCTCCAAACAGAGAAATCTGTCTGAACCTTACCTCCAAACAGAGAAATCTGTCTGAACCTTACCTAACCCTGCTTCTGAGACAGCAGGTGCCCTTTTCTCAGTCAGCATCTTACCTGCATAAACCAGTGGATGTTTATCAGATTCAGCCAGCAGTAGCCTTACTGTCTGTTGCACGGAGTATTTTTTGTCCTATCATAATCCACCCTCTTGTTGCTGCTTTGCTATACTGTATCACCAATACTTCCCTTGAACAGAGAATCATAGAATAGTTTGGGTTGGAAAATCCATACTACTTCTCTAAAAATTATGACCAATTTTTGTATTGATCTTTCCTTTTTAAGTCTGACTGGGTGCAGAAGATATATGCAGTTCAAAACCCAAACAATCCATTGCTCCAATACACAGGTTCCCAAGGCAAATGCAGAACAGTTGTCAGCTGTGGCCCTTGATGCACTGACAGAAGTTGCTTCGCTGTGAACACAGGATGTAAGCAAGACTGGAGAGAAGTTTTTCAGCTATTAAATTAGTTAAACGGTTTCAGATAATCTACACAAACAGCTTAGTGAAAACATACTTGTTTTAGTAAAACTCACCAAGGCTTGAAACACATCACGCTGCAATTCCTGCAAAGTCCTTTTTTGGCCTGAGAAAGACAACCTCAGCCCCTCCAAAATCCAGTCATAATATTGCAGTACAAATAATTTCCCCTCCCTGTCACTTTGACTCTCTCACCTTGCCAGGTACATCCTCCTTTCAGTTCTCCTTCCTCAGCCTATTACAAGTAAGGTGCTTATCTTCATTGTTTTCAGGCTTTTGTAGCAGGTGCCCACCGTGTTGCGAACGATCAGTCAGTATTTAGTGCTGCAAAGTTTCCTTCAGCTGCCAATCGCCCTGTAACACAACAATTACTTTGATTTTTCAGCAGAAGGCCTTTTTATCTTTCAGAAATTAGAGACTTATTTAAGATGGCTGATCTTCTGGAGATCACCTAGTCCAGCGTCCTGCTCAAAGCATGCGAAGCTGGATCGGGTTGCCCATCTGGCTGCATGTAAGAGATTTCTCAAGGGTGGATACTGCAATAATCTTCCTGGGCAACCTGCTACAGGGCTTATCCCACTGTTACTGTGAAACCTTTTTTCTTCTTATGTACGGTCAGAATGCTCGCTCCTCCACCTCCTGGCTGCCTCCTCTCCTCCTGGCGTGGGGCTTCGCTGAGGAACATCGGCCTCTCTTTGCTGTAACCACAGATCAGACACTCGAGGACCATGGCCAGACCTTTCTCCAGCTCAGTAGAGCCGCCTGGCTGCCCTGAACACGGCGTGCGCGATCCCCAGCCGCCTCTGCAGCCTTCTCCCAGACTTGCTCCCCCCCTGCCAAACCCTCCCTCCTGTCGGAGGCCCCAGGCTGGACACGTTACTCCAGGTGCCGCTTCAGAAGTGGCGAACGGGGGAGTTTTACCGCGTCCCTTCACCTGCCGGCCCCGACTCTGCTAACGCAGCGCGGCGTTCAATGAGGCGCCGCCGCCGCCAGGGGGCGCTGCAGGGCGCACTGCTGGCCTCCCGCGGCCCGCCCGCCCGCAAGCGCGGGGCCCGCCCGGCCCTGCCCAGCCGCCCCCTGGCGAGCGGGCGCGGCTGGCGGCTGCCCGGGCGCAGCGCTGGGCCTCTGCCGCGCCGCGCGGGGCGGCCTCACCGCGGGCCGCTGCTGCTCGGCCGCGCCCTCCAGCCCCCCGCCCGCGGGGGCAGCCCCCCGGTGCGGCGCCACAACCCGCACGCTTGCCCAGCGCTCACCCTTCGCCACCCCACCGCGGGCCAGCGGGCAGAATGTTAGGCGCTCCTGACACGAGCCCGACGGCTGGAGCTGGGTGGCCCGGCCATCCCTGTAGCCACCCACGCCACACACGCTGCCCCCCCTCGCCTGCGGGTTCCCGTGGGAGCAGCTGAAGGCCTTACCGAGGGCAAGGCTTACACTGCTCCCCCTCGTCACAGAAAGCACCTGGGCCACACAGGCACCATTTTGCCTTTGCCAACCCATTTTGGCCAATCCAAATCACCTACCTGCTTTCACGTGCCTGGATCCTCTTTCTTGCCATTTTTGAAGACGGGCATAAAATTGTCCTTTTCCCAGTCACTGGGGACCTCCCTCAGCGCAGCCTTTCAAAGGCGACAGGCTCCATTTGGCCTCCTCCGCTGCGGGCTTTGGCAGGAGCCGGCTCTGGGCATCCGGCACCCAGCACAGTGCTCTATCAACACAAATACATATGAACTAAACCAAATAGAAACATTTCTAAATCTGTTACTTTAATCCAAAACCGTCACAAGATCTAAGAATTCTAGATACTAAATATATATATATATATATATATATATATATATATATATAGTTTTACCTGAAATGCTGGTTGTTCCAATAAATACTTGCGGATGTTTAGGTTGTCACTTGAAAGAAGATTGCTAAGAAAAAAATGGTTAAAAAAATATACTACCCATAGTAAGAAAATCATCATGACCAGAAGGTGACATCTGTGAAGATTTACTGTCCAACCAAGCATGAATGAATAGTACGGTACTTCACTTATTCAAGGTGACATGTTCAAAAGATATACAGTGAGGCTCGCTGGGTCACAGCCAGATGCATAAAGATAGTGAAATACTTCCCACATAGCTTAAAACAATCATGATCTCTTTTTTTCCCCTGACAAATGTGCCAAATCCTTTTGCACAACTTTTCTGAGCATAAAAATTACAGTCCAGGATCACAGAGTAAGGAAGTAAAGTAATTTATTTTTAATGAAGTAATCTCTTTCTTATAGGAAACTTTTATTAGTAAATGGACCCAGTGTAACATTATGATAGGACTTCAAATGGTGATATGGACAGGGCAACGTGCGTGCTAGCATCTGTCTTCCTTCTGTTATCTGCCCAAAATCAGAGGGAAAGATTTTGACCTGCAGAAATGAGAAGAACACATACTAGTATCCTGCAGTGGTCTTAGAAGATCCTATTTGTATTATTTTTAAAAAAAGTATGTATCTGTATAGACTACTGGAAACTATCTTCTGTTTGACACCCTTTACGGAAATATTTCACAGTACAGGGACCATGATCCAGCCACACACCAGCAGAAAGTTCCTGCTGACGTGCCTGTGTCCAGTCTGAATCTTTTTTGATTCTGCTACAGAAAGATGGCAGTGCCAGGTGACAATCCCTGACACAGTGTCCCTTGTAACATTTGACTTCTTGAACAGGAACAACTTGCAGCTCAGGGTGCAGCGAACAGACCTAGAATAACAGACACATGGGAGAATGCCATCCTATTACTTTAACCTTATTACCTTAGTGGTTTGCACATTCAATATATTTATTCAAAATTGTAACCGCATTGCAAAGTTTCAGTACTAGTTCTTTGTTATAAAAACCCCACGAATTTCAGAGCCAGCAGACTAATGGTATTACACCTCAAAAGAAAAAATCCCAACATATAAAAAAAAAGCAGCTCATAGCCTTTGTGCAAGTATGATACAAATTTCCCTTCTCATGTAGAGCTTGTTATAGACCTAAAACGCAAGATCCCAGCAGGCGTATTAAGAGGGTTTGCCATTTATCATGGGATTATCATCTCAAATGCTCAGTCCTGCACGACATGGACAAAACTTCGGTGGCAAGTGCAGTTACAGTACACAAAATACAAGTTAACACAGCAACGAGTACAAAGGGTGTTGAGTATGAATCTGAACATGAGCCTTCCTTGGCTTACAATCATAGTCTTTTAACTTAGCTTGTGAAACACAAGGAGCAATTCCTCTTAGTGCTGAATAACATGACACGTTCTTTCACTCTTAGTGACCTAAATATTTCTCCAGGGTAAGATGCTCTTTGGAATAATCAGTTGTCCAAGAAACCTACACGCCCCTGGCCGGTCCCCTCCTTCATGCAGGGTTCCTCTGTTTTACATGGGACCCTTTCCAATTGCAAAAATTTGTAATTGCTTTAAATTTCTAATCACCAACAGTGGGCTATAAAAAGCCGGTAAAATAATGTTTTAATACAAAGACAAGTCATTTCCTGAAGAACCAACTAAAATTCACAGTTCTGTAAACTTACCTCATGTTGGACAGAAACAGGCTCCTCATGCAGGTAACTGCTCTGGAAGCAGCTGAGCACTTAAATCTGACTGACAAGCATGAGTTACCAAGTCAGATGCACATGGAAGACTGTACCCATACTGTCTTGTAATTCTCACAGTCCACAAGATTAATACAACTGTACCTGCTTCCCCAGAGGATGCTAAAAGCCAAGACTCCTGCACCTACTCCTTTGCAGGCGATTCTCCAGCAAACCATCCTCTCACAACACAGTCGACTGCTCCACTGAATAGTGGAAATTGGGCAGAATTACACTCGCAGAAAATGGTCTCTAATATGTTGCAAGTATGAGGTGTATGTTGGTCTGTAAAATTCTCTATTATAGTTTTTATTCCTTGGCCCTTGTAAGGGTTAATACAAAGCCAACAGGGCCATAACAGCCTTACAGTTCAGTCTTTTTACTTTTGTATGCTTCACTTTTCACTTCATATTAACAAAGAAAAGATTTTTCCAGATCAAGCTTTTCAGCAGTGAAAGAGGTCTTTTCAAAGCTTCCCCAAACACCTGCCTTCAAAAGCCTGCTGCATCAGGCAGCTGCCTGCTTTGCCCATGCCTCAGAGCAAGTCCTGGCTCTAAAGTGACTTGCTTCCAGCCTCAGGTATGCCCAGGCTCATTTTAAAGTTAATCCTTAAATCTCCATCAGAGATGGCATAACCATATTGTGGCATTTTAGTGGTGCAATAATAAAACATTACCCACTTGGCTCTATTGCTTCTTCCTCTGAACCTCTCCTGTAGTGAATGTTTACAGTCTTACTGCAAAAAAGCCCCAGTAAAGGCTGTAGCAGGATGTAGCAAGGAAAAGACATTAAAACACAAGGGAAGTAAACACAGGTTCTGTAATTATACTTTATTGCAACTCTAATGCTTTGTCTGCTCCTGAGGACTCCTTTAGCTAAATTTATTTGTTTGAGGCTTTTTTTTTTCTTGTACCAATTAATAAACACAAGAAGTATGTATATTTTTCTTATTATTTTATTGAAAAGGTACATTTAAAAAAATACACAGACATTTTACTATTATGGATTGCAGATAAAGATGCTCTAAAAGTTAATTCTATTTTTTTCCCTTTCTTCCACCTGTTGTCCCCATTATCGCATAATGACTTCAGTCTGAGTACTGTATATTGATTCACCTTTATAAAAGGGTTGGGGAGGTAAGAAGATAGGTGGGGCATTAATGCAGTATATTCAGTAAACAGAGAACACGGTCATTTATAAATATTTCATGTTCTGTACATTATTGCATTAGGGAGCCACAACGTTATGCAGCATCGTTACAAAGAAAACTAGTTAGAAATGAAGAAAAAAGGATATTTACGTACAAATGCATGGATCCATTGTCTTCTTGAACAATGCATGTGAGCTGTTGTAATGTGCAATTGAAAAGCTTTTTTTCTCTTTAAACATTGCTTAGCAACACCAGTGAGGAAACAACAAAAATAAGTTAAATGAAAGTAGCAAACAAGTAGTAATCTTAACTATGTGTTATATGGCTTTCTATTTTTAGTTTCTCTAAATAAAGTGTGACACAAAAGAAATAATTAAAAGCTTCAGCGCTGCATTGCTTTCAAACATTTGCACAGAAACTAAAAATATTAAAATCAGACATATGATACATTTTTAGTACTACACAAGATACACCAGGACTGGGCCTAGGACAGTACACAATCCCTGTCAACAAGAGCACACTGAAAAAATAATTTAAAAAAAGGACGCAATTAATTTTTGAGATGTTATCCACAATCAAGCATTTGGTTCATCTACTTTTTTTTCCACATTAGATTATACCCCCACTGGTTTTCAGAGAAGTATTTACATAAGTGTGAGCAAGGAAGACCCTGGTTTTCAAGTCTGTCAGGAAAATATTTTATGTTCCTTGATGCCAAGGTGCATCATATACATAGCAAAAAAAAAAAAAAAAAAAAAAAAAAGCATGAATATTTAATGCTATAAATTTTATGAGCCATTAAGTTTTTAGTAAATAACTCTATCTGGATTAAAAAAAAAGGACTGAGAGAGAGTTGTCTAGACTCCAAAATGCAGTACCGTCAATGATGAATTTTATGGTGGTGTTGTTTATGGTGGTTGGTTGAGATGTGATGGCATTTCAAAAAAGAAAGATATTTCAAAATCTTGACCCCTTTCCTTCTTTTCTTTTACCCTTTTTACTGGCCATAGTTATCTCTTTCTTACATCAATCAATCAGTATGGTGCAAAAAGTATGGAAGCAGGCGTTGCCCGGATGGGACCATGGCCTGGTCTGAGGAGAGCTGGTGGTATTGCAGGGGCCTGGAACAAGGAGGCAGAGGGCCGAGGAGGGAGCGACAGAGCTGATGATACAGCTGCGGCTGCAGCAAGAGGAGATGAAAGGAAAGCAGGTGCCAGTGGCTTAATCATGTCCTTCTGGAATGCAAGTTTTGCCTGGAATAAAACACAAAAAACCAGTGTAAATACAGTTCTCCCCACGCCCATTTTCACATGAGGGAAAAAACCCTGACAAAGGGCACACTGTGGTTCCTCACAGAAGCCTCATGTCAGCTGCTTAGGAGTTTTACCCATGTTGCCTTCTTATTCCCAAGGTAATTAAAGCAACCAAATCATACATTTAAAGATACATAAATCTTATGAATGTGGGGGCAGCCATACTGATGTTTGGAAGGAAGCATGATTTGCAAGTGAACAACTTTGTGTAAATCATAACTGTGCAAGCCATATTAAAAAAAACATGATTAAGACTTCAATGGCAAGAGTCAAATTTTCCACTTGCAAAAACGAACTGTAGAAAAGTATACTGGTCAAGATGGGAAACTAGTATTAGTCCAGTCAACTTTTTACCTGTCAATGCAGAGCTGGTCTTTTAAAAACAGAAATATTTTTTAAGATCAATATCATAAAGAATTATTTCTGAAAGAATTATTATTCAGTTTATGATGTACAATCACTGCTGGTATTTGTGGCGAAAAAGCTAACCAGAAATATATACACTACCATCTCACTGAAAATGGTTTGCATCACAATCACGTTTGTGGGGGCAAAGATACTCATATCCTTTGTTACTGGAAGTCTCTCCTTATGTAATAGATGATCGAATGATGTATTACACAAGCAAAGAAGATTAGTGTGCGCAGAACCAACCTATCTAATGGGGACACTCAGACAAAGCCTGCAGCATTTTCATTTGCCTCTGTACAATTACAAATACATATTAATATTTCAGCTTTTAAAGGCTCTTCACATACTTCCTTGTGTGCACACACATTGGCATCTCTCTCTTTCCAACCTATAAATTGTTTTTGTGCCATAGATGGCATGCACTTTTCCCTAATGAATAAAATACAGGCTGAGTCATGAGCAAATAAACATACAATCTGTGCTGTGCTAGAGCCAGCCTGAACTCCGGCTGCAGCTGACTGGCAGAACCAGCTTGGGGAATTCCTGAAAATGCAGGTGGGTGTGGAAGGGGAATGGCTTGGGGCACAAAGGCAGGAGAGGTGTTTTGATGGCCAGTGACAGACACAGCCCCAGCGTGCAGACAGGCAATCAATTCTCCCGAACACCTGGTAACTCTTGTGCCAACATAATACATCCACATAGCACTCTGTTTTGCTGTATGCAGACAACGAGCATTAGTATTTTGATATCTTGACATCTTATATCCTTTTCCCTGATTGCACCCACCATAACTGAGAGTTATCTCAGGTCCCCAGAAAGGCAGAGTATATACGTTTGCAGGCTTCAAGAAGTGCACCAGCCCAGCAGAGCCAATACCTCTCCATGGGGCACACAGTTCACTCCCCATTCCACCAATTACTCCCTTCTTCCTAGCAGTAAATAAGGCAGTGCTGTCTGCATGCCTTTGACTGGGCAGACAGAATACATAACTATCTTCAAACCTGATCCCCATGCAGACTCAGCCCGCAGGGGCAGACACGCTGCGAAAGCGTCAGGTCTGTCATGTTCCTGTCTCTGTGGTAGGAGTCCCCAAGGTCACAAATTCGCAAAGACAGTCACGAGAAATAAAAATACTTACTGCTAAAATACTTGGGCTGCGCTGCAGTTTGTTGTAAGGACTATATTTAGGTTTCATAGGCTTTCCTGCGACTCTGTCCTTATGCCTTCGGCTGGAAATATGCTGAAATAAATATCCTCACATTTAATTAGCTGTTTAAACATTTCTCCATTTTGAGTTTGAAATTGATTTATCATCAGGATATGCCTAAGCCCCTGTTTGTAAGATAAAGTAGGTTCTTCAGAGAGATTGCTAAATTAAACATAAAAATTTGGAGCACATCAAATAGAGAATCAGAAACTAATCAAATGGAGCGAATTCTGTGATCCGAGACAGACTCTGCAAATTATTGATATTTTGGTTAGTATTTCCTTTTTCTGCTTGAGGAGCTTTGAACCAGGCAGAGCTGTAATCACTAGGTCATAGGGATATTCAGAAGTAGGAGGTAAATTTCAGTCTTGCTGATGCTGCTTAGTTGTATAAATAATTCAAAATTAGCTGAAGGAAGAAGCAGTACCCAGGGATATGTCTACACCATGCAATTTAATACTATCTTAGAGATAACTGAAATGACAGGGAATGAGAGGACACATCCATACAGCACAGTACCATCCAGTTAGAGATTCCCATTTGGGCATCAAAACCAAAGCATTTGTATTGGTACAGCTGTGAACCCAGGGCTAATTGGTTCAGACAGAGCAGAGCTGCATGTTCATACAGACACGCTGCTAATGATAATGTTGCCCTACGCAATTCAGACATGGCTACAGCATTACCCTCCTGCTGATTGTCCTAAACTGGTGGGTTCATGTCACATTCTCCTTTTCACATAGTATTAAAAAGTATCGCGGCAGACTGAAACAGCACCAAGAGAGGAATTCGGGGAACCTCAACCCAGAGTTTCTTCCATTTGGGAGACCAAAGTTCCAATCTCTCTCCTGAGCCACAGCAAACTTTTTAACTGGATGTGCTATGGGATTCATTGGTACTGACACCTTGTCCACCTCTGCTTTATGACTCCCAAGCCCACTTTTTTCCACAGCTGAAACAATTAGGTGAACTTGACCTATGGTAAATTATTTAGAAATAGTTGTGGGATGACAGAAAAGAAATAATGAGTTCATGTTTTGCCAAAACATCTTCACAGAGACCTACACCCCACCTACAATACTGCAATGTAACTAAAACCAACAAAGCAGCCCCAGATACATGCAAGCTACCTGTTTAAGCTGAATTTCTGAATTAACATGAACATCACAGATTTCACAATGAAATGTCTTGTTCTGCAGTCCTGAGCCTTTACTGCTGTTCTGCACCTTCAGCCGGGATCCAGGTCTAGGGTAAGACTTGATGGGACCAGCACCATTCCGAGCCTCAACCATGGTCTTGTGCTTGGAGCCTAACGAGCAAGACAACACAGGTGAGTTAGTGATCGGCAACATGCAACCATGTCCATTAGCCTTGGGCCTTTTTGTAACACATTTATCTTCAAGACAGAATGGTTAAAGTCACCACAGATCAGGATTAACAATGACTGGTTTTGGTCAGTGTAGTTCTCGCTTCCTCAGTCTAAAGGGAAATCAGACAATGGGAGAAGGTTTTATACAAAAAGGGAACAACAGGCACACGGGATCACTGCCTCTCTGTTTGGGCTTAGTGCATGGCTGTATGGCCAAGGCGTTTGCTGCTTATTGTTCTGTAAAATCTATATAGCTGGGGAATCATGAAAAAGGGCATTAGTCAAAAGTGGGAAAGGAACTACAGCAATCACTCAAAACCTGCCTAGGAACAATAATACTTCAATAAGTACCCTCTGATTTGGAAGAAATGGCTGATTTGGCCATTTCAAGAATGTAAAACCAGCTTCAGTGGTTTGTTAGCAAGCTTTACATCACCAGCACATCACAGAGCAGCCAGAGCATATTAGGGATTGCTGCTTGTGGCCTTTTAAAGGGAGCATATCTAATCTGCAATAATCATAAGATTCTAGGACATCCAGGAATCTAAGCAGCCTACCCTAAAATTAGCAAAAACATCAAATAACAAGAAAATGTTATAAGCTGTACCAGCAAAACCCCAGATACTAGAGACAGCGAGATGAAACATGAAAGAGTGACAGAACTGACATTTTAGAAACCTTAGCATTACAGAAACCACTATGATCACACTATGATCATCACTATGGAGGTATGATGGAATCTGATTAGGTAACATGAACTGTAGGGATTTTGTCAACTAGAAGATTATAGAGTACATGAAGGACAGTTCAAAAAAATTTAGAGAGCACTTTAAGAAAATATCAAACACCACAAGTGAAATTGTCATTAACAGAATTTTTTTTTGTAACTTGCCATTGTAAATTTTGACTAAAAGACCCTTCAGTGAAGTGTGGCTACCACAGTGTCAGAAAACCAGCTTGTTACACTGAATTTTAAACATGATAACAGACACAACTGACTTGCACTGTAGGCATACTCACCTGTATTGTGGGCTTCTAGTTGTGACAGGGAATTCACAGCCACTTTGCATAATGAACAGTAAAGTAGTTTTTTGGCTTTTTCCTCTTCTGACTCAGACGCTGTGTTAGGAGCTCCATTCGTGCTCTTGGAGGATGAGGCAGGTGTTACAGGTGCCACTGTTGCCACCCCAGGTTTGGGAAGAAAAGGACCCACTTCTGTACTGGACTGCTGACTTGCATTATTAGGTTTTGCTTTCCCTTTATCTTCTAAAAGAAGCAAAATACTTATGTCATAATATGCTGTACACAAAAAAAAAAAAATAAAAAAAATAATCATACAGTAATAGTCCTGTGGTTTTAGTGAACCTAACACGACAGGGGCCTGATTCATCTCATTTTATACAGGACAGCAGCAGCCTTGAAATCTTGTTAAAATCCTACCGTGAAATGTGTGTAATTTGACAAAAGGGATGATTTTCCTGTTTTTAAGGTTACCAGTGAATACCGATGCCTTCAACAAATTCATGCCAGCTGTTGTTGCTGTCGTGCTGAAGGTTTGGCCAGTTGAAAGGAGCCCAAGAAAGCCCCAAAGGCAGCCAGGGTTAAGGACTGGAGAGCACTCAGAAACATGCAAGGCTTTGTACTGTGGATTACAAAAAAGCAATGTATTTGCCTTTGGAATGGCTTGTGTTTCTCAAAGTCACTGGGAGGACGCTGAAAGGCTCCAGCACCATCTTGACATATGATATCCCTCATTTCAGTTGCAGGAGTTGCTTATGGTACTCCACTACACACATGAACACAGCTGTTAATATTTTTAGGTTTTTCCATGAGCAATTCCCCATATATCTGGAGATCAGATGGCTCCAATTTGCATTCAGTGCATTCCTGTATCACTTCACAAGCATGAGTCAATCATCTGTGCTCCTATGAGATCAGTAGGCAGGTATTACTTCATTTTACAGATGGCGATGGCAAGGTGAGAGATTAAATGTCCCAACTGCACCTGAAGAGGAACTTCGTGCCAGAGCCAGTATTCAAACGCTCCTCGCCCACATGCTGCCTGCTGCTCACTGCATTTTAAGCTGTTCAGCTGCAGGCCTTGTGACCACAAGCCATACCGGTTGCCAGCAGTAAAACAAGCTCATCTAACAAACATGGGATGGGAGGGGGACAGTATAGTGGTGCTGGTATGAGCAACCCTGACAAAATAGACATAAGAAATGATTGTGTAAGTGACCTGTCATCACACGGAACAGGCATCAGATTTTATCATCTAAGCAAGTACAACATCTATATAACAGCAACCTCTTAAAAACTACTTATATCCCATTTGAAACCTATGGCATAGTTTTGAGTAGTGTTGAGCTGATTGGGAAAACTAGGTTCTATTTTGAGCATTTGGTTATTTTTAAATATGGGCCCTTTCACTTTATGTTTAGAGCCACCCAACCCTGTCTTAACATCACTCTGTGTATCAGGCCAATGCTGGGCTACAAAGGATTCTGAAAACGGGATTGTACCCCCTCCAACAAACGCTTGAGAGTGCGTATGAACTATGAACAGGCATCCTGAAACTAAAGCCCACAGTTGTTGGCATATTTCCCAGAAGTGCATTGCAGTACATCAATTTTAGAGAGTTAAAAACCAGGAGAAAGAAAATGTAATAAAAGAATGATGATTTTTCAAAAAAATAGTGATAAAAATAATACCATTCATACAGTGTAATTTCAAAGTAAACACTGAAAATGATCAAGAACTAAGACTACTATTAGGACCAAATTAATGATAAAACCAGATTGTGAACGTATTTTGATTGATAAAGTATGACAAAAGAAAGTGATATTAAATCATAGTTCATAGATGACTCAATGTTAATGTCTCTATAGAAGTAAGTCACATCTGCAAAAATCTAGAACACATTATATGATTCTGAGTCTTCATAAAATACAGGTTTTTAATAAATAGCATTTGCTAACATTCTAAATTAAAGAGTTTTCAATATGGAAAGTTCTCAGAAGTGCTAACTTCTACAAAGGAAACATGCTGAACTGCTGCCATTTGTGAGTTCACATTACAGGAAAATAGACTTTTTGTTGTTATTCTATGCAATATTACGCCAGACTGCAACAGGCATAACACCAGGATACAGGTGAACCCGCGTGCAATAAAGGAAGGTTCCTCAGTATTTTGCATTTCAGGCCTTAAAAGAATACCACACCTGCAGAACTGCAAGCTGTATGTTAAGATATAGAGACTACTCCCCCGGCTGACTGGGGTTTTTTGTGTTGTCCCCCATGTATTCTTTTTAATCGTAAGCATAAAGATTTGGTGCTTTTGAAAACACTTCCTGGTGACAGAAATAATCTCCTGTGAGCAAGACAGCAGGAGTGGGTCAGCAGAAATGTCAACCGATGTGCACCGAGGCAGACCCCTGGCCTGAAAGACCACCTCGTGCAGCAAGTGAATCATTCACGCTCCTGCTTGCAGCCCCTGACCTCACTGTTCAAACTGCCTGCAGCAAGAAGGAGCACATTTTTATTCCTTTGTTTTGCCATCAAGTGTCTGTGGAGCGAGGTCCTGAGCAAGAGTAAGATCTTTAAACAGGCCACCAACTACCATCACAGAGTGATGGATTGCCATCGCTGAATTTAGCAGATGATTGTAAAATGACAGATTTCATTTCCCAAATCTCCTCACTTAGCTGCCCACCAGCTGATGTATTATGTCAATTTTTAAAATACTCCCTAGATTTACAGTGTTTTCGTTATTCATTATACAAAGCAATTCTAGAGTATATAAGGCGTAAAAAGCTAACAAGAAAACTTCTAGAAAACTAGAGGGAAGTTACCAGCATCCAGCTGGGTTCAATTCTGCCAGTATTGCAGCTTTTGGAAAGAACCTCAGTTCACATAATAATTCCATCATTTGGAAAGCTTCCTGACACAAATAAGCTCTTCATCGATGGGGATGTATAAAGAGAGACATACGCCCCTCTATGAATTAATGTTTCCTTCCACCATTCTAAATGTTTAATGCAGAACATCTTCAAAGATCATAATTGTAAGGTTATTATACAGTTTAACTCCCACAGAAAGTACACCGAGCTAAATGCATATTTGTCACTGCAGTGGGGCCAGAATTGGGTTTTCCTGGCTCCTAAAATCAGAAAATTGCATTTCTCCAAATGGGCTTTTGATAACAGCTTACTGTTTTCAATCCACGGAATTCAAAACACCATTACTTACAGTTTTACGTTTGAGACAGAAATGCCAAGTATTCAACTGTGCAAAGCACAGGAAATGCAAATCACATGTATATACAAAGCACGAAGAAGATTACTCTTTTATTTGTACTTATAGCACAGAGCTAACATATAATATCTCCATGCAGAAATGTAACTGTTAATGCCTGCATGCATATACATACTTCCAAACGGTAATCACCATATAAAATACATGTGGATGGTTAGATGCAGCTGTAGGATTATAGACCTTTTGCTGTTTTTGAAGGCAAGTATTATTGAGAATAGGCTCAAATTTGCTCTGATTTCCACCTGGGCCAGGCCCCATGGAGCCAGATAGAGGCCAAACAAGTGCGTGAGTCCGTTCTGCCCAGGACCAGGGATGCACCAGCTTCTGCTGCACAGCTCGGCAGAGCACAGCTGGAAGCATGAGACCACAGTGGTATCAACCTCTCCCAGAAAACTGTAGATGTGGTTCAATCTGAGTCTGGGTCAGGCTGAAATGCTCACATCTTAACTCACGTGCAAGAGGTTCATTTCAAATCTAACCCATACCATTGCACTGTGTCCAACTGTGTTCTTTTTGCTCATGGAAAGGCCATATTTCATGTGCGTTAAATTCCCGTCTTTAAATTAAGTCTCCCTTTTAAGTAAATTAAGACTCCAGAGAAGTAAATCAATGGTTCATTTCAAGTTCTTACTGAAGCCTGAATTTATTTTGAAATAGAGCCCAAGGAAAAAATAAAGCAAGCTAATTAAGTACTGCTTGGGGCTCAGTAATATCAATGCTCTTGTCGCCTACTTACATTGTTTCAATTCTGCTTTGAAGTTGTTTTCACATATTTCTGGTTGTTTGCCTTATGTTTGTGTCAGCACCATGTTAAAATTCAAAACTTACTTATCTAATTAGTACTGCCTCATTTCAGCTGTACGTACCAAAGTCAGGACACAGCACAGGATAACATCTGACAGGTTCAAATCTAACAGGTTCTAGCTTCCAATGCAAGACAGCTGAAATGATTTACTCACTTTTGCAGGTCATGCAACTCTTGCTATAGTTGTTACATAGGATTCACCTGTTAATGCTGTCCTAGTCCAACTAAGTGAATGGGGTTTGCCCTAACTCTAAAAAGGGGCAAAAATGTTACAATAAAACTTCTTCCCTCTGACACTCAACCTGCATTTCTTCAGTAATTTTCTTTCCTGGCGAAGAACTTAGAATGCTCCGCGCTGGCTCACAGCTCCAGTGATCGCTGCAGTCCATGCCGAAAGCAGAAAAAGTATTTTTTTTTAATCCCCCTAACCATTCCATTAAGCAGTTTGGTTTATGAGGTACCTTTAAAAGAGTTCACTTAGTTTACTCTGTGAATTGTGTAAAGTCTTTACAATTTAATAACCTATATACATTTGCACATTATAAATTTATATTTTGAAATTATCTCTTCTTACCATGCTAAAATGTGCCTACAGGTATTGCTTTCTACAGCTAGGAAATAATTTTTTTTCTTCTTGAGTGAGAGTGATGATTTTGGTGCATGTTAGGCAGAAGTTCTAATTTGGACTTAATGACAAAAATATACATGCTATTTTCAATAGATATCTAACTTAAAATTCAGATCCATCATTCAGAATTGAGATTCTTAGTAAAAATAAAAACAAGAAGAATTCTAAACCTCCTGTATAGATCTAGAAATTCAAATGATAAAGGTTTTCTGTAGCAATAATACTCAGTGCTGCTTAGATCCCACAACATGCCTATCTGCACATTTTTTATCACTGAAGATACATAAAACATAACTACAATAAACTTCTGTTTCGCAACAGCTTGTTCAAATAGCAATTGTAACCAAAAGATTATCCAAGGTAAAGATGATACATGTGACACACTTGCAGGAGCCCTTTCCAACACGTATGCTAAAAGCTTTTAGATGGAGTTTGGCTATAATCCTAATAATCCTTACAAAACCATCACATAAATATTCTGCCTGTATGTAATAAATAAATAAGCCTGCTCTTACTGTGACTAACAGAAGAAATAATATTTCAATTACTGAACATATGTATTTTGTTTGTGTGCGTGCATGTGATAAAAAGTATAGCTTTACACCTGCCTACCTCTCTTCTCTGCCAGAAGCTGAGACTATTACCCACGCCTTGTGCCAAAGGCCAAGCAGACGGACAGACAAGAATCCCAGGACAGAGAACAGCTTCCCAGAGTGGTGCTGGCTGTGATGGAGGCAGCTCCCTGCCAGGAAGAGACCACACCATACTTATAATCACCCACTGCCAGGCTTCACCTTTGCACCTTTCCTTGCGCCAGGTCCTTTACTGCATCCCCCAGCTGCAGGCACTGGACAGCAGCCATACACAAAGTAAGTACAACATAAGGGCAGCACAGACATTGCAAAGTGGCCACCACTGCTCTAGACAGCCCCACACAGAGGCTCTTTTGAGAGATTTGCCCATTTCCCATCCTAGAAATAGAGATTTGTTGTTATAATTCTTCCACCTGCTTGCACAACAGAACATATTGCCAGGTTAGAAAAGAGCATAATGGAAAAACTATTTTTGGCAGTCTAGATATTTATTCTTCTCCTTCGTAAAAGTAAGAAAATAGTAAATACTTGTGTTCCTTTTCTTCTTGAAAAACCTGACAGAAAGAGCCATGCAACTTCCAACCTAAAACAGCTACATGAGAAGAAACACAGCAACAAAATAATTTACTATATAACTTGACCACTGCATGGTTATCAAGCCTATGCAACCGGTAAGCAGAACTGAGGCATGCTTAGGTGCAAATCCTTTGGTGCAATCAGCCTTGTTTACGGCGCTTTGTTACAATGCCACATCACTACTGAAAGAATGACTTTTGAAAACATAGACAGCTTGACGACCCCGAACACTTTCCCTTAATTTCTGACTATGCCACTTCCTATGGTAACTAAAACCAAAAGTGATTTCTGAAAGGATGGGTTTATGTTCTATTTATGGGTTACTAGAAAATGTGATGCAAAGATTGTCTTATGATAGCCTGGAGTTCACATAAGTTGTGTTACAGGTAGCTGGTATTAATTTGAAGTGTTGATTTTGGAGAGTAATTGAGACTTCAAGGTAAAGCAAGCATGTCTCCCAAACCAGTACAGCTGCACAGAGTGAAACAGATTTTCACATTCTCCCTATAATTTCAACAGCTCCAATTATGCCTGTGAATACTGGGCTGCATTAAACAACCTTTGAGACATACAGTGATTACAGAATGGGGAGAGGAAATGAAGTTGTCTGACCATTATATAAATGCTCTTTCTCTGATCAACTGTGTAGCAAAGGTAAAATCAGTTGCATTAATTACAGTGGTACACAATCCAAACAATTTTGCTGAAAAGCTTATCCCTGTAGGTAAACTGTCATCAATAAACACAAAGTTAAAATGCGTTTATTGAAAAATAAAATTCTCAGTTAAAATCTGACATGCTAGACGCTTGGCACATCTGACATAAAACTAAAAAGTGACACTTACTTCCCACTACATTTTTTCTTCCTACACTTCTTCATAACACATGCCTGTTGACAATGCTGAAGAGAGGCTAGTTCATTGATACTACTACTATCTATCATTTGACCTTGCTGTTCTAAGCTTTCTGCACACAGAACAATAAGGTGGTCTAGTCACCAACAAAGGCACCAGTGCGGCAGCCAAACTTCTCATATGCTTTTTTCTGTTTTTCAATCCATCACAGAGAAAGAGAAATTTTCAGAGGTGAGAGTAACAGGAGTAACTTTGGCAGCTGTATGCAGGGAGCTTTTCACAAGTAGGACCAGGAAAAGCAGGAAGCTTTTCAAGATTTCAGTGGCTGATGGGTGGTAGGTGCAAGTCAGCATCTTGAAAGTATGTTACAGAAGACATACAAAAGTATGGAGAGCTTTGAAAGTGAAGCACGTGAAGAATTTGGAGAGAGAAAAAATCAGTAGGTTCAGCTGTACCACGGACATATTGTAACAAAATTTGCAGCATTTAAAATAAAAACATGAAAGCAGAGAGATCACAGTCAACAAGGTTACAAGCCTGGCTGAAAGTAATTAAGGGATACATTAAGAAACCATAACAAAATAAGATCAAGGTGGGGAAATCTTATTTAGCCACACTACACTTGAAGGACTGCCTAAATGAACCCTAGGATCTTCTACCCTGGGACATAGGTCTGGGGCAGAGAGAGAGGACTTCCAAGTCATCATACTGGAAACAATAGTCGCTGTACATCTCTTTGCCCTGAAATAAGATATGGAGGGAGAAGAACATCAATGACTGAATTAAAAGAAGGACAAGAAGGGCTTCCTTCAATATATTGGCAGAAAAGCTAATGAACAGAGAGATAGATAATCGTACCAGTAAGAAAAACAAGTTTCAAAACATTGTTTTTCACAGAAAAGTCTTATCTTCTGCTGGCTCGTACTGCTACAAAGGAATAAAGCAGGCACTTACACAATTAATTATCCTTTTTATGAAGAAAAAGATGAACATTATGAGTAATATATGCCATAAAGGCAATAGCAGGAAAGCAATTAAGTCACTAGCGGTCACAACCTTTACAGCATTTTTAAGCTCTGTCCTGTATCACAGCATCACTCAAAAAAAATGAACAAAGAGCATTAGATTATTTTTTGACACTCATTAAAACAGTTAGCTAACTTTGATAAGGGATTTCAAAATCTTTTTGTTTTATCTCCACATGTGCTGAATAATGAGACTCTAATGGCTGTCAGACAAAATACCTACTTTCTCACCAGTTGTGCAGTCTACTGAGAAATGAGGCTGAGAAACCCATAGGGCTCTGTTCTAGAAAAATTCCACTGCAAACCTACATGCAAATCAGACAGCCGAGTGTGTCTATTAACCCTTTGATTACTTTTAGTTTTTGTGAAATGTTTTTCTCTTGTACTTCAGGCCTGTCTGAGAAATGGCTAGGTTTTATGTAATGAAAGGTTGTTACATGAAATAAATATGTTTGACACATTCTAAAGAAAAGCAATTTTGTTTCCATACAAAGATGAGAAACAAGTGGAAGCTATAAATATAAAGCTTTTCATCTCAAACACAAATGTGGACTGAAATAAGCTACAGCATATTTTCTCAAGATACTGAAGCTACATGAGGAAATGTCTGGATTGCTCTGCAATATTGAGTGAACTCTGTAGCTAGACTGATTATTTGATTAACTGCATCACTACCGTTCAACGGGCTGAGCTGAAGTATCTTTTTCATTTCAAAAGTATTGCTTGTTTGGCTATGGTACAACAGTGATGTTGATACTTAATTTCTTAGATATTTTATTTCTGATTTGGCATACCAAAGACTCCAGGGAATTCTATTACAAAGGAACCTGTCATTTTTTCCGAGTACAAAAATATTTCTAACTGATGAAGGATGTAATTACAAAGGTTTGGTTTTGAACTTTTGGATGGGTTTAATTTTTATGAAAGCAGACTGATGAGAATTAGAAAATATTCAGAAGTACACACCATTCTGCAACTGTAAAATCTTGCCCTGCAAAATCTATTTCTGTACCTATTGGTACACCTTCCTGAACAGAGATTGCCTGCTGCTCCAGTTATTGAGGTGTCCGAGATGATCCCACTATATCACCTATGATTGTTAGTCAATTCCTTGCACAGCTGGGGATTCTTGGGGAATTGTTTTTGGCTGGTTGGCTGGTGTTTTAGATCTGTTTTACTGACTAAGATCAAGAAAAATCCAGGTGCACTCACCAGGTGAAGGGAAAAAAAATGCTGGTGCATACCTAGAAATCATATATCAAAGTAGCTGTGCAAAAGTTGTTACGTATCAACAAAGGGCATTCACATCTCAAAAATCTTTTGTTTAATATTCCAACGCAATGCAATTTATTTGTGCAAAAGCAGGAGGAACAAGAAAGGTTGATTCTGCACTGTTAGCCAAAATGCAGGAGTGAACGTACTATGTCTGGAGCAAATTAACTTCTAACACTCACTTGAAGCAACTTGTGTTGTGTCTCCATTTCACCTGCTTGTATTCAATTCCGCTTTTTTTACAGAACGCAGGTTACATCAGACTTTTCCTTTCCTCATTTAAAAAGAGATTAATGCAATTGCACCCCCTCACCCCCCTACCCCCAACCCCCGGCCTTTTACAATTTTTAGACTGAAAAGGGTGAACAGGTAACTATATGGTGAATGCAGTACATTAGTTCTGGAGAAAATCAGCTTGTCTACAAACACAAATACAAAGCAATTTCATAGTGTACACTGCCAACATCTAATTTCTCAGTGACACATCACACCCTTGTCACAGTAGGTTGGGAAAACTTTCACTAGCCGTTTGTTCCTAAAACTCAGCAAGATCAGTTAGCACTATGCTTCCAGCAGTTGAAAACAAGGTGGATCTAACCAGGGGACACATAACACGCAGCTAGCAAGGGTGGATGTTAATTTAACGAATATCCATAAAAGTGAGACTACCCAACAGCTTAGTCCTCCTGGGTCCTGTTGCTATGTGTCTAGGCAAATTTACTTTAAATCCACCTTAACCTTTCATCTTCTCTGAGCTATGCCAGTCTGCATTGGCTGGAATGGAAAAATTTAAGAGCTGGAAAATCATAACACAGTTTGGGCAATATTTGAAATATGGTATAAGATCTGTTATTACAAAATGTGACTCTCATCTGAGTAAAAGTAAATGTTTTACTGGTTAAACTTATCTTTTTCTGGCACCAGACATCTGTTATTTTGTGAATAATTTATATTCCCATAACAGATTATGCCACATTTATTTTAGAGGTTCTGGAATGCAAACTTTCTGTAGTACTGCATTGTCTTGTTAACATTTTAATAATGTAGGAATGCTTAAAAACATATCATTCAAAGATTACAACAAACATACTGTATTCTGCCCAGACATCCTTCACTTCTCCTTAAAAATGTCTTAGTTCATCTTCTCAACTATAAAAAATAACATTGCCTCCTCCATTTATGAATCTGAAATATATTACTAGGAACACATTTCACTTGCCGTTTGTGCAAAAAAAAAAAAAATAAAATCTTAAAATTCTACCCACAGCTGCTGAAGTGCTTTGGAACTCAGTACAAAATTTATGGATGTCTAAATAAATGAATCAAGAAGAACTGACAATCTGCATGCAAGTACATTCTCAGGGGTCTGTCTCTGAACTACTGACTTGGTACTTGCCCAGGCAGAACTGCCATTGAAGTCAACTATGAAACACTCATCTTCATTTCAGTTAAATGACATCTATAATTGTGCATTCTCACTGACTGCTGTGGCAAGTTTGCCTGAAGACTGTGAGTATTTAGTCATGCCCTCAAGATTTGACAAATAAATTGTATTTCTAATATACCTTGTCTAACAGACACCAAAATATTTTCACTTTCATTGAAAACAAGTAATAAGGAAGTAATATGTAACCAGTGTGCATATACAGAATTTTTATGCTACAGGAAATGTAGCATATTTCTTATACCAAGTCAATAATGCAGCAGCTGTAGAAATAAGGCTGGAATGATGATAAAGGAAGATTTTCCAAAAGACCTATATAAATTTGTCTGTTGTGCCAGCCACGCGTATTTTTGCTTTTGTGTTTGCTTCAAGATCTCTGAACAAGTCTGTATTAAATCCCACTCATCAACTTCTCAGTCTCACAATTGCCTGCCATCCCTTAGCAACATGCATTTTTCCTTGTGTTCTAAATGCTGCTTGCATTTGTTACAAAAATGAAGACAGATATGAGTTGAAGTACCATTTACCAAAAAAAACCCCCCAAATAAAGCCACACTATTGACTTTGTGGAGCTTCCACCAGACCAGCCTGCACTCTCAGAGGTCATTTCCTTTACTTAAATAGTTGCTGAGAAACACAGAAAAACCCCACCAGCAAGACTGTTTTCCCCAATTGTAAGTACATGTTTTCCAGAAAAGAGGTAAAACACAACATGTAGCTCATTTAGGGGCAGAACCAAAGCATCCTGAAGCAACAGCAACGGGCCTGAGCCACTCTTTTAGAGTTGGAGATGAAATTCACTCAAAAGCTGAGAGAAAAGAAGGAAATTTAACTCACATTTTACAGTCTCAGCGCAACCTTTAACTTTGGCACAACTGGACACAGACAAAACGCAATGCAACTACTAATTGTATGAGTAATCACCAGCATTCTGATATTTATGCTCTGGTTATGTGAGAAAATGAAATGTCTGGCTTCAAAAGAATGGCTGTACTTCTTTAGCAATATATTTCTTTAATAAGCTTTGTGAAAGTATTAGGTACAGATAAAGCTATTCCTCCCAGGCTTGTTAAAACAAACAACAAAACCAGCAGCTGTCTTTTTGGGGAGTTTTCCATTCTAATGGATTTAAAGGGCTAATTTCAGTCCTGCATAAAGAAAGAGAACTTCCACTGATTTGAATTTCTTAGTCTTCTAAAAACAAACCTAGGGCTTTGTTCATGAATTAATTCTTTCTCTAGGCGAATAATACTGTCATTTGCCATCAAAATAATAACCATCTTAAGGTGAAAGAAGGGGGTATTTTATTTCTCTCATTTGCAATTTTTACAAAATCTCATTATATAACCGTCACCTTTTAGGTAACTTCTGATCATCTTTCTTCCTAATGAAAATTGCAAAACTGATGAGTGACATTGGTATCTGTCTTAACTCTGTTTTTGCCAGCTGCTCCTTTTTTGTCCCAATTTCTCCATTTTGTTACCTGAAGACTCAGGAACTCTTGTAATCGTATGTTGTAAAGATAACGATGAGTAAAGAATGATGTGATACATAATAGTTCTGGTAGTACCACCTACCCGGTATTATGTCCCGTATATATGGAAGTACACACACACACTTGTTAGTAGTTTTTGTTACCTCATATTCACCTTATTATCATTCCATTATCATCACCATCCTATCCAAAAAAGTCTTTGGATATTAATAGGCACATCAGCAGAACAAACAAGAAAAACAGATGCCTGATTTTTACAGTATAAAAGAGGTGCTGAAAGATTCAAAGTATATAAATGGATTCTTTAAATGACCACATACACCTAGCTAAAAAAGACCCAAACCAGTAGCTGACAGCGTCCTTGCTCTGCTCCCACTGTCCAGCAACATTAAGAGAGTCAATCTTGCTTGGCCCAATGCCTTTCTGTACCTATCTGCAAAGTAAGAAAAACTTTGAATAATTTTAAGGGTGCTAATGAAAAAAATATGCAATGAAGTTTTTAGAACTGGAATAAGTGGTACAGTTTTAATGATACAGGACACATGAATGCTCAGGCACAGTGAAGCACCCAAAAAGAGTCTTATTTCACCTCACAACCTATTTTTTTGTAATGCAGTGCAGAGATTCTGCCTTAATTACTGTGGGAGAAAAAGTCTACCATTTGATCAAAACAAAATCTTGCTTGCATGTATTCAATTGATATAATAACTGTAGAAAAAGAAGACTGAAATTGAACAAGAATTGCAACAGATTGTCAATGTAATTGTATCAGTCACAGAGCATATGTTTCAGGCAGTGGCACCTACAATCAGTTTTCAGTAGAGGTACAGAATTTGGTTATGTACCAGTTAGCATTATTATAGACAGACTGAAGAAACACCTGAAGACTTCCAGGAGCTCCCAGGAGTTTATCAACACCAAAATGTGCAGAACGACTGCTCTTCCATTCAGGCTGTAAGACACTCATGGAAAGTTGAGGCTTCAATATCCACTTTTGAAAAGTATGAGCAGTCGGAGTGACAGGAAAAGGGTTCAAAGATCCAATCTACTGTAATGAATTCCTGTTAATAGACTTTGATTTGCTAATTATCCTTTTGGTTAACCTTTCATCCTAAGAGCATAAACCAAACAGCAACTTCCCGAAACAGCTGCTGAAATAACCCACCAGAAAGTGCCTGGAAGCTATTAGTAATAGAGCCAATACAGGCATTACGTGTGCCACCGACAGTATATTTTACATATCAATACCAATAACATAATGTTCATGTAAATACACATACAGTACTTGCAACAGTGTATCTGTGATGAATTTATGACCATTTGTTAATACTATTTTATATTATCAACTATAAAACCACTGTGGTCAAGCAGCAAATTCTACACTGTGCCTTCTCCTCTGTTTTGGGGATAGAGTTTCAACAGGTGGCAACATAGAATAATCTTCAGATGGCTGTGAAACATTGATTGAAAAAGAACAATCCTCAGGCTTTAATGAAAAAATGCCCTTGGAATGACTCTGGTGGCTGAATCTGACTGAATTTTCACTTAGTTGACCATAAACTAACACCTTTAACAGAAATATGCCACTGCTTAGCAGGCACTATCTCAATACATACAAATGCAGATGCATGATTATTTTATAGAGTATAACTTCAGAACAACTCTTCACATAAGCATAAATGTGAAGAAGTGATGAGGCCATTCGTAGCTTTTGATGGAGGCTAGACCTAACAATGAGCAACTCTGAGTGGCGTAAGACACAACCTCTCAAATGTGACTCACTGACGCTGGGGCAAAAGCAAGCCAAACACATCCTTGTTGTGCTTCTCTTCTACAGCCTCTCTCCCTCCCTGCCCCACCCTCAGAATTCAACTTTGCTGCAACATGTTTTGAGGTCTAGAGGACTTGAGTACATTACAAAGCATCAAAAGATTGAAGAATAAATGCCCTAGAAACACGCTAAACTTTGAGGTTCTTATGATGGTATCTATATGACAAATAACCTAGAATTCCCAGAACAGACAGACCACAGTTCAGCTGGGGAGGCTGCATGCCTCTCTCTCCCAGCTATTTCTGAAGGATTATCTAAAAAAAGGTTTATTTGAGCTATGTAAACAAGGTGTTCCTTTAAAATGAGTGGAGAACAAGGTGATAAATGGAAATAAATGTTCAGGTGAAAAGGGATTTTGTTAAGAGAACTGGTATCATTTTTAGGATTACGCTAAGTTCGGAGATACATACGGAAAAGTTAAGAATTTAAGCAATGGCAGAAAGATTTTTAAAATAAGCAATGAAAGCAACATGACTAAGGGAGTGTCCTGATGGTGGACTTGTGAAATACAAACTGAGCTCTCCCTTGGGACATTACATCTCATTGGTAGCTCATGAATAAACAGCGCTGGTAATTGGGGCACTGGAGAAATCCAACCCATCATAATCTTCCTATGAATGTGATTCAACGTGTTGCACTACTTTAGGAATAAAAGGAAAACACTCAGTTTTGTTGCCAAAGCACCCACAGAAAGCCCTTAACAAACTAAAACCCACAGATGAGAACTCAAGGTCGACTTTTCTAAGGCTGCTAGAGCTTGGAGTTGCCAGTCCTGTCTAATGGGCCAGCTAATTACCATATGTCTACATGACATTTATTTTGGCATTTATTGGCATTAATTAGGTCCGTCAACATGTCTAGGCTGTTTTAAAAATGTGAGCTAGCCCATTCAGTGTCAGACGCTGCACTGCACTCTAGCATGACAACGTTCCCCAGAACAACCTCCAGCTGGTTTTAGTTATAGAGCTGTAATGACTGAAATAACTCTTACGGAGCCCACTTAGGATTGAGAAGCTGGCAAACAACTTTCCAGTTGCATCCCTTTCCTTCTGTCCTTGCCATACACAGCGAGATAAGCACAGGACTGCTCATATGCTGGAATATCATCACCATGACCCTGTGAACTGCTTGTTGAGCTGCCCCGAGACATTGCTACAGAACAAAGCAGTAGGTCATGAGAGGTCATGATTTGACACAGGGTCTAGCATTTGGCTTAGTTAGGTGTGTAATGTTGCCTATTCCTGCACCAGCTGAACAAAAAGGTGTTTTCAGAGAGCATCCAAAGGGTTTATCTGTACCTACTAAGTCCCAAGTAGCAGAGCCTTCTGCTCTTGAATGAGGACTGAACCCGAAATGTCCATACCTCTCATTGGCACAAAGGAAACAGAGCATATACTGAATAGATCAAAGGCAGGGGAAAAAAAATGACCTTACTTTTATAATCTGAAACCTGGTTTTGACTCTTTTGAGTAGTTTAAAAGTTGCATTTACTTCCTGATTTTTATATCAAAGCAAAATGCAAATGAGGTGATACCACATCATCTGCCTGCTTCATTTTGAACTATTTATTTTGATTTGTAAGTATGATCAAAGAATTCCTCTTTGCTTGATAAGTAAACAGTGACATTTCAAACCAGTTATTACCATACGCATTCCTAAAGGACTCATCACTGTAAGCATCTAGATTATGCTAACCTGGGATCACAGACACTGTCTTCTAGTGCATTCTCAGAGCTATATTTAAAACACACTAAATATTCTAGACTGTGTTATGTAGTGGTTACTATCCCTGCTGTTTTCTAATGCAATGCCATACATATATGCCATACACATATGTATACTTCTGTGTAAAGCCACCCTGAAAATCCTGGGCTTCCACAGGGAGGAAAGGGAATCTTTGCCCCTGTATTGGGTTTGTGTGGCAAGGATTTTGTAGCAGAGGGGCTACAGGGGTGGGTTCTGTGAGAAGCTGCTAGAAGCTTCCCTTGTATCTGATGGAGCCAAAGCCAGCCAGCTACAGACAGATCTGCTGCTGACCAAGCCCATCAGCCACTGTGGTAGCACCTTTAGTGTGGTAGCACTAAAGGTTTCCCCCCTTTAAGAAGTGAGGAAAAAAGCTGCTGCACAGCAGCAATTGCGGCTGGAGAAAGAAGTGAGACTGTGTGAGAGCGACAACTCCACAGACACCCAGGTCAGTGCAGAAGGAGGGGCAGGAGGTGCTCCAGGCACCAGGGCAGAGATTTCCCTGCAGCCCACGGAGGTCCACAGTGGAGCAGATACCCACCTGCAGTCCAAGCAGGACCCCATGTCAAGACAGGTGGATGCCCAAAGGAGGCTGTGACCTGGCAAGAAGACCAGGCTGGAGCAGGTTTGCTGACAAGAGCTTCTGACTCCATGGGGGACCCATGCCAGAGCAGTCTGGTCCTGAAGGACCACACCCTGTGGGAGGGACCCCACGCTGGAGCAGGGGAAGAGTGTGAGGGGCCCATCCGCGGAGAAGGAAGGAGCAGTAGAGAGAACGTGTAATGAACTGGCTGCAGCCCCCACTCCCCACCTCCTTGCACCACCTGGGGGGAAGGAGGTAGAGAAACCAGGAGTGAAGTTGAGCCCAGGAAGAAGGGAGGGGTAGGGGAAAGGTTTTTTTAAGATTTCATTTTATTTCTTATTATCTTACTCTGATTTGAACAGCAATAAATTGATTTCCCCACCTCAAGTCTGTTTTGCCTGTGATGGTAATTGCTGAGTGATCTCCACGTCCTTACCTCAAACCATGAGTCTTTTGTTACATTTTCCCTCCCCTGTCCAGCTGAGGAGAGGTAGTGATAAAGTGGCTTTGGTGGGCACCTGGTGTCCAGCCAGGGTCAACCCTCCACAGCCTCAATGAAAGAGCAGCTCCCGGTGCTGTTAACACTGCTGCTCTGTAGCCATGGCTCAAAGCAGCTACAAAAAAGCTTGCAGTGTCACAGTAGTGATTTTCTAGCATATGAAACTGTTCTATAGCCATTACTAGACTTCTCCTAGTTAGACAGAGAAACTGTGTGGGAGACAGGTTATGAAACGGTCCCCTATGGACACCTTCAATCTGCAAATACCCGTCAAATCAAGCAGACATGACCCTACAAGAGGTAGGGGAACTGCCACCTTGTCATACATCAGCTGTGGAGTTTTCTTCCTGTCTGCTGAAACAGTCAACAGGATAGGATGGTGGTACTTACAAATATCAACAAACAAGTATTTTCTGAATGGTGAAGAGTTGTGCACTAAGAAAATAGGATCACATAGTAGTCTGTCGTGTTAGGATGCAAAACTTGTGCAATCCAGCCCATCAATATTCCCTTACCCGAGGTTGCAGCCAACACAGCACTGTGGTACTGTGGCTTTATCATTACATGTGCAGCAGATGATCTATTTACAAAAGTAATTTCTGAGTCATAATGTATTATTAACCCCAGCACGGAAGACCACTCTCTCACAGCTTGGGCACTGTCACATCAGACTGAGTTCCAGAGTCACCCCTTTCCATTTGGCTGAGGCTACTTTTGTCTGCAGGAGCCCACACCCTTCTGGAAACTTCGTAAAAGAGCTTAAAGATTAATTTAACCTTTGTAGCTCTACCAGCAGCTACACTTCTCAAGTTGAAAGGAACGGCTGCAGAGAGACCACCGCATCATAAATTTTGAAAAATAAGGACTGGATGAGTTTGGGTTTTGCCTTTCATAAATTCATCACATAAACTGAGCCAACAGTGAAATTATTTTTCCTGTTACTACTACAATAGTGATTTCTGACAAATCAGTGTTTTGGATCTCATGCTATAGCTGACCCACTGAAGACATGGCTCTGTAGTAAACTTAACTTGAAATTTTAGTTCAATATATAGCAACCATTCAGAGAGCTCCAGATCATTTATCATTATGTCACGCAAAATGACAGCACATCAAAAAGGCTGTTAGATGTGCCTATTGTGTCCTGTTATTAATGGACCTACATATAAGAATAGTAAATTCAGTTTATCAGTTTACTATAACAGTCCCTACCCATTCTGCACTAATACCAGTGGAAGTACAGTGGATAACAAACACAAGAACTTTAAACTGTCTTCTCTGTTTAGCTTCTCATTCTCCTCTTCCTTCCAAGAAGAGGACACCAGGAATGACTGACTTCTTGATGAACATTTCTGAGGAACTTAGCAATACTCCAAAATGCAATGGCTAAACAACAGCTCCGCAACTGGTGGAATTTAATTCCCTTCCTTGATTCCATGTAGCCCCACCTTATGTCCTTCTAATGCAATTTTTTTCAGATCTACGCCACACATACACGCTCTCATACACCACCACCACCACCACCCTCCATCCTGAACAGAAACATAGTGCCTGGCCAGTCAGCAGGCCAAGCAAAACAGAGCTCACATGGTAGCATCTCTCAGGATGGACCATAAGTTAAGGCTTCTCTTCTATCCAGGTGCCAATTTCCATCAGACTTCTAGGAGCTTCATTAAAACCTCTATCTCATACATTTTCTTGATGCTAGACAATATAGTCAAAGTTGTAAAGACAGGGCCAGAGAATAACAGAAGTACGGATAGATGATGTGACTGTAACCCTCATTTCCTTTGGAAATCAGGCTAAAAAAACCAAGATGACAAATACACACATGAACTGAAACTCTCAGTATTAGAAATCTTTTAAGGAAAACTAGAATATACCTATACAGTTAATATATAGTAATAATCCATTTCTCAGAGAATGAAAGCTGTGTTAAAATATTCAGGGAAAAAATGGTATCAGTTAGTTGCTCCAAGGTAAAAAAACCCCTACCACTGATTCCCAGAAGCAACATAGTGATTGCACTAGCTGCAATAAGCATTACGTTAAAGAGCTAAACATATGTTAAAGAGCAGATGAACAATAGCCACTGTAAGGGAACGTGTAGCTAATCAAAATTATGGTTTGGTTTCACGTCCTTAGCATGGTAAAAACCCCCACCTCCAAGCTTTCCCCAGCTCTGTGACCAGCATTCCTTGTGTATATGGAGAATTTGCCATGCCAGGTTCAGGTTTTTGGCCTCCCAAACATCCCATATGCAATCTCCTGTAGAAGAATAACAGGCACTGAGGATTCTCCCCTCCACAGAGAATCCCACTGTTCTCCTAACGGGTAAAAAGTGTTTAACTAAATCGCCACTGTGTTTTATTTTTTAATGTAGAAACATTTGCAGTGGTATAATCCAACAGACACAGATGGTAATCTGTCTAATTTATGTGGAGTAATTAATAACATAAACCAACACACTGACAAAACAGGGCAATATAAAAATATCAAGAGCAGGTTTCCCTTGCCATGGGTTAGATTATTTTATCAGAAACTGAATGTAGAGGTGTGAATGATTTTAGGTACACTGCACAGAGAAGAAGAAAATCATGTCAGGGACAGATCTATCTGGCAAAGGACACACGAGACAGATCCAGACTTAGGGAAGAGATAATGGCGTTATTTGGCCCTCAGCCTTTGGCATAGTCAGAGGAGGGCATTATAACAATTACATTATCACAGAATGCATTCTTAATATGTTAAATCCTCTGAAGTTTTAACTGATACCTTACTTAAGAAGCTGTCTGACTTCTTACAGTGTACACCTGGAGCAGTAAGACATTTTAACCAAAGCTATTTTTGATATTTCAGAGTAAAATATTTATCAAATATTTTAAATCTCTTTTCATTCAATAGTCCACATTTGATTTAGATCAATGGTAGTCTGCTACTGTTTTATAGTAACATGGCTTGTTTACCTGAAGATGCTACTTGGATTTATGTTATCTCTCTCAAACCTAAAATGTGATTTGCTAGGTGAATCAACCCAAAATTTGGGACCCATTGCTAAGTACTCAGACAAAGACAGTTTTGGTGCTGTTGTGAAAACAGCAGGCTGACTGATAAGGAAATTATTTTTTTTTGCGGGGGGGGGGAGGTGTGGTGCGTCAGAAAACTGTGTCATTCACCTTAAGGCATCTGAGGCAAGCTCAGCTCTGGTGAAGAGGGTAATAAATGGCTATCAAGACAGAAGCAAATTTATCAGAAGCAGTCTATTAGACCAACAGTTGGGCAACCCACAGTAGCTGCTTTCTCCTGCATAACAAGTACAGTATCTCAGACTGTCAGCGAGTTCAGGAGATTCTCCTGTTTCATTCAGTAACACAACACTAACAGAGCAAGGAGAGACTCCAGCAACTCCACTGCAATTAATGCTACTGCTCTTCCTCAGATTACTATATATGGAGGCAGGGGGGTGGGGAAGTGATGTTGGAGTGCTAATGAGCTGTACAAGTCAGGAAATAATCCATGCCATGAGGCTTCACTACACTTCTGTAGGTGTGCTTCCCTGTTTGAACATTATTATCCTATTCAGAAAGGAGAAATTCCTCACAAAGGTTTTTTATGCTTCAGCTAAATACATACATCTCAGACTTGCCCCTCCACCCACACCATTCATTATTATTGTTGTATGAAGAACATACTTTATAAGAGTCAATTTCACAAGTTAAAAAAAAAAAAAATACTTCAGCTTTCAGGGACACCAGATGTTTCACAGATGTGAAAGAGCATTCTGATATAAAAACCAATCAATCCTGAACAAGAAAACACAGTAAATAGTTTAGAAAACACAAGTCACAGATCACTGTCATGCAACCAGATTCTCTCGTACAAACACTAAAAAAGGAGAAAATAAAGAATGTATAGAACAAAAAGTTTTCATTGACCTGATTTGTCAGAGATGTTGGCTGTGACTGGCGTGGTGGAGCAGCTTGTGTTAGCCTTTGCGCTGTCCTTGGAAGAACCAACTTTGGGTTTATTTTTCGTTGCCTCTAGTGCTTTGACCTTCTTGGCATGTTTACTTCCTTTGTAGTGGGCCTCGGCCTGGCTCTACAAAGGAGAACAAATCAGGCTCACTTTTTTCTGTACTTCTATATAACACAATGGATGACAAGGCAGAAAAGTGACACTTTCAATAGTAGGCACCACATTATTCCACCTAGAAAATTTTAGTAGCTTTATACTAACAGTTTTCCTAGATGTAAGTTCTTCTATATTCAAATGACAGGATTTTAATGAATGGTACATGTTTTCACTAACTCGGAAAAAGAGGCTTCAAGATTACATAAAGCTCTGTCACTCCTGATGTAATTCTTTGCTTCCATGGTGCTTAAAGATTTAAAGCACTGTACAAATGTAAACACATCCAATTGAAGATGCGCTACTCAATTTTCATGTACTGTTCCCTAGTCTGTATTGCTTATACTTAGAAAGATGTACCATGCTGTAACATGATTAAATCCATTTCCCCTCCTGTTTGATCTAGCACAAAAGTCCTGAAATATTTTCATCCTTACACTATCAGCAATTGAAACAGGCATTAATGACATTATGACTGCACTATTAGATCAAGAAAGAAGGGTTAAAATGAAGAAATACCATACCTATAAACTTCAGTAGACCCAATTAAAACACAGAAAACTAAATACGTATCAGTCTTGATTGTTTTATAAATTGCCTTGAATATTTTTTTCCACAGACTAAGAACATTGGAACCTGAAGGGCAGGAAGGAGAGGAGCTTTCCCCCCCTCCCCCTGCAAAGTGCTTCATATATAATGTACTCTTCTGCCCAAACAGAACAGTAGAAATATGTACTGAGATGTAGTCTTTCCTTCACCTTTGTCTTAAAGCTATCTTCAGAAACTAGGTCAGTGTCTTTGAAGTTGCACAGCTAAAGCTAGACACACAAATAAATGCCTGTTTTTTTCAGTAATTTTGAGCTCCTGTTACTGTTCCTGACATAACCAGCCGCCTTGACAAATCAGGCTCCTTTGTTAGGTGCAAAACTAAGGAACTACATGCTTAATAGAAACTCCAAAACTTGGAAATTTCAGTTAATGAGTTAAATGTTTTTCTTGACTTCTTAAGAAATGAATTTACCAAAAATGGGTAAGAAACATAATTGTATACAAAACACTGCCTACTTTCATAACATTATGCTATTCAGCAATAGCTTTGCAATATTAGTATTTCCAAACATAATTTTAAAAAATTATTTCAGATATACTACTAGGCGCCTCTATTGAAGGTTACATATTAACTAACAAAGTTAATATTGTAGTTTATGTCAAAGTAAAACACTCAGAGAAAGCATGCTTCATGTAACCAGATGACCACACCTTGGTACCTGGCATACAAAAACATCGGTGTAAATAAACTTTTACTTATGTTCATGCAAAAACACATTCCCTCTCTTCAACTGATTACGAGTATTTTATTTAGTTCAACGCATTAAATGAAGTGAGCCATGAAACAAGTCACATGCTTTTTATAAAAAGCAACTATAACATCTAAGACATTTGAATTCCATTAAGAGTGCTGCCATAACCAGGACAATCATTTTAAGATCAGCAGAAACAGGCATTACAATACAGTCACCTTGGGAAAGCGTGGTAACAGTTTTATCATATGGTAGAGTGTAAGTGAAGAGTAGAAACAGCTGGACCAGACAAGAGAACAGACGGTGTTTGGAGTCCTCACAACAATTATATACACTGTTAAAACTGATGGAGAAGTGATGCTAAAATAGACAAGTGAAGTTCTTATACACTGAAGCTCCTTAAGTGATTATACACCCTGTGAAACACAGTGCTTTCTGCCTCAAAAGGACAGGGTATGTGACATGTTGTGGCTACATCTTTTTTAGAGGAGATTTCAGTAAGCAAGTATTCAGCAAGAAAGGGTACTAAATAAGTTTTACTTTGAATTCCTATGAAATTGAGATTTTTTTAAAAAGATTTCATAATACAAACAGTAAAAAGTCTACTCACCAATTGCTATTAAACTTTTCCTTGATTTTAAAACCTTTGAAATATTAACACATGTACAAACACAATTTAAGAATTATCAAGGAACAACTAAACAACTACACCACTTCTACTACGTGCACTACTTAAAGGGACACTTGTCAACTTCTAGGTTGGACTTCTTCAGTTCTGAATGTGGGTAGAGGAGCACAGATCTGTGTGCACCCCATGATGTCGATGGGTCTTACATCAGCACAAGAGTCTCACCCTGTCTCTCCCCACCCTTGCTGGGTTTTGTCCATTTGTCTTAAGCTTTGCTGTTGCTACATGATGTACTAGGAGTGTTTGCCATCAACAAAATTAAATGAACTATTCACAAATTACAGTGTAAAGAAAGTGAAGCTAAAAATTGAGGTGTATATATCCTCTTTCCATTCCAATACTTTCAACTTTAAATAATAGCAAGTACAAGATTTTTCCACTCAAGCACGCTCAAGTTGATGATGTCCCTTTAAATATTTGAACTCTATGCTCTGCGCATATGTGTGTTGTTGACAGGATCATATGCTGCCTGAGGCCAAAGCTATAACATAAGACATAAGTGCACTCAAGAGAAAGACTTAGTAAGTCAATTCTTTGATAATAAGCCTTTCTGCTGATATATGCAATAATAATGCCTGCAATATCAGTAATAACCTGCTACAGTCTTTGATTCCCTTCATTCAATCCTCATATAGTGTACAAGAGACCTGTTGAGAACAAACAAGCCCAGGCAGAATTAAAATTAAGACTTCCACAAACACAAGCAAAGCCTCATGGAAATGTGGGGAATGGACTCACTTTTGATTTAAGCTTTCTAACTAGTATAATATCTTTATTATCAAATTCATAGTTGTACATTATAAGGCCAGAAGGTATTGCTATGAGCATCTAAGTACAGCTTCTGAGAACACCAGCCTTTTAAAAAAATGTTTGAACTAGTCCATTTGCCTTTGGGGAAAAAATTTTGATTCTGAAGTAGCTAGAGATGAAAAATCTATTTTTGGTAAAATGTTTCAGTGCTTGACTTTGTCAGTTAAGTACATACCATTTATTTCTACATTTGTCTAGTTTCAAATGCCAGTGGCTGGATTTTGGTAAACCTTTGTTTTTCAGGCTCTTTCAACTCATCTCTGTTCTGTGAGTAGAAACACAGATACTCTTTTCAAACACGAAGTTAGAGGAGCATTCCTTGAGGTACTGAAGCAATGTTTCCTAGCCACATAAGCACTATTTTCTAACCCTCTCAGATACACCTAAAGTTCAGAGTTCACTGCTTATCCAATGTGGCATAAATCATTTGAATCAGTCACCTTTTGGTAACTGAAATACAGTATCAACAGGGAACTACGTTCTGTGGAACTGTTAAAAGAACCATTGGAGTTTTCTGAAGTCATAGTAAGCAAAAGGAAAAAGGACAGCTGTGGGAATCTGAAATTGGAACGCAAGTTCTGATTATTGCTAGTACCAGTTATTCAGATTATCAATGTCCTGATCATTATTAACCCTACTTTTAAAAAATATTTGCACAAGTACCACAATAAAGGCAAGAATATTTGCTCCAAGTCCCATTTAAAACTTGTTTCTGACACAGCTACAGCAATACAGTACCGGTTACAAGCTTTGTAACATACATCACTGAAATACGCCATGATGTATAAAACTTTCATTTTTAGTTAAGACAAGAAGATGAACGTTTATTTTCATTTACTCTGATAATCTAAAGGAAGATCAGTACACACAAGGTTTATAAGTCACATGTATAAAAGAAAGACAATTTACCAATTTTAATATAAAACCCCAATAAAATCTAAAATGAATTTAAGAGTAAATATCTCAGGGATGCAATATCTTAAATGAAAACTGAATGTGCTTTTTAACGTCATTAACATTAACTAAATTAAGTACAACTAACTCATGCAAACTCCGTATCATGAAAACAATATTTGAGAAAACACAAATAGTTAGGAAAAGTCAAAATAAAGATATACAACCTTAAGGAATCTCTCGGTATTCATGTACTGTGATGCTTTTTACTGGCATAATAACTTATTCCTGTGTACAGGGATCATTTACTGGAGGGTTGAATCAATTCTACAGTAAAATAATTTATCTGTGCTAAAATTCAATGTTATTGGAATATTTATTTTTTTTAAAAAGATCTGGTTAAATTTATTGTTTATATAATCAAAATTAAATGTCACTATTAAACTTCTATTATTATTATTAAAATCTTTAAATGAAATGCTTACTAGGTTAAGGAGGACACTTTTTGAAAAAGTGGAATAAGAAATTTTTTCATATGAAAGAACCCCCTACCAAAAAGGAGAACCTGATTTCCACTTGGTTCCAAAACTGACTGTAGTTTAGTAGCGAAATTTCAAAATGGAAAATTGAATCCCCCCACTTATTAGAAAGTATAGTAAGTCATCAAGTACTGGCTAGTAAGATTTAATGAACAGGAAAAGCTTTAAGCTGCAATAAATATGACATTACATACCAGAATACAAAAAATACCTTATACTGACAGGCCAAATTCCACAAAAGTGTTTATGCATTTGCCTGGCATTACTTTTTGATCAATAGGATGCATATTTTAAGACACTAAACATATGTCTAAATCTTTAGAAGATTATGGTCTACTGAAAAGCTGTATTTTGAATTCAGTTGCAAATAATTAAGAATATCATTGACATAAATAAATATACAATTTTCTCCCATCTTTTTTCAGACTTCTACACCTTAAAATGGCGGGCAGATGACTGTCCTTTCTTTAAGCAATCCAGATTTTTAATTCCACTCACAGTATTTAAGTAGTAATTAAAAAACCACAACCAATAAACCCTATGAGTTTGTTTTTTTATTAAGCAAGCCTTCTATGCTATTAGGATTAATGACTTCGCTGTAAGAAAGGACAAGATTTTCCTCCCTTAAAAACATATTTCATTGAGATACATAAATGATCCAAGTGTTGCAGTTTATTTAAAATCTAAAGTTAATTGCCATTTTCAACTTCAAATTATTGTTTGACATCTAAGCATCAGGATGTTAAACTGTGAGACTACACACCATACGTCAGCCTTATAGGCTAGACTGTATCTAATAAAACATCAACAATGCAAATCATCTTCTACATGTAAACATGTTTTCTAAAATAAATGTGAATATCATTAGCATATCGGAGTTCTTAAAATAACTTCAGTGGCTTTACTTTGCATAAACTTAAATATGTGTATAGGTATAGAGATGTATAGATGGAAAGATATATAGAAAACCAGGAAACATACAGAACATACAGATTCATTGACAGTGGTATTACCTTTAAGAAAACTCTGAAATTCAGGTAAGACTAGAGTACAAAGTATTACTGAAAATTATGCCTGTCAGGAGTAATGACTGACAGTATATTTGAAATCAGCACTACTCATTCTGACAGTTCACAAGTGACTGAGTTTTAGAATCTATTTGGTGGTGAATGACTAATTAACTGATTTTATTACTACATAAAGAGACAAAATATCAACCTACCAGACCCTTTCAATGACAACCTGATGCAAGGTTTGGCTAAGTCTAATGATTTAGCGTGTATGTGTGCAAGAACAACATCTTTTCAGGTTTCTTCAGGATCCGCTGAAGCATCCCTTCAATAGGTCTTCATGGAAATGAGACCACTGGACCATCAACACTTAAGCTGAATACTTGAAACTGCTACCACACCATCCAGTCTGACAATTAACATACAAAATCAAATCTATGTAGAGCAGCATGACATTAAGAAGGAGAAATACAGAAATAAAGGGAGATCTGGAGTATTCACACGGGAGGTCTAGCTTCGTGCCTTAAGCTCTGCAATACCAGTGAGTGCCATAACTAAATGGAACTGAACATGGTGGCTTGTAGCGCCTACTTCTTCTCCCTTGCTACTGCATCTTTTTAAAGCAGGAATTCCACTCTGGATGGGAAGTCTTCTCAACAGCAATTCTGTCTCAAATGGTGTATTCATTTGGTGTCAGTACAATGGTAATCTCAAATGGAAAATATTTTGTTGAAAATATCACAAAAGCTTCTGCCAGTAAGAGTTCAACCACACAGACCATTTACAACTGCAAGACTTAACAGACAAGTAATAATCTTGAAAACTTCTATTCTTCTTGGAGTAACTACAAAGATAAATCCTGCCTGCATACCATATTTTTTTTATATAACGTAATGCTAAAAACATATATAAAATCTAACACATCCTAAATCTAGTCATAACACACATTATAGGTAGACCACCCCTCAACACCTGTGTACCTGTCCACTTCCATGCATCAAGTTGACTCCAATTCCAGGGGGCATATCATTAATACAGAATTTCCATATTTTATTAGTATTTCAGAATATTTACAACATTCTCATATTACTCGGGTCTTCATCCTAAATTATCAATAGCTTGAATTACCCAAACTTATTTTGAAATCAATAGATTTTGTGCCTGACAGATATAAATAAGGCCTAAGTAGGGCTGGAAGATCATAGTATTCTTTAAAAGCGTGGATCAAAGCAAAGCTGTGACTTCCAGAATTCCTGATAACTACAGAATTCCTTAACGACTACATAGCCTCAAAAAATTCATTGTTTTTGCAGGTAAAGCTCTTAGTGTGGAAGTAGCTAGTCTAACCAGAATTGTATGAAATGAGTAACTCAGGAGCAGGGGGTTAATGCAGTGTGTGCAGCTCTGCACAAGAGCTGACCTGCCGTGGCTGCCATGGCAGCGGTCCTACTGCAGAAGGCATCTAACTGTGCAAGACTGGAGGAGCACAGGGGTATTTATATCCATAACATATTGCCATTTTAATTCACAGAAAGTTCTAAACCATAAAGCTCCCTTTCTTAAAACAGTAAGAGGTCTACCAAATGTTTGAACACACAGTTCACCTGTTATAACCATACTGTAAGAGCATGCATATTTATGTGAGGAATATGTAAGTTAAGAAGAATTTAGACTAGAAACATAACTTGAATAAAAATTATATGAAGTGATAAATTAGGAAGTGGTGTTGAAAAATTTAATTTTATGTAATTTGATATTAATAATAGATGTAATTGAAGAAATCTGCAAAATTGAAGTGTTCATGCATTTGTTATACCGAAGCTATGCATTATTTTTTCGACAGATTTCTAAACCCTAATTGCTCCAAATGGTCAGGTAGATTACTATTGAAAAGGACATGGAAAAATCAAAAACCTGTGAAGCTCAGCTATGTCATAAGGAGTCAATTCATATTTTAAATACCTAACCGAACTTGAGTTAAAAGCTCTGTTAAACAACTGTTATTTGAACAGAACTTTCAGCACATTATAACCCTGTACCCTGTAATTGTGCAATATTTCTGTCATGTTGGAGCTAACAACTTTCATCATTTTGTCAGTTCTGTCTACAAAACAGAAAATTACCTTCAGAAGTTCCTGAGATTTATGCTTTTAATTACCTCCTATCTGCTTCACTACCCTCCATACCCAAGGAATCAATATAAATAGTCTTATTTATAGGAAAAATCTAAACCATTTGACAAAAGATAATGACAGTTCTGTAGATTTTTATTTGATGCTATTGATTATTTTGTGTGTTATCTTTTTGACAGCATGAGTGATTCATTCAAATTTGCAAAGGTAACATTTGGTAATATTTGCCTAAACTTCAAAAATTTGCCTTCTGTCTTTTTAAAAAGGTGATCACTGTCATCACATCATTTTTATTAGCTACAAATGTATTCAACAATAAGATGATATTTAACACCTCTTAATGCCCAACTGTTACAGCTGCTTTTTCTGATCTACCTACAAGGTGTTTTTTCTTGAATTCCGAGACTTCACAGGCAACACCAAAAAGCAGTAGTGACTTACAGTCATTAGTCACAGAGCAACACACTGTGCAAACACAAGTTTATTTCAATCAAATGATGACCCATCAAGATGGTACCCACCAGGCTGTACCACAGCCAAGACCTTTCTACAAGAAACAGAAAGTGAGCAGTGCGAAGCAGATACTTATTGCAGATGTGATCAACGGATGACAAACTCTGGTTTCAAAAAAAACACCACCAAAGAAAAAAAATCATCCACAAAAAAACCCAGCTGTACTGCTGGCATAATATATTCATGAGTTTGGAGTACAGAGAGGTCTGGTTGCTGAGGAAAGGGACCATATTAGCACTGACATTACTGTGTAGTACCCAAGCTCCAACAGCTCTGTGGACCATCAATACAAACAAGGAAGGAGAAGAGCAGAGAGAAGTTACTTGGGCATTTGGTGATGATTCATAGATACCGAGAAAAAAGCAATTCTGCAGAAGCCAAATAGGTATCCTTGCAACTGCAGCTCACTTTTCTCTTATGGCTGCAAGCTACAGTGTCAGCTGCCATAACAGAATATAACAGACATCTCAGGGACACCCTGGCTGAAGCTCCACAGTTGATGGAGGGACTCACTGCCACACAGCAGCTGCAGGAGATGCTGCAGATTCATCCAGTAGCCAGAAGGAATGAGAAAGAATGAACCAGCAGAGAAGGACTCCATGTGAGAGAGAAAACAGCCATTTTTCCCCTTGCCCTGTTGCTACTGCACCCTCTTACAGGTGTCATAAGGATTCAGCAAACTTAGTCAAGCTGCTTTTTGTTTCTGCTAGAATGTCTATAATATAAATAGTTAATACCAACAAGCCAGACCTATATAATTAATAGGAAAACTTACTTAGCAAAGCTTATCTATAGTCCACATAGATATGCCATGGATTTGGAAGGAATCCCAGAATTCTTAAAAGGAAAAAAATTTATTTTTTTTTCCAAAGGCTAAGCCAGATCTTTCTCAGCAAGTCTTGCTTCCTCTTGGTGGAATACAGTTATGTCCCTTGCTCTGGTGGCCTTTAAGGAAGCATAAACTCTGACTCACTATCACAATCTGTTCCAAGAGGAGGATTCTTCTTCTTCTGCTGCCTGGTCTCTGGTGGTAGTAAATGTAACTGAGATACTTCTCACTTTTTCTGAGCTGGATTATAACACAAGACCATAGCTTGAACTTTACTGACAGACTAGTCATCGCTGCACTGGAACACATACTGTTTCATCATCATGTAGAAATTAAATGATAAGATGGTGTTAACAGGTATTTTGATGCAATAACGGAAACATCTGTGTTTATTTTAATATACTGGAGCAAATCCAACTGTAACTATTAATGGATGGTGTTGTGGTTTTTTGTGGGGTTTTTTTGTTGTTGGTTTTGTTTTGTTTTTTTTTTAACTAACTATCCTCGTAACACTAAATTAAGATTTCCAACTTAATTCAACAGCAGTTAACTCCTGGTATCTACCATCATTAAAAATTAGTTTAGGAAAAAGCCCTCTGTTCCCTCCTCACTTTTTTGCATTTCATTTCTTTGAATTGTTGAGAGCTCTACTACCTATCCAGTTTTCTGGTATCATCATCTTGAGATCATTGAACTTTCTCCTATTTCTTTTAATGCTTGCTCTCCTCACTAAATACTGCCCCTGCCCCCAGCTTAAAAAAAAAAAAAGGGGGGGGGGAAGATTAAAAGAAAGGAAAAAGAAGCTAAAAGGCAAACTAAATGAGTGGGGATTCAGTTCTAGAAACAGGCATCCAGTATAATTTGGGATGTCCTCAGGTGTCCTGCCTGACCTACTGCAGGTCTTCTGTCAGGTCCACCAGTCTGGTGTGGAAGTCGCAGATACTTCAGACACCCAAACAAGACACTTAGGTTTAGGCACCTGATCCCACCTTACATACCATTGTTGTTGAAGCAACCTCAGTTATTACTGTTGTCAGGTCAATAGCAGTATTACAGATAAAATTCCCATTCAAGGACCTCAGAGTCCAGGCTATTAAAACAACTTTAGTCTGGTGTTATATCACTGGGATGGCATTTTATTCTGTTTCTCAAGACTTTGGATTATCTCTTCTGTACTACAGATTCTCCTGGAGTTGACAGTTTGGAAGCCGTGCTCAAACTGGTTGTGCCAGCATTCACTAGCAGAAAAAGACAACTTCCAAACTGACCAAACTGCAGCTAATGAATTCTAAAAAAGGACAGATAGATTATGATGGCAAACGTCTATAAGAACGAGCCAAAATCCATCATTTCTTTTTTGGAAGAGGATAAACAGATCAGGCTAAAACTAGACCAAATTTAGAGTCTGTACACAGATGTTCTCTTCATGATGTACTTTTAAAAATTGTTTTAAAAGTAGAGGAGACTGGGAGACCCTGAAGAATTTCAAATTATGATATGGTAAAAGAAAAATAGCATCATCCTAGCAACTTTTATTTTTCAAAATACAGAAGGCATCACTTCAACATTAGATATGTTTACTCCCAAACTGGAGACAACCTATTTTAAAATTTCCTTCCATCTCTGATATCAGACTTTCTCTTCCTGCAGATCTCTGCTTCTCAATCTGATGCCAGAACACTCACCAAAGCTAAATCTGCAGACATACTAACAGAAGTAAACTGAAATTTACTGTATTAATTTAGTGGGAGTTTTGACAATTATAAATTGACTAGTCTGAATTTTTTGGGTCTATTGATCTAGACCAGTGAGTGTCAATAGCATGAGGAAAAGACTGCAGGCAAGGAAACCAATTTTCTTCTCACAGATGAATATCCACTGGTCTTTATGTTACTCATGCAATAGATAAAGCACTACTAGAATCAGGTCAGAAGCTTCAAACACCATATAACTTAAGTTCATTTAGGAGAACAAAGTAAGAAAACTACTTAGTAGCTTACTTCCGACATTTTTCTTTCATTTGCTTGCATAATTTAGGTCAAAGGAAGTTCAAAGGACTGTAATGCCAATGAACAAGGAGCACATCAGCCTTTAAAGAGCTAGAAGAAAATACAAGTGTGAACCAGCTGTACTACAAATCTCATTCTGCAATGTGCTGTGCTCAAGGTTTTAATGCAGGTTAGCACAGTTTGATGCCATTCAGAAGACTCTCAATGCATTCTTAGGATGTTACATGGTGGAACTGATTCACTGAAAGATTCAGCAGTTACAAGGTTCACAAATATCTGACTCCCTTTTCCCCAATTAGCAAACACAGGATGGATTGTAAAGACCATTCCAGCCCCTAGGCACAATTTCACATTATAAAGGGACCAAAAAGAAAAATACAAGCAAAGAGTCCAGATTTTTATTTCTGTGAAGGAGCTTTTAACAAGCTAAGAAAGAACTATAAAAGTCTGCAGAGCTTAGCTGAAAGACCATTAGCATTGCCTCAGTGAGATTATAACAATGCAGATTATAGGTGGTAGTGAGAATAACATCTGAATAAAATAAGATCTCACTCTTGGGGGGGGGCGGGCGCAAGGTAACACACACTCAGATAAATATTTAAAGTCAAAAGGCTGAACCTGGAGGAAAGATTTAAAATGTTATGTAAAGCTTCCCAGGAAAAGCTGCATTATCTGATGAAAGGCTAGCTAGCTTTTACAATAGAAGCGCTACACTATTGAGAAACTCATTCTCCAAATATTCCTGTATGTTGTAGTTCTAAAATATTTGTGAAACACAAATTTAAGTATTTTCTGGTATTAATACTACTACTAGAATCTCAGTGCATTGTAAAATCAAATTTCCAGGTTGGTTCTGATTGTCCTGGTAAAGTAAACTGCTGTAGAAAGTAAGGAACTGCATTTTATCACTAACAGTGGCCGAGTCACGTTGCTTCATTCTTTCTTACAACCACCCATTACAAAAGGTTGATGACATTTTCCAGTAACTATAACTGAGCATATTGATCACATTTAGAAAGAAAAGAGCATGATATTGTATGAATATACCCACCCCAGAAAAGGAAAGAAGGCTATAACCTGCCAAGCTTTTGTGATGCCACTATTGAAAGCAGAATATGATAGGTGCTTTTGTTCTACTTTGTGAGTAAGCCTAGATAGGAAAATTGCTTGGTTGGCAGATGTACAAAATGATATATTATTTCAGCTCTTGTTTTGTTTTGAGCCACTAAATTGTGATTCAATCTGCTGTTTGTCCACCTGAATTTCAGTGCAAAGTGAGCGCATTGCTCACTCTAGGGACAGGGCCCATCAGCAGGGGGACCCTGACCTCAGGAGGAGAGGGATGAAGCAGGATCAGGCCCAGCTGCCTCCCTAGGGATAGGGTAAGACCAAGCTCAGAAGCACCATTCAGATCTACGGAGCCCAGGGAACTTTGTAAAGATTTTATTGGTTCCTTGTTTTCATCAGTAAAAGCTGGTACCTGGACCAAGTATCAGAGCAGAAATACTTTTTTGACCTGAAGTCTTAACCTTAAAGAGGAAAGACAAGTGAACTAAATTTTAAATAACAGCTCTTGAAATCAGTTAACTAAGTAGGTATTGCCACTTCAAAGAAAGTTTAATAAGCTTGTCAGAAGATGACAGATTTAAAAATCAATTTGAAGGTGAGACAGCACTGCTTCAAAAATCCTTACCAGCCAAGACAAGTAAGCCAAACCGAGGAAAGTACCTTACAAGACACTTTTCAAAATGGAATGGTGGAGGCAGAGAAAAATCAGAGTAATAGGTATGGGTGCTTTACTGCGAAACTCTAGGAGCACCGAGTACTCAAAGGCTTTCAGGAGGTGTCTGCAAGCTATTTCTTAGATTGAAATTATAACAGCAAAATACATAATATTAGCACATCACTTCAGGATTTTTCTTACACTTAAGATAAAAAAAAAAATCCGGATTTGAGGTTTTTTTTATTAGCTTAATGACATTAGGAAGTAGTGTCCAAAAACAAATACATATTTTTGAAGTATCAAAGGTCATAATTATCTTAGGCATAGTTTTATTGAATTTCTTTAGTTTTCAAGGTACTCAGGAAAAACATTAATTGGATACCCATTTAAAACGTATCAGCCAATGTACTCTCTTTCATAATGCATTTTTTTTTGAAATTACACCTCAGAAAACAGTTTCCTTGAACTTTACCAAACTCAAAAAAACAGCTAAAAGTAAATGTTCATGTTAATTACAAATTAAAGTTACTGGAAGAATGACTTTATTAATGGAAGACATACTATCAGCAAGGACGCAGGAACAACAAGAAAAAGATACTTCTTCTGGAAGAAGAATAGGTATGACATGGAGAACTCACAGGTAAGCTTTTCTCTCTGCTCCCACTCTTTTTAAAAAAATAAAACCAAAACCCCACAAACAAAAAACTTTTTGCAGTACTTCTTGAGGGTTACTGGACTGTCAAATAGGATATCATGGATATCGTGGCGCTGGATACTGTGCCAGACCCATTCAAGAAAAATCAGAGAGCAATATACCTCTGTGGACTTCCACGCCTGAGTGGACAAAGTATCAGCCCAGCAGACTGAGCAGAATGCAGGTAGAACTGGAATGATTTGTTTGGGAAAAAGAGGTTTAGATTAATTATACCTACTGTACCAAAAAATAAAAGAAAAAATAAAATAAAAGAAAGAAAGAAAATAGCTAATACTCACATCAGAGTTAAAGCGAAGCTGGCAGACATTACAGGAAATGACTTGTTTCTTCTTTGGGGGAATGGACACACCAAACGTATGGTTTATGACTGCTTTTTGCACAGGATCCATCTGGAGAACAAACAATAATTAATTTACAACTTTTCAGGGCAATACACAGTACAGAAGAAAAATCAGAAATAACACTATAGGCTGGAAGCTTTTTCTTTTCTTTTCCTTTTTGAGATAAACAGGAAGAAATAAAATGTCAGCCCTCATAATAATTAGATTTAACACAGGTTAGGGAAATGGTAGCACATCAGAGCTCATGAAGAAAAGGCAGCTCCGTTGTTGCTGCTATCCCCGTGCTGATAAACCGTTCCTCCCCCAACCCCACATATCCTCCTGCTGCAACGCCCCACTATCGTGTCTGAATTGCGAAGAGTCCCCTGAAAGCTTTCCCCTACCACCTGCTGATCCAAGACACATGAGAAACCACTTTTGCCCCCTAACAAATCACTGTCATTTATCCCTACCCGTTCTGTTCAGTGACAAATACCAGCACTTATTTGGAAAATATCCTCTCCTGGAGACCTCTTTGTGAGGAGAGGTCCTTTGCAGGCTCCGTTAGAAACAGCACTTGCTGGGGAAAAAAGGTCGCAATCCCCAGACATTTCCATGCAGAACTGATGAGTGACAACGCCCACGTGAAGGCTGAAGTTCAGAGGAGCACACAGGGAGCATTTGCACCAGGAAAGGATACTGAAGTTACCATGCTTCAGAAAACATTTTAACACTGTGAAAAATGCGAGATAATGAAGCGCTGAATATGTTAATGCTAAATTCGACGGAACATTTTCAGGAACTGGGAACTGATTATATCTTTGCTAAATACCAGGACTCCTGTTGGTCACCAGTTCAGAATATGCTCAAGATTGCAGAGAACTCTGCTGTTAACACTGCAGGAGCTGGGGAATGCACTGGATGTCAAGGAAACCGTTTATAACTGCTACTGCATCAAGGCCTCAATTAAGCATAATGCATCATTTTTCCTGATGTGGCGTGGATATAGATTAAAATTAATTTCCTGACTCAAAAGTATTCAAACGTGTTTTTCTAATTTAAATAAAACAGAATATCTGGTCTGATCTCACAGCTGATCCTGCTCTGAGCAGGATGCTGGACCAGATGACCTCTGAGGTCCCTTTCAACCCAAGTTATCCTACATGTGTGTTCTTCCATCCTTATTTAACATGAGGAATGGATCCTGAAGAGGAGAGGCCAGTCTACAAGAAAAGATAATTGCTCCTTTCCCAACCTTTTTTTAAAAACAGCTCAGGAGAAAGTAATTCATTTTGTTTTAAAGTTATATTTTTGCTGAAGCTTGATTTGCAGTCACAGTGATGTTTTTTCCCCTTTACAGTACTATCTGAAGAAACTAAACCTGGCTTTTTAATCTTGGGTGGTATACATCACGTATTTGGATACTAAGTTGATTTATGAAAGCAAGAGAGAAAAGTTGAAGTTATTGATTCATTAAAGAATTACAACAGTAAATAAGCAGCTTCCTGACTTTCTAAACCTCAGGATAAACCCTGCAGTTTTCCCTTAGTACACATTTAAGCTTCCAGAAACGCCTGCACTGATGAGGACTTTCTTCACATATATGCACATGCACAAATACACAAAATCAAGAAAAACACATTGCATCATATCTTCCTAAGACTGCATTCCCTGATGATCTATTACCTAACATTAAACACTTAACAAGTTTTTCAGACTACAACTACACAGGTTTTTTTGCTATATTCCTTTTAAACCAAATTCATAGTTTTGTAAATGTCATTGCTAACAATTTTTCTGGAGAGATGATATAATTTTTATCAGCTTTTGCCATTAAATACTGTATTTCATTGCCATGGGGTACCATATTAAAACAATTACAAAAGTAAGAACACCTTGTCTAGAATGAACTACTGAATCATTAAATGACACAGTGTTGTTACAATGAACATGATAAAATCTAAACCCCCCTAAAATAAATATCTTTATTTTTCATTTCCTGTTTCTAGAACAGTGACGGTCCAGTTTAAAAGGTTAAAATGGAACAAAAAAAATTTCTTTCTGACTTGTATAATTTATTGCACCACCCTGTGTAACATATAACAATTATACATGCAGATTAAAAGTTCTTCAAGCATCCATTTTGTAATAGATATGCCAGTCAATATATATTATTAAATTTATAATATATATTAAAAGATTGCTGTATCATTAGGGAATAGTGTTTTCGTTTGTTTTTTTTTTTTTCCCTTAAATTTAAGCTACGTTTTGCTTTTCAACTTAATTACTAATTGTTAGATCAGGTAATCTAGAATAAAAGAGTAATGCTGAAAAGTACCTCAACCATTTGAAGTGTCTGAGATCGATGAAAAGAAATCGCAAAAATACCCACTAGTGCCTGAAGTCCCGTTTAGAAAAATAAAAAGGGAAAAAGCAGCAGTGATCAATGATTCCTCTGTGCATTCCAGATAAAAATCCACAGCGCTAGCGTTAGGCAACGCAGTTCAAAACCATACAATGCAGACTACACACAAAGTCCCAGTTTCAGACAGATGTAGCAGCACAAGGACAAAATCTACTTAAATAATACAGCTCACGCTGCCTCCAGAAAGTACCACTCAAGATCCCCAGGGGAATGGTTAATGATCCTTCCCAAACAGGCGCCCTGCATGTAGTCTGGTCATGATTAGAATTCAAGAAGTGCAACATTAACAATTAATAGGTTTTAAATATATCAGAAACTAGGGTGGATTACAGCAGGCTGGAAAAATAAAATAGTATCTCTCTGTTAGAAGATTAATGCTGCAGGGTAAACCGATCTCAGATCGCTACACAAAATTATTCTCTTCATTGCAGGGAGAGAGGGAGTAGGAAATGGAGAGGGTAATTTGTTGAGGTATATATTAGGAAATGACGCAGCATACTTTGCCCAGTGGGGAACACCAGTATTTAAAAAACAGTTCTATAAAACAAAATAATAACAGAAGCTAACACTTACCACAAATAGAAATAAAAATCTACACTACACTGTTTATGCTACTGGAGCAATTAATAAAGCAATTCACAGTGCTCTGATAGCCATAACGAAGTTTAGCAACCTTTTAGTCTTTTTCTCCCATTTCAACTGGTTTAATAAAAAGTTAAATTTAAAAATGTCTTTCCGACAAAGTTGAAGATACTATCTTTTTGCAATGTCTCCTTAAAACAACCTAAACTATCAAAGTGAGCAAGGATTAACAGAACCCAGACAGGTTTCAGCAGCAATCTACTACTACTATCCTCTGACTTCAGACCATGCAAACATGAGAAATACTCTAGAACTACTGAGACTGGCAACAATGACTTTCAAAGCACTTTAAAAATGGTAGCATAGCATCAGACAATCCAAAAGCACAGAACTGCTAAACTCGACTGAAGCTCCATCTACCCTGTCGTTTTACCCCCCAAAACAGTCATATGTAGCTATCAAGAGAAGAACAGGAGCAGTGTAAACATGTATTGTGTTTCCTTTGACTATTTTCACAAGGTTCACATATTTTTCCACAAAAAATTTTCCAGAGCCAGGTGTTTTCTGTGTGTTTGGTAAATCCGAGTGACTTTCTCCTGTGTAGTCACCCCCTGAACTGGAGCAAAACAGTTTGCAGTCTTTGCATTGAGTTCCAATGCCTACAATCTGCTTGTCAAGAAACATTGTTTTTGTTAAAACATAGCTCCATGGAACTCAATTTTATAAAACCTGCACCACATCCCAAGTTATCTCTGTGTTGCTCAGTCATTTTAGTGTGTGGAAATCATTCCATTCCATTGAGTGTTTTTGTTGCCCTTCTCAATTCTACCACAGTTTAACAAATTCAATCACATACTTTGAAGACATGGCCAGGAACCGCATACAATACCCAGGGTGGATCAGTACTGAACTGAGCTGATGTTTTCATGCCATTCACCTTACTCCCGAGTGTTAACGGCCAATTCATAGCACATTACTTTCTGTGTGAAGTTTTGTGAAGTTTTCCTTGTGTGTGCATCACTTCACATTTATCTAGACGGAACTTCACCAACCACTTATTGTCTGGCTTCTCAGTCTCATTAATGTCTTGTTTTGGTCTTTCTTTGTCCCCCTACCTTGGAGAGCTTCACCATTAGCAAACTTCCTCAGCTCATTTACCTCAGAACTATCTTTTTAGCTTGCAAGGATCCTCTTAATGCCAATTTAGTTTTTGTAAAAATCTTTACCAAGGGGTTTTGTGAAGACCCTTTTGGTAATTCACAGCATGTCAATTAAAACATCCTTATTCACATGTTTGTTGACCCCTACAAATAGGTTTGTAAAGAAGGATTTATCTTGAAAAAGGAATTGTGTTGACATTTTACAGGCAGTTTACAGCATGAGGTTCTCTTATGCTATTTTTATTGAAGCTTCTATTAATTTGCCTGGCAAAACTATGCCACCCAAAAGCTTACATTTTCCATGGAATAGATTTTAAAAACTTGCATCATGTGTACCACCTTTCACTCCTCAGGTACAAGAGCAGTTTTATATGAGCTGTTACACATCAGTAATTCAACAATGAATCCCTGAATTCTCTTGTAATTCTTGCTATCAGAAAACCTCCCTGACCTGCTATATGTCATGGTACCACAAATGCTTCTGGTGCCTTCTGGGAACTGAACCAGACTAGTAAGAGACATCAAAGTAGCATAGGAAGGAGAAAAAAATAATTGAAAAGTGCATCAGGATAACGCCTTCAGTGAAACTGAAGTTCTGGTTATTTTAAAAGATCTCTGTACACATCGCAGACAGTAAAAACACCAACTCATGAGCCTCAGAAATAAATTGCACTGATCCTGTCAAGAAGTTACTTAAAACAGAAAGGTTAGGTACCATTTCTAAGTCTTTTGTTTAAATGAGGTGACACTACGTGGCAAGAAGAGCTACTTTTTCTGATGCTGGAAACCCAGAATATTTGTGTTAGGTTTTGTTCAGGTGTAATCTCCAGTTTAAAAGTTTGGATAAATGCAGATACTTACCTGATTTGAAGCTTTTTGTGCTTCCCTAGTATCCAGGGCTAAACCGCTGGTTACACATCTGAGCTAGTGAAAGTGTACTGATTTAGATTTCCCATTTCTACCTAATGACCCAATTTCTAAGATTTCATTCTCTTCCTGATCTGCTTAGCTACTGAAGCATGCTAATCAAGTGTCATACATGGTATGGCTATCACTCCAAAAATCGAAACCCAAAAGCTCTTCTCCTACCAGCAGCACAACCTTAAATCTGAGTAAGGTTTAAAATCATGACTGGGAATTTATGCCCTCAGTTCAGTTACCTCTCAACATGATGTAACTCTTGGGTCAAATCTAGACCTGTCTGTTAGACAAACATATGTAAACAGAACATTGCTAAGTGGGTATAAGAGATTTAACTGAGTATCGCTTAGCTACTCGGCATTAAGAAGCTTCTGAAAAAACTCTGAGAGGGGCCCTACGGCATACTGTGTTTTTTAATCTGATAAAGCAAAATTTTAAACCGTATGTGGAACAAACTGATAATATACTCCAGTACTTCCCTCAGGCAAAGGGAGAAAACAGTGCCACATATATATATATATATAAATATATATATATATATATAAATTACCAATGCAGGAGCAGCATCTAAAGTTCTGGGATTTTTTTAAATCATTGGGCAACACTCCTTATTTGCATGCCGTTGTTGTTGTTATTATAATTATTATTACTACTACTACTACTATATAGGTAGGCAAACAGCAACAAACATCCTGTAAATAAGATCTTTTCAACATCCTTCTAGATTACAAAGCCTACATGAACTCCTCCCTGTGTTTGACCTCCAGTTGTCAGGGAAGCTGAGTGCACTGCCACTGAGGAGAACGACCATGCTCTGAAGCTTATCGTAAATTCTGCCTCCTACCATAATTGTACATATTATGATGACTAAGAGTGACAGAAGTGAACACACATACTCAATGGAGCACATATTTAAAATGCCTAGCGTAAAATCAGAAACATTAACATTGTGATGCAATACTTGGCACAGTTGGGCAATGCAAACTAGCAAGAATCTGTTCTCTCTGTGCTCATGCTGCTTTTGTCCCAACAGGGAATGTATTTCACATTTAGCTAATGCTAAGTGTAATTTCCTGTTCAAATCAATGCTATAGCGTTACATGTTTTCTTACTTCTTTTGCATCACCAGGAACACTTGAGTCAGCGCTACCGATGGAGCTCTATCTGAAAAGAGGTCGTAGCAAGGTGAGTGTTGGTGTCTTCTCCCACATAACAAGTGATAGCTGTGCCAGGGGAGGTTTAGAATGGATATCAGCAAAACTTTCTTCACCAAAAGGGTCACCAAGCATTGGAACAGGCTGTCCAGGGAGGTGGCTGAGTCACCATCCCTGGAGGTATTTAGGAAAGCTGTAGATGTGGCACTTAGGGACACGGTCTAGTGGTGGACTTGGTAGTGTTATGTTAACAGTTGGACTCTATGAACCTAACGGTCTTTTCCAACCTATATGATGTCCACAACTCCCTCCTCTTGTGGGAATGCCATGAATGTTTCCCGTGTATCAGCTCTCCTTGACTAGCACAGAGTGTGTCCCCACAGAGATGTATTTCTGTACAGGGAGCCTACAGTTCTCCAACAGCCACCTCCTCACACCTCTATCTCTATGCTCTTCACATTTTGGGGTTTGAAAAAAACCAGGCAGGTGCAAATGGCCTGTAACCAAACCAGGGGAGGGCTTCTGTCAGATTCCCAGCAGCTGATTCAGTCTTGTGCAAATGTTGAATTAGAACAGAAAGAATAATTAATTTACAACAACATTATAGGGGGCTTTACCAACCCAAATGCACTCAGGTTGCAGCCAGTCCATGATTTTAGCTTTTTGGCTTTTTCTTTTTTAAATTCTGAGTAGGTGTCTTTCCCCAAGTGCAGAAAGAGATAAGCCAAGAAAGAATTCAGACCACAGGGAATAATATCTCCCTTCCCTTCCACAGGGTTCCCAAACCACAGTAACAACACTGTACTCTGAAGGCAAATCTCTATGAATGCAACTTCTCACTGTGTTTCTCTTTCCCTGTCTTGATCAATTTGGCAGCAAGCTCCAGCTTCCCCACGGAAAACAGTGGCTGTGATAGCTGTGACCTCCAGACACTACTACTAGTCAGTGAAATCAGCCTGAAGGCATTTTAAAACATAACAAAACTCTTGCTGTAGTTCACTTGCTCACATGTCAGATACTACAGCTGTCCATGAAGAGCTGTTGAAGTAACAGTGAGTATCTGAAAAATAAAAAAGGAAAGACACATCTTTGGAGTTTACACTTCTACCTCATTTTTAGTACAACTAAAAGGGCACCCAGCGCTGGAGCAACCTTTTATGTCTTAAAAGAGGTGAAATATTAATAAATACAGTTTCATCATTTTCCTTCTAGAGAGTAAGGTTCAGCTAATTTTATTTTTGTGAATTCCACATTACTTTTGTTAACAGAGTTGCAGGGCTGGAGTCTTGGACTTGGGAGACCGCTTTTCTGTCTCTGGTCACTAGCAGTTAGGCTTCCCTCCCCACCTTTTTATGTCTAGTCATATGCCATAATGCAGAGCCACTTGGTGTGCCACCCTCTTGCATGTTCCCCTTTTAAAGTACAGCTTTCGTGGAAAGATGAAAAATGGGACGATTGCCTCTGCATGCCTGTATTCACAATCACATAGAATACTGAAAGTGATGTCTGTGGCAATTTACATATTTGTTTTAGGCCAGAAGGAACTGTAACATCTGACTTCCTGAAAAATTCATGACACTATTTCATTCACTAGGGAGTTTCAGTCCTTCCTGTTATGAAGTCTGATAATTTGTGGTCAATCAGAGCCTACATTTTGGGAAAAAAAACGTCAACAGTTTGATTTAAAAGTTTTCAACTAAGTTAATTTACATCTCTGGGGAAGCAATGCTTACTGTGTCTATTATAAACCACTCGACCTAGTTGTGCTTCTCTATTAAAGGTCACCCTAATCTCAGATACCTCCTGAATGTGTAGGCACTCGTACATTGCAATCAGCTCAGCTCTCAGCCTTCTCTTTGATAAACCAAGTTCTATACGCCTCTCACTATAAAAGCCTTGATTCATTTGTTAGGTCTTCTCTGACTCCTTTTCAGATTTTCAATATACTGTTGAAACATAGATACTCCAAGTTAGAACAATACACTCAAATATACTTTCCCTTTACCTACTTAATTACATCTTTTTTGTTTTAACAAGAAATGCAATAATCTTCTTGCCTTAGCACTGACTTGGGAAGCACATCCCTAAATCTTTACTGACATGCCCATTTATCCATCTTGTGTGCTAGCACCATCACATGTCCTCCTCTACCTTAGCATGTGTTTTGACCCAGTCTGGGAGAAAGCTGGGTGAAACAGCACCAACCTGAAAATCTTATGTTGAAGCAGAGACTGCTTTCAGTAGGGTTTTCACTTAGAAAGTCTAATTTGCAAGACTTTATCAGACCAAGCTCAGGAGGCCAAGGATGAATTCCAGCCTTGACAGCAGAATTTTGTTTCTCCTAAACCAGTCTGAAATCATGGTTTAGACCAACATAAGCAAAAGGAAAAACATTCTACACTGTCCAACTGAAATAAAAACAGTGATTTAATAACCTTTTGCTATTCTGTCCTCCTTTGTCTTGGTATCTCTCTGTCTTAAATCAAGAAACTCTCATACAAAAAATAAAAATCAGGTAAATAACTCTGATGTTTCTCTGTCCCTCTCTTCTCCCCATATAATGTGATATGATTAAGCACAGAGATCAAAAAAAACCTGAGAAAACCTCTTTTAATTCTTTTCTACTATTAATATTTTCAGTGTTAGGAATATTTCCTCTGGCCTTCCTTCCCTTCATCCGTGGATATATTTATTGCATGTTAAAAATAATTTCTGTTTTAGAGAACAGTAATTAGGAGAGCCTTAGACTAGAATTAGTTATTAAATACCACTGCCGTTTTCGAAATTGTCATGTAAAAGATTAATAAAATTTAATATTTGATTCCTGTAGAAAGACTTAACCCAAAGAAAGAAAAAACTGGTGAGACACCACAGCAAAATAAAAATTCTGAATCTGGTCTCAGTTCTTATAAGGCTTATTTCTCAAGTGAGGACTATAAATACATAAAATGATTGTGTTTGTAATATGAATACCAACACCCTAAAGTAGAAAAATGTCAGATTTTCTGCTCTAGACAAGATTGGAGATTTCTATAGGTGAAATAAACAGAAAGCTGATGAAAATGTTTTAGGATAAAAGAGAATTCCCCCTCAAGCAAATGGAGAATGAATTAAAAAACAAATATCGGAGGTTTAATGCTTCCTTTATACTAAACTAAATCAGCTTTAAGTAATCGGCAGCTTCTTTTTTAAACCATCCAGATTACTCCTTTACCATAGTACAAGACTTTGTACCTGTAATATGAACTTTTAGGACCATGACAGACCAAACCTGAGAAAAAGACTTAAGTACAAACCCAATGGTTAAGCTCAAGCATTATCACAACTCACCTTCCCTTTGTGGCTATGCTGGCTCACAAGTTTAACTGTACATGCGTCACTTCACCTGACACAACATTCATTTGTAAAACAGGGATTAAAATATTTGCAACCTCACAAAAAGGCTGAAAGGTTTAAATAACATGTTTACAACTCTTCAAAATCATCCAATGGAAGATGCTATGTCACTGCTATCAAAGCTGCTGTTGCTCAGAACACTAGGCTGTGTTCCGCTAAACAAAAAAACACTACCAAAAACTTCTTGCCTCCAGATCCAGCAAAAAATAAAAACATACTACAGTATGAGACTTGCTGAAAATCAAACCAATAACATAGTCTGAGAGCAAAGCTATTCTTGTTATGCTACCTATTACTATCTGACAGTAAAATAATATGAATAGGTAAAATAATACAAAACATTACCTTTCAGTAAAATCCTGCCAGAACTTAAGCCTAGGAATTGTCAGAAAAGCAGCTTAGATAACATGTAGGGTAAACAAGGTTCCTGATTTGTGCTTTCCTCTAAGATAGTCCTTAGATGTGAGCCTTTTCTTAAGGGTCTGCTTTAAGTTTTGCTGACAGTTTTCTTTCTCCCAGCCTTTTCCAGAACACCAACAATGCAAAGATTAATGGTATATCCCATTGGGTGGGTTTGAATTTCCTCTACAGTTCTGAACTGTGCAAAGAGAGGAAAGGGACAAATTCATGGCCTTGATTAATTCTGTGAACAGGAGAGAATAAAGAAACTAGAAGCCTAGTCTTCTGAAATGAATTAATATCATTACTTTTCACATAGTTGAAAAAAATCTAAAAAGAGGATAAGTTATATATCTATATACACATTTGCATGTAAGTGTATGAAATGGCTGAATATAAAAAAGAAGCAAATCAGAACCAAGAACTGCATAAGTATGCTGGCTGACAGCTGTCATATACTCTTCATAGTAAGGAATAATAGGCTTTCTTCATTTAAAAATCAGTAATGATGTTTCCAGTTTGGGATTTTTGGCTTTTTTTATCAGTGCTGCACACTACACAAACAGCCTTTAAAATACTTCTAATTAAAAAGTGCTGTATTTAGATATGAATCTTTAAAGGAATATTCCATTTCTAATTGAACCTGTCCTGAAATTTAATGTAGTATCAAAGTCTGCTGGATATTTTTGTTCTGTTTTCTGTTTGGTGTGGGGTTTTTTTTCTTCTTTAAATCTAAGTAAATGAGACACAAAGCAAGGTAGAAACCTGTCTCTTCTATCAAATACATGAGCAAGAAATGTGATCCTCATTCCTTAGTGTAACTTGGGGAAGCAGCTGAAGTTTGTGGTTTCTCTACTGTGAGACCCAACAGGTTGAATACAGAGAAGACTGGTCTGAAATGCGCCGATTTTCAAATCAGCCTTTCTCTGTAGTTGAAGATCAGTAGCTGAAACAAGCTGGTCAGTGCTTCAGACCTGTGTATCACTGTTTTTCAGGTATGCTAAAGACAGGTTTCACACCACGACTGTAAACTGCCATACAGTGCTTTTAAATTGCCATAAAATTAACTGTATCTATATTAAAAGACCACTAGCTACATCCACATTTGGGGGGTGGGTGTGGGTGTGTGGGTGTGTGGTGGTGGGGAAATGTACAATAAGAATTAATTCTTGGCTACATTCTTATAATTTATTAACTAATAATTATTGCAGTAATTGTTAGTTTCTCATGGTACAATGCGATGAAGGTCTAATAGAGGGCAGGAAAGCTAGCCTCATACAGCCAGGATGCTGCAAAAGCAGCCACTACTGTATTCATCAGACACACAGAGCATTAGATTTCTCTAAAGGTGCTCCAGAATTTTGCTTAGGACAAGATGTATAATTAGAAATCGGCAAAACCTTTATAAGCACAGTGCTGCAACACATGTGCCTTGTTTGTCTTAAACTACAGCTTTGTGACTGCTTGCTTGGAGCGGAGGTGTTACCCTCACAGTCTTTATGGAAAACATCCTTCAGTGGTCTAACACCTGAAATATTTATGGCTAACAACCCTCTCCTTTTAACCAGCTTCCTTGTGTCATAAACGTGCTACTAACTTGAGAAGAAATTACTTCAGTGAAGATAAAGGCTTCTGGCTTTTACTACGCTGACCAGTAAAAAAGTAAATACTGCTGAAGTGTTGGGAGAGACAAACTCCAAGATTTCTGTAAAAAAAAGATGAAACACATAGCCAAGGAACAGATTTTCGTGAGGACTCAGCAAATGGTAAGATTTGTATGCAGAAACTGTATTTCTTTAAAGAATCAGGCTGATGACCTAATTACTTGTATGCACAATAATGGATGTATTGCAGCAATTAAGGAACCACTTTTCCAACAACCACACCGTGGACGCTTAGCTCCTGTAAAGTGGTAGGGAAAGGCTGCTGCGTGTGGTGACTTCTATTTCTCACCAGTGCATGTCAGTGCACTTTCACCTTACAGACAGGGTTTCCTATCTGGCTGCTTATCTGGGAACTGAGAGGAGGAAGCTCATCCATCCAATTCCTGTTAGAAAAAATACAAAGCAACAGGAAATAAGCAATAATTAATGTTTGAAGAGATTCTCCCTTAAAGCCGGTCTGTATTATTTTAAATACGGTGGGGGTTTTTCCTCAGAATAATATTAAAGACTAAAAACAAGGTGGAAAAGTACTTATTTAGGCTCACCAAATTAAGGAAGGGCTGCTCTTTGAAGAGTTTCCTGACAGGAACTAGGGAACCTTCATCTTCATATTAAAATACCACAAACTGTAAAAGCTGTCAAAGATTGACTGACAACTCCCTGCCTTTGGCAGCAATTTTTTCCCCATATCTAACTCAGTGTATCTTACCAGGTGTTTGCTTCAAACTCAATGTTTTTTGAAAGTTTCAGCTGAAATGGCTCAAGTCTTCTGTAGGGAAAATACACCACCTTAAATAAGCATTTTTCAGGTCCTCCAAAGGCTGAGAAGAACTTTTCCAAATACTGCTACTGCAGTTGAAAGAGGTCTCTGCTGGTCTGCACCAAAGCCATAGAAAGGCAAGGAGGAATTCCTGGCTCGGTACAAAAAAGCCTAAGGACACAAAGGAAAAGGGACTACAGGAACTGAAGAGAGGAAGATGTGGAAGGTTAAGGGTCTCTGCAGCGCTCTCTGTGAGAGGAGGGAGTCAGAGGAGCAAGCAAAGACTATCTACAGAGCTGAGTGAGGTCTGTGCTGCCAGAATTTGGGCTTTATCAGGTAGTTTCTGAACTTCTGCTTTCCTCACCTGTAACTATCTGGGAAAACACCTATTATTCTCTTTTATTCCCTTTATGAAAGGTACCAGGCTTATTCCTCATGTTCTAGTTTGGATGATTCTGGCTATGACTTGGAAAACACAAACTATTATATCCATAATAACTAAAACAGGAATGTTTTTAAGTGCTTCACACAGGAATAAAAGGCAAACCTGAAGTGCCTTTTGTGCCTGCATGACTTTAAAAAAGGGTATAAAATGTCCAGAAGAAAAAAATCTTGCCATTTCTTGATTAAAAAAGACAAAAACAACAAAAAAAAATACAAAACAAACAGAACACCCAGCTACCCCCAAAACCACCTCTCCTTCTAAGGTAACTGCTTGAATTTCTTTTCTGTGCTGTTAATGAGCATAACTATAGCTCTTACAAAACTTCATATGCTCTCTGGAGCAGAGTGTTTCAGAGGGATATGAGCAGAGCAGGTCATTCCCATCCAGCACTTCACAAAAGGGAAAAGGAGAAATTGGAGCACATGGACAGGCTACTCAAAGAGGACTGTAGATAACGGGTTGGCAACATACAGTTGGCTGCATCTGTAATTTGCTCCTGCTGTGCACAATCCTGAGCTCCAGAGCGTACTTTGGCACTGCAACAGGGTGTTAAGTGGCTGGATTCAGACCCTGCTAAGGAAAGAGAAAGCTCCTGAGCCGCAGCGCTGTGCCAAAGCACTTGGCACAGCTGGGCGAGCCAAGCCAGCGATGTGAGTGCCCCACACTCTTATCTGCAGACCTCCACTTCTGCCTTGGCTGATTACTGGGCCCTTCAAATGAGAACTAGATAGGTAGCAAATACAAATGAGGAACATAATTGAAAATACAGAAGAGGAAAGAGCAAATTAATCCTTCCCAGTCGTTGTCTTGGGGGTAAGCCAGGGATACTTAGTCCAGGCAGGGCTAATGCTGGAGAGGACACAGAGATTTCTGACTAAGTTACTAGTCAGCTCCTCTTTCCCTTCCTGTAGCCCATTCCAACTGGCTCACCTTCACTGACAGATGTAAAATACTTCTGGTCCACTTTGCAAGGGGACTGAGGGAACTCGAATATAAAGAATCAGCATAAACCTACTTGAAGAGAAACAGACACTGAAGCAGTAACTAGGCCACATTAACCAATGAGTCCTCCAAAATATGAAGGTATGAACCAGCATTTAGAAACCAATCATGGGCTAGCTAGATGGAAAAATATTTCACTAATATGAAAGCTACAAGAGTTGCTATAATCTTTGATTACCCCTGAGGCCATAACAAACTCAGAAGGAAGAATATGAATTGCTGATTATTTTCTATGATGATAGAATCTGCAAAGTTGCTGATACTGCTTTTGTGCAGACTGACGGGTCCCTGGCTGTACCACTTCAACTTAATTTGAATCACGTAATGCTGCTTTCATTTCAGGACCAGGTAGAATGTGTTGGGAGTTCTGAGATTTTTTTTTTTTTTCTGGAAAGTATATATTCTTTATGGAGAGATGCACTCAGTGATCATTAAGTTTGCCTTGCAAGAGAAATCCTGGCTTTCAGCCACTTTAGCACATGCATCATGATAACCTTCCACGATGTGATCACGAAGTGTCCTTTCTTCATTCTGTACCCAAGACAGATGACATAAGACAAAGAATCAGGCAGACATAGAGAAGGAATGGTACAGAAGGTGAAACTGCATGGTAGAAGCCAACAAGTGCAGAACTCAAAACTGCATGACAAATAAATGAACAATGGCAAGGGCAGTAATCTTAACTTTGATTTCCATCGACTTTATGTGCTAGATTTTGAAGTTTTTACAGATCTTTAGATGTAATCAGTATGCAAGATGTTACATGTTAAGGAATCATGAGAGTAATTTTAACATGCTAAAAAAGAGCTCTGCTTAAACAATACCTTTTTTGTACACATCCATTCCAAATTGGAAGCACCAATTTGGGAAGTTCCTATAATGCTGTTTTCCATTCTGCTATCAACAAGAGTATTTTAAATAAAACCAGCCAAGAATTTGATTCAAGCTACGCATTTCAGACAAAGGGGTATGAGTAACTGAGCAAGAGATTTTAGAACTTGATGCCAGGACAAATATGATGTCAGCTTTGGATTTGCTACTGCAGCACTTCTGAGAGGGTTTTTCCTTCTATGCGGCAACTCAGGTTCAGGCTGTCACAGTCTGGTCATGTCTGTCCTGTTCTGACAAAAGTGTTTGCTGGTGCTGTGAAAAGCCCAGGAAAGAAGAGAGCGCCTATTCTGCAATACCTCTCCACTTGGAATCCTTCATTCTGCCTCTAGAAGATCCCTTTCTGGCTGATCTGCTGAAACAAAAAGGCACCCTTACTAAGGAATAAAGGCATGTATTCAAGGAGTTAGTGCAATAACTCCCGAATTAATTTCTCCTATATCGTAAGCACATCCTATAGAACAAAGACAAATTTAATTGGGGCATGAATTGGTAAGTGCTATATATACATTCACAGCATTTTTAGAACAATTAATGGTTTCAGGAGTAACAGAAGGGAGGCATTTCAAACTAAATCACACCATTCTGTCAAGGAAATAAAATATACTTGAGGTAGGCATTTCTTTTAAAAAGGTCAGGGTCTGCTCAGTGCTTCATGTGAAAGTGACTGGAACTTTCACAAACAAAATAGGAACACTGATGTTTCATCTGGAGCATCACATATATTTTCAGAATTGAAAACTGTCAAAGTTAACTATATAAGAAAGGCTTTACCCCAGATTTTAAATATATTTCCATAAATATGAGAATTTATTTTGGAAACACTGTAGGGGGTGTTTTTTTAAACATGTTTGTAGTTAATATATTTTACCTTGTTTTTCCTGCCCTGGTAGTTACTATATCAAGCTCCTAAGCAGAAACTTTTCTTTTTTCAGGCCACTGAAATCACCTGCTGGCAAAATTTAGAAAAATGTTTCCATATCTGACTGCCATTGAAAATGAACAAGTGGATCCAACGTTTCCTCCTGTTTCCACATTTCTTTTTGCTGCCTTCAGTGAACACACACAAGCATGCATGTAGCGCTGGCACGCACTGCAGTGTCCCCACAGTCCTACCGAAGGCAAAGAGGTTGAGTGCTGCATGCTGGAAGTTTCACTGTCTACAGTCCTTGACAAGTCCTCTTGTGAGTGAAGTGCATAGATTTCCTGATTGATCCATAAGGCAAATAATGGCGCTTTTGGGGGGGAAGGGAAAAATGGTTCTTCTAATACTTTGTTCCTGCACAAGATTATAGCACTTTGGATGATGCATACTTTATGGGTCAGCTGGATTTAGCTCACTCAAAATTATCTTCTGGAAAAAGCCTTTTTACAGACTTTTACATACTCCTCACACATGCACTTCAGAGTGACAAAAAAAAAATTATATATACACAAACATGGAAATCTACATTTGCAAAGCTTGTGCTACGTCAGAAAGAAATTTCTTGACAGCTGGTGTTCACTGTGTCTGTCAGTAGATAACCATGAATGGTTTAGTTTTCCAATGAGCTTTAAAGTCCATTGTAAAAAACTGATAGGGAAAATCAATACCTGCAAGATAAATGGCAGTGTCTGTGAATTAGAAATACAGTAGTACTGAACTACGGTTCCTCAAAAAAAGAGAGCTTAAACACGCAGCATCTGTGGTGCATAACAGCATGATTTCGTATAACTACCAAGAATTCCAAGGGAGGAAACAGATATTGAGTCGACAATATTTGCCGATTACCCCAGGCCTCTTTTTTTTTTTTTTTAAACAAAACCCACAGAAGTTTGGAGAGGAGTGACAGGTGTGAAGAATAAACACTCTGGGAATTAGGCAAATGGAATGTAACCCAGATAAATGTAAGCTAGTGTACATAGGCAAAACCAGTCTAAATATCCAAATTAATCTGCCTCTAGAGGCTACAGCAACTCAGAAATTCAATAATACTGCAAGTATGCAAATAATGTTGGTTGACTTTACAGCTACAGCATCCCTAAAGAAAAGGTTCTCCAAGTCTTTATGTATAGTTCCATGAAAAAGCTCACCCATAAAACTAGTGCAACTGGAAAGCAGACAAATCAGTAAAAAATAAAAAACTTGAATGTATTAGAAAGAGAATGGAAAATTAATATGAATTGCATCATGCCTAGAAGATGAGATGATGCAGTACTTTCTTGAAATTGTATTGAGTTTTGGCCCTGCACTTTAAACATACCTGGATTTTTTTCTATCTTTTATCTCTTTGGACACACACATGCACCCCCTGTAATCTGCACACATGCACATCCCCACAACTCTCATTAATACACAATTTTCACATACACATTTTGTAATGAATTAGTAATATTTGATACTATTTATAATAAACCTTGGGCTGCTGACATCTGAAAGAAGCTGGCTGATATGTTACCTCATAACCATCCCACAGCACCGCATGCTGTAGCACAAGGCTTGTCAGCTAGATGTATTTGCAAGTCATGAAGAAAAAAAATTCCTCTTGCTGTTTTAACTTTAGACAGAAGGTGAGTTTGCGAAAGGAAACACTTGGCAGTGGTTCAGCAATCACCGCCTGGTGGTGATCACATCGCTTACCTTCCCATCCCCCACCCCTCCAGCAATTACAGTGACAAGTGTGATGCTGCACAGTTCAGGCAATGGTCACATACGGACAGATCGTACTTGCTGACTTGGCAGAAATGACCCAGAGCTGTTTCCTTCCTGTTGCTATTAGCTTACTGTTTGCCAAGGCATTCCATGCTGAATTACCTCTGCAAATGGAAACCTGAGTGGTAACATGCAGAATACTGGTTTTGGTGTACTCAACGCATTTAAGATAACAATTAATTAAGTTCCACAGCAAAAAAGCATTTTGGTAACATTCAGAACCATTTTACAAGCTGTTGAAGAAGTGAGAACTACAGAAAAGAGTATTTTTATAATTGCTGCTCTGATAAACATGGAGAACTACAGAAGCAATGAGCATTATTTTGGCAATGGTATTTTTTTTTTGCAAAAAACTAAGATGCTTTACCATAGACTAGAAGTAGCAGTTTCACATTTTTCACATGGACTGGCTGCTCAATTTTAAACTTTATTGATATTATACAGAATTAACAAGATCCTCCAATTGCTTCACTGGCTGTAATAGACCTAGCTTGAATAATGTCAGTGGAGGATCTAGGTTTTACCTGTTGATGTTTTTCCATTTTGCTTTTTTCTTTCTTACAGCACATGGAAACGCACATACCCAGGCAAATACTCAAAATGATTCTACTGGTCATCAATTCTCTAGTATGGGGTTTGTTTGGTTTGGGTTTTTTTTTTCAGTGTGCAAACACCACCCCAACAGACCAAGTTAAAAAAGGACCAGCCCTGTTCACAATAAGGCTGGGTACCACTCCAAGCCTTTCGCACAAGGGAGCAGCAGCCACCACAGCACAGACATAAAGGGTTCTCTAGAACTGTGTCAGCAATGCGCTGTTTTAAGGCAGCTTCAATACTGGATATTAGAACAGTCTTGGAAAGCATACACTGAAACTAAATGTGGAAACACCTTTACTTACTGTGTTAAAATTTGGGAAGAATCCAACAGCAGAGCTGCTGTCCACAGGGAAGGACATAAAGGGTTTGATATCCAGGGAAGGCTGCATCATCAAGGTAGGTGTGCGCACAAGGGTGGGAAGTGTAGTAGCGCCTGCCAAGAGCAAACAAAACCAGGAATTCATAGTATTCCCCTTTCCACATCACACACAGTATAGCTGACACAACTGCCAAGATAAAAAAATAATACAGAGAGGTAATAAAGTGGCTCTGTATAAGTTAATATCATTAAAAGAAACCTACTTCCACATAATACATATGAGGCAGAGAATTTCCCTATGGCCAGCCCCAGATGCTGAAGAGGACACATATGGTATATAAATCACACTGGCAGGTAGAATAAATCCTTTCTAAAGCTGAAAAATTCTCCTGTGCCAAAAAGGCCAGGCTGGGCGCTCATGAAAGTCAGATGCTTTTGCAGTTCATGGTTGCCTATCAGATCAGCTAGCACACACAATACATGCAAGCTGAAATCCAGAGGTTTGTTTCCAAATAGTGAGCTGCATGTTATTTTTCCCTTTTCTGACAGTAACTGTTAGGTACTGCACAAACATCATTTTACCTAACATTTAAAAAAAATGCTTTCTGTTCTACAGTGCAAGGCAAACAAAAGAAAAAAAAACCACCAACAATTAAATAATCAGCCAACACATAAACAAACACAACTCTTACATGCAATGCAAACTAGCATTTTCTTAAATGGAGCCCAGATCTTTCTCTCCAAATAACAGCTTTCCAGAAATCTACATGCTGAAGTTCTTTCTATATACAGCTGAGAATCATTCCCCAAGCAAGACCCCAAAGGAATAGGAAGGCACAGATGTCCAAATATTCATTTTTAAGTAGCTATCTGCGCTATTCACACAATAGTGTCTAGTACACAGCTTCCAGCTATGCCTGTGAGAGTACTTTTTTTCCTGAAATCATACAAAATAGATTTCAAAATAAATTTATCTCATTGAAATAAAAAAAATGCAAAAAAAAGTTTCAGTTTCTCCTTCCAGGGTTGAATAAATAATTCAACAATGACTGGAGCAGGCACTGGAACACAAGTGTCCCACACCTCTAAAGGAGGGTGAGTCACTCTCTGCCTCTCCTACCTCTGCCAGAATTTCTCCATAATTACCTCCTTCTCCCACTCACTGATGGTCAGCACATCAGCTGGGAGCATAACAGTCCTCTTAGGAGCTTCTCCGGTCTCAAGCAGAGCTGACACAATACCTAAGCTTTTTCTCACATTAGTCATCTGAGCTCTTTAAAACCAGTCAGGAATGTGGTGGGGGGAAAGAGGGCAGGGAAAGGAAACATTTTTCCTTCTTTTCTCCCATAAAATCGAATCACTTGCATCTACTTGCAGGATGCCAGGCAATCCATATGGGCTGCCTGAGTACCAGTCTTCCATTAAGGGATCTCCCTTTCTCCCTGTTAAGGACACACAAAATTGAAGGCGGAGTAGAATTTTTCCTCCTTTTCATCTCATCAACCTGCCTCCACAGGCACAATTTCAAAACCATCTTACAGTATTCAAGAGGAAAGCTGAGCTCAGATGCCAGATGGGGCTGCATGGATTTTTTGGATGACCAAACACTGATAACTAGCCCTGAGCTCAAATTTTGTAGATGCTGGAGAGACAGTCATTTCGATCACAGCTGCAGCACAGTAAACATTATATTATGGCCTAGCAGATAAATACCAGGCTGTAATTTATTCTCTGTTTCTTCTATAGGAAAAGTGTGATGCTTGCACAAAGATGGGTCATTGACAACTATGGAGAGAGAATTGTTTAACACCGTCCCAACTGAGCTGCACAACTTGAAAGGAAAAATATGCTTGAGAGACTTCCCCAGAATATTTTCTCCCCTCAATACTTTCATAAATGTAAGGTTTGTTTCTGCATAAGCCCATGAAATTAATTGACAGTTGTACTTAATTAACTGTAAGTCAAAGCTTAATCAAGTGGAGTCACAAATGTCAAAAAGCTAAAGGCTAACATGCCTATGGTTACTTCTTCACATCCATAATGAAAAAAATGCAGCACCAGGAAAACAGTGCGTCAGAGGATTTATCCAAAGAAAATATCTTCAACTGCAAAAATGACAATTATTTCTACTAGCTGGTTCTGAAACAGTAGATTTACATAATTTGGATTTCAGAGTTGTATTCAAACACCAGATATGTTGTATTCAATTACCTGAGGCCCATAAAGTGCCATCATCAATCTAACTTCCAGAAGTTTCTCTTTGAAGTTCATAAGCAATTACAGATCCATGAAGTTAATAGAGCTGTCCTCTCTTTACATATACATACTTCAATGAAGCTAGCTATGATTACATATTTTAACTAAACTTTACAGAAAAAAAACCCAACAGAGTAGAGCTAAAATTATGACTGACTTAAAACCAGAGTTAAGCTACATTTCTGGTGTTGTCTTTAACTGAGGTATAGAAAGCATTTAGCATAAAAGTTTTAAAAATCAAAAAACAGTTAGCATCCCCTTGCAAACAATGCACTTCTTTGTACTCCTTGGCTGAGTACAGATAATTTCATGCTACAAAGACATTTGAAATCTACCTGCAGTTTTGCAGTCCATGGTCTTTCTGCTGCCAGAGTAACTATATGAACAGTAGACTAGGACACATCTGGAGTCCGTACAGAATAGAAAACATACACACCTACCAGATTGATCAGTGGAGGCATCAATAATAACAAATTTCTTCACTTCTCTTCACCAGTTTACTACTGCAACTATTGCCAATCAAATACCAGTGACCCTGTTTGACTGAAGTCTGATTTTTAGACCCACCTTTTGAGGGCCTCTGGAAGAACAATCAGATAAAGACGACCTAAACTACAGGTGGAAGCACTTCAGGATAAAATCATCAAATGAGACAGAAAAGGGCACAGTTTTACACTGGCATTGCTCCCAAAGGTCAAACAGATTCTCACCATCACTTCACCAAATCTGTATGCAAACCTGAGCTAAGCAGGAATACTGGCACAAGAAAGATGTAACTGACAAGCTTCATTATCTTCATAAATCTAGCAGATGTTTACCATTTCATTAGCATTTTAATGATAAAGACAACTTACCATGTCAAACACAGATTGTTTTAAACTACTGGCATAAATATAACTGATCGTTCTTGTAAATTCATCTGCTCATTTCAGCTTCATAATTTTTAAGCAGTATTATACCTTTGTAACTTCAATTTTAACTCCCACAGCAGGAGTTACCTACATACTGGAGATGCAAGCAGCAGAGAGACTTTGCCAAAAGGCACTGATCTTCACTGGCTCCTTCATCCTTTTCTAAGAGGCTTCACTCACACTCCAACGCACCGAGACTCCGATGTTTTTGCAAAAATTATGAAAGATTGCAATCTTTATCCAAAGTTGCTCTGTCTCTAGCAAAACAGGCATATAATTAATAGATTAGGCAGTGAAAGTGATGTTTTGGGGAAGCAATTAGAAAGCCTTGCATCGGTCACTCCTGTGGCAAGACGAGCCCCAGGGGCAGTGAAACACGCTTTACCCAGGTGCCAGGGAGGGGACAGACGGCACAGGCACTGGAGGAGCCTCTGCCAACTACCCCCTGCAGCTCTTTTACAGCTTCACAGAAAAGCTGCAGAAGCCAAGACTGGCAAGGTCACAGTTTTGGCAGAGGCAATCACAGTTAACTTTGGCCATGGTTATCGGTCACTGCTCATCTTTCTCAAGTGACAGCAGTGTCAAGTTCAGTCAAATCTAAGCACACTATTTCTCACTCTCTACCTCCCGAGAACAATTTGTGGAAGTATTACTTCTATGATTTTCTTCCTATATGCTTTTATATATCACTAACAAAAAAAAAAAAGGTCTAATATATGCACATTATTTCCATTGATTTGGGTCAGTATGAGACCATTACATAAAAAAACAAATTCTATTAGAAAACTTACTCATCTAAAACGCATTTTGTGAACAACTTGAGCATACTTAAAGAAATTAATTACCTTCCAGACTTGAAAGTACGTTCTTCCAAAGTATTCATTAAAGACAACTGTAGAGAAATCTAAAGCCATACTCAAGTCTCTCCCCCTTTTTGTATTACCTACAGATGTTACTACAACGTTTTAATCCTCTGATCCAAGGAAGCAGTTCACACTCAGAACAAGAGCAGTGGAAGAGTAATTGAAGTGCCATCAGAACTGAATAAAAGTATCCAGCTGATAAATTTCTGTGAACTGGCCAATCTACATCCACCTCAAACTGCACATGGTTGCCTTTGTTTTAACTTGTGCCATGGACAGTATTTGGGAAAAATTCAGAGGGACACTGAGTTAGTTATTCACACCTAGCACTACTTCAGCACATTACGCCGAGAGTTTTCAGTTTATGGACAAGCCGTGCTGGCTTTTTCACTTCTGAATTACCTGACCATTTTCAACTATGAGAAACCTTTATTTCTACCCCAGTGTTGAGTAGTCTCATCTGGCCAGTGAAGGGTAGCAATGTAACTGATGAGATAGGTCAGTTCTGGGCTTTCTCCCCCCTTGACCTCTTTAGCACAGCATTTTTAAGATGCTGCTTGAGCCAAGAGTATCCCCTTCAAGGGTGGATGACAAGTTGCCCCTTTCATTTTGCCCACGTTGGCTGAATTCATTATGGACTGTAACCACACCATGCACAGCCACTCTGCCTTCAGACCTCGTGTCTCCATTTACAGCATTTTCCTTCAGAACTCCAGAAGATGGAAGCCCAGACAGGACATAGTTGAAACAGCTCCCTGGAAGGATTCTGAGGTAATTCTGCATGCATTCATCTATAAGCTTTGTCTGGGACCCTACAGGTTCAGTAGAGTTAATTAATTTGTCAGTGGAAGTTTTGAACATTGTCAGAAATATTTACTTCAGCACATGGCTCAGAAAACATTTTATGAACAGGTTAGAGCCAGAGGTAGTAGCTAGGCTTTCATACTGAATAAAAATCTCTTCAGCTCTACTGCCAATGCCTTGCAAAAAACTAAAAAAACGAAAAGCTCACCACCACCAAAAAAAGCACAAGAATTTCCTACACTTACTTCTAGCAACTTTATGGGAAGATTGGTACAATGAAATTTATGTTTATAAAAAAAAAAAAAACACAAACCAGCTAACTACAGAAATGCATGCCATTAAAAAATAGCTTTCTTCCCTTATATCTGATGCCTCCATTGCATCATGCCCCAGATCTATCTCCCTTCACTACAGTTTCTTTCCCCCCACAAATGACAGGTAAGAATAAATCACTCATAAGTCACTATGTTTTATAGTTTAGGTATTTAGATCTTTCCCAAGACTTACTATAAATATTAGTCTTCTTTTCCTTCTCAGTATAACCAGTTTACAGGATTCAGAAATTTTCTAATTTTGCCTGTTTAGTTACAGCTATACACGGGCATTAGAGAATGTCATGTGTTTCTGTTTATGCCTAACAAACTGCTAAAACCAAGTTAAGCCCAAGTGAAATAATTCTGAGTTTCTGAACAGCACATGTTGATTATCAAAATGCTTAAGGAAAAAGCTATTGTGGAAGTACTCCATTAATAATACTCATGAAGGGGAACCTTACGACATTCACATTCTCCCCTCTTAAATAAGAAGCCATGTGAATAAATACAGCATTTTAGTAGATTCCCCCACCCCAGGATTCACTTAGCAGAAGAAACATCGCTTCCTTATAATACAGTATTATGATAAATGAGACTTATGACACCCATAGGGATTCCAGTCTGTCAAAAGTAAAGTAGTCAAGGAGAGATAAGACCATTACTTCAACAGATTTTCCCAGCTGGTGAATTAACATGATCCTAAGAGATATCTCACTATCCAGGCAACTTATTTTTAAAAATAACTTGAAGCAGAAGCCCAGCATATATGAGATATGGCACAGCCCCCAGGAAAAATGCTAACAACCTCTCTGCCTCCAGGGCACTATACAAACTCACTAATGAATGAGGATGCAGCTCCTTTGAGAGCTTATATGATTACCATCCGAGCTACTGATACACATGCATCTTTTAAAACTTGGATAGTGCACTGAATTCATGTCTCAAACATTATTCAGATGTCAATGGAGCAATCAGACCTCCCACCAACTTATTAATGGATTTAAAAAGCACAAGCCATAGACATCCATCCATGTTTGGTAAATAAAAACATGTAAATCCTCAAAAGATGCAGGTTGCTTCAGAAGCCACAAGGCAAGGCAGCAAGAACTGGTGTAGAGCTTATGGCTACTCAACAGCACTAGCAAGAACCACTCTGTGTAACACTCATAACACAAGTGATGAGAAACCATTGGCCCAGGTCTAGCCTTCCATAGCAACATGTGGATACAAAATGACATGCCAAATATTTTGCACTCCATTCTGAATTTAATTTTTCAGTAGATGTTTCAGCAAACCCAGGGGCATTTGATGCAACTTCACCGCAACATACAAATTATCTGTATGTAATAGTTTAAGCTCTTCGTGCTCAAGAATGACTTCTCTAAAAAACATGTCAGATTATGAAAATTATCTCCCTACAAATGAAAATAATTTCCAGTATGCTTGAGCACGAAGTTAGTATTTCCATTATTAACCAAAGAGAAATAAATTTTCTGTGAAGACATGCTAACAGAATTCCGTATTGTCCTTTTGTATAAAATGAGATATCATGAAATGAAGTATTTCTACATTTCAAATACATGTAGGATTCCACCAACTAGGTCAATACCAAAAATAAATTGAAATCTGGAGTTGCTGAAATGAATGGAAGCTCTGCCATTTAATCAATCCAAAAAGGCAACCACCACTTACCTAATATTGATAATCATTTATAGCTCATTTACAATTAGAAGTATAGCTATATATTGCATGTATTTCACAAGAATTCTAAAAATAAAAACTTAAACCTACTTGTACTTACAAGTAAGCAAATCTTCATTAGATCAGACCCTTCATCATCAAAGTATTAGGGGCAGCCTTGGAATTACTTTTAACTTCTATGAATTGTTAATATTCTTCTATCTAATTGTTTTCCATCTCCAATGCCTTATGATTGAAGGGTGTTAATTTCAAAAAATAAAAATGTAGACTACAGATCACAAATACTATGCATTACTTGATATGAAGGCAATCATGGAAAAGCTGATATTGAGAATCTCTATTATAATAATATTAATAATCAAGAGACCTGTGTCAATATTTATTTTTCTAATCTCTACAATTAGTACATCAAAATCTAGGAGAACAAATTATGACATGTACCTGTTGGGGGGAAGGGCAATGGGAGGGTAAAGGCACAACAATAGGAAACTGAAATTTCAGTATTTCAGAGACTAATACATCAAAACATTAATCAAGAAAAATCTCATTCTCTTGCAGCTGTACTGCATTACTAATAGTTTGCAATAACAACAGGAATCCCTGTAGGTTCTGTATAGAAGATACCAGAACAGATGGAGTGGGAAGAGAAGTCCAATAATTAGAAGTGGAACAGATTATCTTGCATTTTCCTTAAATAACTGTGTTACAATTGCCTGATCAAAACATTTGGAAGAGCCCTGTCCTTCCCTGATTTGCAGAACGTATGACTCACACTCCTGTCCTCTTTCTCCTTTAGCCACCACTCTTGTGTTCTTGCAGCTGAGAAAGGACTTGCACACCTGCACAGCGGACAGCCTAAATTTTACAGGAATTGTGCTACACATTTTTTTTCAGTATGTATATTCCCAAGTCAAGTGAACTCCAGAAGTACTATACTACTATCAAAGCACATTTGTTAGTGCTAGCTCCTTATCAAGTCTAAGCAATTAAATAAATTTCGGAATATCCTTCACTATATTTAGAAGAAATATGCTGTCTGCATCACAACTGCTATTTGCTGTTATCTATAGGTAACATGGAAATATCTGTCATTAGTTTCTTAAAGAGCTAATTCTCTAGACTTCTAAAGCAACCAAGAGAATCTATCTGACTGGAAAGCAGCAGCACATTATAGCTTAATACCATCAAGCTCAGTAAGTTGTATTTTATTCTAATCAAACAGTGACAACTATTAAAATGCAATGCTCCTGCCTGCATTAAAGTCAGCTGGAGCTTTGCAGTCTATCCCAGTTTCTTGTTCTTAGAATCTCCTGGCTTGCTCAAGCCTCTGCCTCTGGTATCCACAGCCCGAGTGAACAGTTCTGCCTCCTCCTCTGTTCTTATCTGCTTCTAGGAAACACGGCTTTGAGTTGGTTTTGCTTTGACATTTGCAAAGTATGACAGAAGAAACAGCTGCATCCTTTTCAGCTCTCTATTCTCTTGCCATCTGCACTACTGGGGATCTTTTTGAAATCCTCAGAATCCTTTTTCTTGATTTATTTAAACCAGGCCCTCCCTTGGCTTTTTTATTCTCCCAACAAAAAGGCACAGTGAGAGAGGGGGTGTGTTTGCTTTCCTTCTGACACCCTTAACTAAAAATATGACATCACCACGTGCCTGCTGAAGTCATAATCTTGTCCAGCGCATGGTGCAGCTTCCATGCCAGTCCCTGTTTTTTTCCTTGGTGCACATTCTCAAGTGCTAGGCATCAAGCCTGTCGGCAGCCCAGGATGAAATACTGCACTCCCTTCCCTCTTGGTTCAGGATTCTGATTTAACACAATGTTTCATTACAAACTGAATCTCCCCTATGAAGGAAGAGGAGCAAAAAATCCCAATTTACATTACACTGAAAGTTTTACAGTCTGGGGGATGGGACTTGGTTGCAGTTAGCTTTTTAGAGAGTCTGTTATCACTTCACCTCTCATATAACATGATGCTTCTCAAAATCCAGCTCTTGCCCTGAATTCTGTCACCACTGAGCTCATCATCTAACCCTCAGCGAGCCTCAGCACAGACTTTCTCTCAGGAGCTACTGAGTTGCTATTCACGAACACCAACCAATTCTGTCACCGGGAGTGCTGCTGGGTGACTCTTGTTATTAGTTGGTCAAAACCATTATGCTTTAACTTTTACATGTGGGGGATTCTTGCTCCTTATTCCACTTCAATACTCCAAGACACCAGCTTGGCAATGCTGTGTACAAAGGTAATAGGGGTCTAGACCTATATGCATCCTCACAAATGTGTCCAATCACTTAAGCATATTAGACAATTTCCAACTTTCTTAAAAGTCATCAAATTTCATGCCTCATTGGCTTTTCTCATGTTACACAATCATCTACAGAAAATACAGTTACTCAAGTTACTTCTTGTTTTTGTAAGTTCTTCTATTGGTATTACTCCCTAAATATCCTTCAGATAAAAGATGTCAACAGCAGCTAATTTAGGTTGTTGAAAGTGGTCTATTGAAACTATCTGCAAAAGAAAACAAGATCTTTGCTGAATGAAATCTAGTTTTCCTTCCAATGAAAATTTCCAATTTTCCAGTAATTTCAAAAGAAGTCTGAACATCCAGTTGACCCCCTTTTCCACCCAAAAGGCCACAATTTCAGTCACAATCTTTCCCTTAGGTGCTATTATTTGCATAGCTAGATACATGTTTTTAGAACCACTATCCTTCTGTTTAGAAATAAGAAACAGTGAGACAGGGAAGAAAGGCAGATTTAAAAACCTTAACACTGTCGATGTAGCCTACATTCCACACTGAATTTAACTGCTCTGCCATGGCACAGGGCATGCAGCATACAAGCACCTGTCCAAAAGAGGTCAAACATGTAAAGGTAGTGGGCAGATGCAGTTTAAGTCCAACACATGCAGTTTAAGTCCAAGTGATACAACCTTTTTTCTAAGACTGCTCTACTGAAGGAATTCCTAGATGGCTCAGAAGTAGTTTAAAGAAATAAAGAACTATTTCATAATTTCCTAGTTAATACTACAGAAAAGTTCCTCTGTCCAAACTTCTCTAATTCTTCCTTGTACTCTATCTGCTGCCCCTAACTAAAGCAACAAGAATGTCTTTGTAGGGTTTCAACTTTCTCTTAATCAAATGACATACTATTCTCCTTCTTTTCAGAGCCCTCACTCATAAAAGTCACAGCAAGAGACAAGTCAGAGCTCCGTTTCTCAAGCTTTCCAAGTCACTAGCGTGCCCTGTTGTATTGTACCTGGAAACACAAAAAGCACAGAGACTTCACCCCACTCCAGAACGCAGGAGCCAGACTCAGCACTTCTTTCACCTAAAAATACAGATGAAGATACTTTAACCTGGCTGTGAAACAAGCACAAGAGTTGCATTTCTGACCAAAGTTCTTTAGGCCATTTAGAAATTGAAGACTGATAAAAGTTCACCAGTGCCTTATAATACTCATAAGCTGCAGAGGTTTTTGCTATGACCACACAACCACGAATCATTTTAGCAAAGCAAAAGCATAATAAACCACAGACCACGTAGTCCCATAAAGGCTTCCCACTATTAATCAGTGCCACGATGCTTACCTTAGCCGCTAACGTTACAATCCACTTCCTCTTCAGCTTTTAAACATACATATAGAATAAGACTCAGAGAGAAATAATCCTTTCATTTCAACATGGTGCTTTTGTGATGCTGGATACTATGAGGCAGTGGGCAACCAGCAAGCCTGAACAAATCCGGACTGTTGTAATTGTGTGCTTAGCTTTAATTACCCTTGAGGAGAGCATTTGCAACTTGACTCCTTGGCAACACCAGATCAAATATAACTTAAAAGACTGATAAACTCTGTTTCAATGGCATTTCCCCTGCTATTATTCTTAGAATTAAACTTAGAGGGGTTACTAACTAGCTGGCTGCTACAGAGCTTCATTGAAAATAACTTTTGGAAAAAAAGAGAAAAAAAAAAGTAATGGTACCTGCTTGAATTTTTTAGTAGGTTCATAAAAGAGGTCCTCAGAGCACAGGGTGAGGTCATGACATTCAGAAGATCAAAGTCCACAAATGCTAGCTCTCCTGAATTAAGGTGCACTGCTTTAGTTATTCTCAAAGTCAGGATTGATGAATAAGAACTTGAAAATTTATAAAACTATAACACATGCTATCTACCCTCTATTACAGAGGGAGGAATGAAGGCAATAGATTTCAAATTAACAGACCTGTTAGCACAGATCAACGCACTCATGATCTTACTGAACATCAACTAAACACTGGTATGTGACTAGAAACCTTATTCTGCTTTAAGGTCCAGTAGTGCACCAGCCCTGCCAAGGGTGGACCATAAATACTTTTGATGCTGTTATGCTTTCAAAGATTGCACAACATGAAGCTGGGTAACCCTACCCCTCGCTATATTGAGAGAGAGAGACCAAAACACAAAAAGCAGTATATAACAATGTTTCGGTTAAATTACGTTGAGATTGGACCAAAGAATAATTTTTTTTTTAAGAAAACTTTCAAACTGACTTTTAACAAGACTTCAGCTAGTATAAGCCTTTCAGAAAAAGCCACCTTTCATGTCCCAGAGGCTAATTAATATCACTTTAATATGATTTCATAAATTAACTAAACACTATACTGAAAATAAAGAGAAATAAGCAGAAGGTGAGAGCTGATGTAAAAAAACCCACATGAAAGTGTTTTTATGAAATATGCCATGCAGCCTGCATCTACTTTCCATGACCGCACTGGGAGCAGGCTGGGCAGCCCCACCACCCCTCCGTTCTCAACACTCCCCTTGAGCCAGTGCAAGGAGTCAGACCAGCTGGAAACAAACCAGCAACAAACCAACAAAAAAAAAATTTGCTTTCCACCAGACCACTGAGCTGGTCAAGCTGAACTCATGGTCATGAAACAAAAAATACCGAGATGGGGCAGCTGAAAAAAACCACCTTTGTGAGTGCTGATGCTTCTTATTCTCACCCAGATTCACTAGCCCTCATCTTTCTTGCAGTGTAGCAGACAAATTTCATGCCTGCCACGTTATGTTTCTGGTTACATCTCTCAGGATGGTATCAGTCTTGGTAACACAGCAGCGTTAACTCACATTCAGCTTGTGATACACAGCAATCCTTTCCTGCATTCGCAGAGCAGCGATTCCTGCTTATGTGTTGCATTGGTTATTACACAGCTCCTGTCTTCCTTCGTATGCTTTGGCATAATTCATTTGTCCCTTTCTTCAAAGGGAAGATAATCTATTAGTTGTTAAACTCAGTTTGTTCTTTCTTCTCTTTTAAAAACACTGTGACCCCCTCTGCTCTCCTATTGCTCTGGGACTTCACCTTCTCTTCACAAGTGATAACAGCTCTGGTATTTCCATCCCTGCGAGTATCCTTGTGTTATATTTGTCAGAATCAGCATTTTGGAGACTGTAGTTCATCAGGACAGTTTGACCTCTTCTTACAGGTTTTAGTTATTTATATTGAAGACTGTCACATTAAACAATTGATCTTTCTAATGAAAAATAATGCAAAAATGGCACCATGCAACCCAAACTTCTTGGCATCCTCTGACATTCACAGAATAACAATCCACCTTTTCCTTTAGTATTCTGTAAGTATTGTATGTGCACTTACAGAAAGATTTCTTAAAGTTTGGTGCTTATTTCAAGCTCATTTTATTTTCTTGTCCTACACATTCACATCACCCTTTCTTCACCGTCCTTAGTAAATTAAACTACTTCCCACTTCCCACCTATACATATAGTCCTTGGGCTTGAATCCATAGTTGAGTCAAATTATCCTTGCCACGCATCCTGTCCCTCCTCTGCCATGGGATAGTCTGCAGTTGTGCTGTTACTAGGGTCCCTCTAAAAGAACTTCCAAACCCTACAGTACGCTTGATTAAAGAATATCCTGGTAAGGGTATCTTAAAGAAAAAATCTGCTCAATCCTCTTCTCAAAATTATTTTCATTACTGGTTGTTTGGTGTACTACAACATATCATGCTGCATAACTTAAAAATCAGGCAAGATGGCTATTCTGTTACTATTTCTATTAAGCAACTCCCTCTCCCTCCTAATAAATATCCTTTGCACTATCTTAAAAATGTGTAATATTTCACTCTGATCTTAAAAGCAATAATCTTAATACTTAACATTTAGTATCCTAAACTCTATTTTAAAGATGTATCTCAGCAGCATACAGGCTTCAGCCTGCCTCTTGGAACAGGCAGGCAGATATATTTCACTTTCTAAATCCCTGGTTATATACTAAGGTAAATAACTGAGCCTATCATTCTGAGAAGTAAGAATGAAGCAATGGACATTTCACATTTTTTTTTCCTCTGTCCTGATTCCTGTTTTAAGAATGAGCTTAAATTCTCAGTCATTGGGCTTTAAATTAATGTTCAAACATTTTTCTTAATTCTCTCAAGAGTACCAGGCACATTTAACCTCACTTCATACTTAGCAATTGGTAAGACTGAAGTAAAAGAGGCTTTTCTGATTGAAAGGCAATACACATTTTATAGAAAACATATGGTATGAAATGTGGCTTTATATCTAAACTTCTCAAAACTTCACAATGACAGATGAAACTACATAATTCAAAAGGAAGGGAAAGAAAGGGTGTTTTGTTTTTGTGAGGTGGAAAGAACAGCCAAAAGGCACCAATGCTATTACAAAGACATGGCTTCCTCCCCCTCGTGATGTGTCTAGCAGCTGTAATGCCGCTGACTGCAACAGGGAAAGTAAAAACTCTGAAATGCAACCCAGATTACTGGAGAGAGAATTATTCACGTATGATTTTGAAATCACAGTTAAAGGCATTTTATAAGAGTATACAAAGAAATCTTAAGACGACTGTTTCTAGAGTATACCCCTGCTTTTCCCTTTTATTTGCATATATTTGCAAAATGACGGGAAGCAAGACTGCTTTTAAAAACTTGAGGCCTAGAGGTATGATGCGTGATGTACAAAACTCCAGGAAATGGTTCAAACTTGGATCTGTTATCCTGGTGCAAATCTGTCATCATTCCTTTTAAGTCTGCAGAATCACTAGGATTAACAGCAGTACAAGTGTGAAATTTGGCCGATTAACTTCAGCAGGAGGAGTTCTGTGCAGAGAGAACAGCTGCCGGGTCAGGTGCTATAGCTAGCATGTCTCAACACAAAGCAGTAGTAAGAGGAGGTGCTATGGCAGCACAGTTTCGTGTTTTTGCTTTGATGCTACATGAACAGAAACTGGTACATGTTGACTAATAGTTCTTGAACTGCTGCACAGAGAAATGCAGCGAAGACATGAAATACATGAACACCAAATGGAAACAGGCAAACAATTATGATGTTACACAGACAGCAGCATTTGTAGGAGGAGGACCACAGCAAGCAAGTCACGCAGAATGACTTGCAGTCCAGGGAGAGGATCCCAGCATACCCACTCCATTATGTATTACCACATACTCTGGACTACACATAGCAGCTCTCCTATTTCTGTGCAAACGTCCCGAATCATAACATCTCCTTGCGTAAATAGTTGCTACAGTAGCATGCTAAATTTGGCAATAGAAGGTTGCAAAGACAGGGATGAAAGACTGGCTCCTTAGTTAAGGTCAAGGCTTACACATTCCTGTGGATACAGCAGTCATGGTTTCATAGGTAAGCATGCATCCCAGCATGGATTTAAAATATGGCATGTATTTCTGCAACAGATACAGCCTTTCAGAGCAAAACTATACTCCAGAAAATACTCACTGCTGTATAACCTAAGGACTCTAACCAAAGTCCCTAATTCAGGAGCTGAAGTTCCTTAAGCAGGTGATTAAAGCTCTGAACTTGCATTTTGCAGTTGCAGTTCAGTCATCTACAGAAGGAGCCCGCATTTTTAACATGGTCATTTACAACAGACAGCATAAACAATCTCCCTTCACCTCCACTGGATGTACCTACACCCTTGGAATTTCTGTGTTGTTTTTCCAGAATTTTCAAACCATTCTCTGGAAATATTTGATATTTGAGTCTGGGTGAACCTTGTCTGTGACTACAGTATATGTCTGCCAGCACAGGAGAAGGTCAGGCAACTGAACTTACCATTAACTTACTTTTATGCACTTCGATCAGGAAGATATATGATGACCTTAGCTGCTTCCAAATGATAAATTCCTTAGGTATTTAAAAAAAATGTAGTCAGAGTAGAGAATGGAACAGGAAGAAGTCTAATAAGGTCATTTGCCACTAGTAGAATGTTTGCATTAAAAAGAAAAATACATGTAAAGTATTCTAAATCCACCCCTTAGAGATGTGATGTATTAAGGTTTCGGGTTTTTTAATTTAAGGTCCATTTCACCACAAGTTTTGCAATGACAGTTTTTATCTTACAAGTTTTTGCCAACACAGAAGTTCAGGCTTCTACAACACCTTTTTACCAGGACGCGAACTTCGAACATCTTCTATGAAACACTCCTGAAAGTTTCACACACACACACACACACACAAAAAAAAAGGTGTGTAAAGTGAAATTTAATGCTCCAATGTCTTTTCTATTATACAAGAACAGAAATGCATGTCACATTCTAAATGCTTTATGGAACACACATTTAAATAGAATACCATGACTGATACATTGATTTAAAAAAAAAGGCAGTTGCATCTTTAGACAACAATGGAGCCAGAATAGAAAACAGCCATAAACATTTTCTTCTTCCCAGATTTAACAGAATTGCTTGAAACAAATGAACTCCAGAAAAGCCATCATTCTACATGAAAAAAAATAATAGAGGAAATACGTCTTGAACATAAACTGAGTAGTAGTCATCCTATGGTATGAGATATCACCTGCAGCACAGTATTTCATTTTTGGTATCCATGATGAAGGATAGGAAAAAATAAGATGGGAATAAGAAATAATCATAAGACCGCCTGAATTTGAGTCTGTAAACCTCTGTGTCTACAAGAACAGAGGTTTAGACAAGATGAGCCCTGCACAGTATTTCTATTTCTGTATGTGCACATTCAAACAAAACAGCTGCGACAACATGTAAATCAATCTAAGACCAACTGGTCTTTGTATGTTGGGCTAGGTATAGATTATTGATTGATCAATCAATCCATGAGGGAGTAGTACAGAGTTAAAATAAGTCTTCAGCAAAAACTACAGAAAATAAAAATGTCTGGATATTCTGTCTAAAAAGGTCTTCAAAGATGACCTCAATCATACAGCAAGAAATATGAAAAAAAGATTTAAATAGTACAAATGTTTGATGTGTTTCCAAATAATATTTGAGTTGCAAGAGCAAGGGACTGACCTGCCAGAGTAGCAATGTAAGGTGAAGAAGGAAAAAGCCCAGTTCCCTCTTCTGCATAAAACCATCATGCCTAATAACCTCGCCATGTTATGGCATGAGGCAAAAAGCTCAAGGTATCAATGCATCCCTTATATGAAGCAAGGACTTATCAGTCCCTGTCTGACAAAGCTTATTGTGCTGAGCAGCAGTTACCTTTTAACTCAAGAAGGATTTACAAAACTGAAGAGACTGAGGCAAAGCAATGTAAAAGGCAAGCTCTGCGAAGTCTAGAAAAAAACAAAAAGTTAAGTATAGACACCCTAGGAACAATACAAGACAGACAGGCGAGAGGGGGGACAGGGTATTTGAAAGACTTCTGAAGCAAAGAATTCTGAAAGGTCTGAATAAAGAGAATTGAAATAAAAGGATATAACTGAGAAAAACGGGTCTGAACATCAGGGAAAGCTTCTTGACACGAAGATTATTCTGAGTGATATTTAATGTTCACAGCGGCAGCCTTTTTGAGCTGAACCAGACTGTGGAAACAATCTCCCAAGAGAATGCGGGAATCTCAACTGCACATACATTTGTATCAAGACTGAATAAAACGGTGTTGTGTGTACAAGAGAAGCAATTCCACACTGACAAGGAGAGGATTAGATGACCAGTAATGGGTACTATGATTGCAGTCATTAAAGACAAACTGCAATCAGGTATTTATAGCCAATGTCAAACTTTACTTTTATGAAGTACAAAGATAGCCTTGCTTGATTTCAAGGAGGCTATGTCTTTCAGAAATAGTTTTCAAGTTTTGGTCAAGAGATCAATAAAACAAAATTTAACAGAAGCAAACGAAAGGCACAAACATGTTACAAGCTAACATCAATGATGTCCCCAGTGTGGTATATTTTACCACGTCCATTCTACACTACAAAAGTGGGTCCTTCCTCCACAAACAAGGTTGTCAAAATATTAACGTCATATCATGGAAATATATAGAAATATCTCTATATTTCTTTGTATTAATAAATAAAAAGCTTTAGTTTAAAAAGAGAGAAGAGCACTTCTGTTTGAAATTTGCATTTTTATTTTTATGGTACTTGCATGCTTTTGTATTTGAAATGCAGAGAACAATATAAACACCAACAGAATCACTCTGATAGGAATTATGTACCTATTCCTGTGGACAAGTAAAGCAGAAAAACTTCTCACACTTACACTTCTGTCAAATCTGGTTGTTGACAATTGAACAATTCAGTAGTTCTCAATACAGTAGCAGTTGCAAATACTGGGAAAAGGAGGTTGCTAAGATTCCCTCTCACTCTGCAAGTGGAATTTTCCACTTTATATAAATACTATTTTTGTCAAAGCAATTTGTACAGAGTTCTGCTACCACCACACATGAAATGGAAAGTTCCACAGCTGTAATGAAACTGGGAACTTTTGTTCATGGAACACTTCTATTTTCATATGAAGGACAAACATGCGTCATAGTCAAGAGCTGTGTTGCTTATCTTCGCAGTAAATACAAGATTTACAATTTTATATCTAAATAAATTGTATTTGATTTTAAATGTTAATTTTCCATAATGTATTTCCAGAAAATTCATGATAAATAGAACAACCTGAACACAGCTGCTAGTTGCCATGTCTTCCTTTACACCTACCATAACAATTAGCTTGCATGGAAAGCACTGTGAGCTGAATCAGCAAAAAGCAGAAACGGCTTTCATTTGGGGACATTAGGATTTGCGCAAGCTGCAACGAAGCGAGGAATCTATCAAAGAATGTATACTTACTTTTTCTAGAGTGACTACAACTTTCAGCCATTATTACTAGATACATCAAAGCACTTTGATTAAAAGCTGATCACTAAATCACAGAAAGAAGGGCTAGGCAATCTCAACTCATTCAATCCATCTACATGAAATAAGACTTCTACCTTAAATCTATGGTGCCAGTCAAACTCCACACCATTTGAAAGTAGTGTTTATTATAAATAGCACTCAGAACAGAGGGGGGGAAAAGGAAAGGTAAGTGAAAAGCTGACAGGAGAAGAAAAAAAATGATTGTTACTAGCTCCATAGAATTTGGTGCATTTTCTGTGCATGTGTAGCTCAAAAAAAAGAATAAATCACATATTTGAAAGAGATTTTAGTGAACTGTAAAGAGGTACTCACTAGAAACTACAAAAATTGCTAATATGTCTCACATTTAAAAGAAGAGTCAGCAAGATAGTGTGATATTTGCAGAGTAAACTAATTACAAGCATCACGATCTTGTTCATAGTCTGGAACTTTAATTACTTCAGAGAAAATATAGAAGAAAATAATTAGATAGATTATAGTTGTAAATTATGCAGACTAATTGATGGAGTTATAACAACTACTTCAGCATTTCAAAGTTCATCCTTCAATAGCAACTAGATGCTGAGAGTTCTGTTCTGTCTAATACCAGTGAGAACAATATAGACATATGGTCCATCTTTCCCTGAAGGTCTGGAATCCCACTGCTCAAACTTTTGCTTATGCTGGAAAAGTCAGTTACAAATTTGGCTTGCAGAAAAAAAACCAAACCAAAACAAAACAAAAAAACCCAAAACAAAACAAAAAAGTCATTGGTGATAAATCACAGAAAAAAAGAATCATATGCAACTTTCGGTTTTCAGAAGAGCTTATAGGGCTGGACTTAGGGGCAACACTAGCTTTGCTTGTAGGTTCAGCAACTTAGAGAATCGGAGATTTAACACACACAACACATCAGAAGGGAAATGCTGTCCAAAAGATTCAAGGGAAGGGAAGAGGACTGAAATAGGATATAAAATTTCACTGTAAGACAAGATACAGAATTGCGCCTGAAGGGATACTGACTTAATCAGGAACTGTTTGGCTTAAGGCCAGACTAGAGTTACCTGGTGGTCTTCAGTTCCTCCTACGACAGATATACAGTCACATTTGGCACTATTACATACGTACACATTCTTCTCAGGAGTGCAAATAGGCACAGAGAAGCTTCTACTACTTATATTATAACCACTCTGCAAAAAGAAGCCTGTCAAGTCTCAAGTACTACTGTTATTCTGTCTCTCATAAGAACAAAATTCATTTTATTAAGTGACCTGGCAACTACTGTTCCATACTTACATTGACCTGTACCAATTAATCTCATCAAGCACGTCTGCCCAAGTTTATTCCACTCTCATTTAGATTCCCACCATTCTGTCTCTTTTCTTTTACTGCTTTACAGATAGTTGAATGTACCTGATAAATGAATGAGTAGGTGGCAGTTCTTTACCCTGGTGTCCACCCTCGAAAGGTTAAAAGTAAAAAATGACAGAAATCTTGACATTTGTGAATTTCCTTGTAATGACTTTCAGCTGACAGCCAAGTACATCCAAATAGTTTTCTTAGTTGCTTGCCCTGACATCACACAGCAGAACTGATAAGAATATGCAAGATTATATTCTTCCCATCTGACTGGTACCTCTGCCCAGCATCGTGTGCCTATTGGTGTCAGTAGCTCTCACAGCCAAGCAGGAGACCCAGCCTTGAGCTGCCATCTCCACCCCATGCAGGGTGGCTTGCTGTACCATGAGCCTGCTCCTGTACACCTTTCCACTTTTCATCATCGTAGCTTAACACAAAATAAGTTCAAACACTGATCTGGAAGAGATCCCTTGTAGAGAGCCTACATTAGTGCTGACTACAAAGACAACTTCCTGAAGTGGTCCATATTTTGAAGGGTACCTGTTTGTATAAGCTTTAAAAATATATCAGATAAAATATCAAAGACAAAAATTGCATTAGATCATTCAAACTAATCCCAAACTTTTCATGAGAAAGTTACAGAGCTGTTAACACCAACCAACAAATATCTTGCAACAGCACTCTCCGTTGAAGCCTCCAGTTCCAGTGTTAACCACAGCAGTGGCTGCATTGCTCCCTTCAGCAGATCTGGTCTCAAACTGTACAGCAGAAGCTGTAAGCAAACAAGTGAATAATTGCTGTAAGACCTCAGCTTAAGTTTTAAGTTGTCACACAACAGGCTGGCATGTGAACAGTCAAGGACTACGTAGATTAGAGTATCAGTTTAATTAAGAGTTTTAAGAAAGTGCAATGTAACCGAGAACTTAAAAAATGTGTTATTTTATTTGAATTACATGTACGCTTTGGGTTTATCTATAAACCTTCAAAACCAAAAGACTGCTCAGAAAGCTTTTGTGTCTGAGACAAATGAAAACAATTAAGGAAATCAAACTTTCAGCAAAAGTTGGTTGTGTTTCATAGTGCAGACAGGCTAAATTACTTGATTACAACAAATGACAGAAAAATACAGAAATGTTGCCTTCATTTAGGAGGGCCACAAACAGGTGTAACTGGAGTCACGAGTAACTGAGGACCACATGAGTATCTGTCTAGTTCTCTGAAGTCTAAAACAGACACCAGATGGTATCTCGTGCTGTTGTCAGTGATTGAAGGTGTTCTGTTTTGCTGCGTTAAAAGAGGGTTTGTGTGATGCTGTCAAGTCAGACTGAAGAATAGCTGGTTGCAATCTCCATCTGCCATTTTGCCTCATAGAGAAGAAAAGCCTTTGATAACTGACAGTTCAAACAATCAGGAACCCTGGATTCAAGAAATGAGGTGACACCTTTACAAAATATGGAGCACTAACATGATACATCAACTGGAGAAAGTTGCACTCACATTCAACTAATTTAAGATTCCAAAAGGTGTCCTGGTACATGCTGCATTGACAGTATGCATGCATACATATTAAAGGCAGAATTCCCACAGTACATCCAGCAGCAACAGTTCAAAGAGATTTTTCAAATATCGGACACAAATTACTTAAAATAATATAGGGTTTTTTCATTAACTCATATCTCGCTGCTTTTGTTTAAGAATGGATTTTCTCATTTAGTATGCCTCAACTACATAAGAACTCCCCTTAATTCCTATTCTCCCTACTTAATCACCAAGCATCCTTTTTTGAAATTGTTCTCCTCTCATAGCTGGTTTACAGCACTAGTCTCAGCAGCATTCAGTCTGATCTTATCAAGCCTTTTCCTCATGAACGATTTTCAATTTTACATGTCAGTAAAATAGCCAAGCCCCTGGCACCATGGAGTTAGGATCAAAACCTGATGATAATTCCTCCCAACCCCCTTTTATTTTATCATTTATAAGAAAAGCATTGCCTTTTTTTCACATGCTTCCTCTTTCAGATCAACACTGAAGCTAGATGAGAACTTTAACCTTTATCTCCTTTAGGAACTAACCCCACTTTTCTAAAGTGGTGTTTGTTCTCTGTTCCATCAATAAACTAAGAAAGCTTGAGCTCCTCTCCAGGTGGCACATATTGTATACGCCAGGAGCCCTTTGCTTTTCATGCAACTCATTCCATTAGAGAAAGTAA